>NC_139252.1:13345807-13820814 GCF_977018435.1 Lepisma saccharinum
GCCATTTGTGTAGCGTAACAAACATGTTACACTTCTGCATACTATGCGTTGTGCTTAGGAAAGTTGTTACGTTCCGGCAACTGCGGGTTAGAATGAAATGTGTAGTTTGTACATAAGTAAGTTTGACAAATTATCTAAAAAATTCTAAAACATCTTTTTGAGGTAACAAATAGATATACATTACAAAGTATACATTTTAAACATTCCGCCATCAGTTACATACATAATGGTTAGTACATTAACATATTTCTAATTTTTAATTGCTATTCATTCATTTACGTCATAATTTTTAGTACATCGGAACAATCAACTCTTCTCGTTTGGTCTTGTTTCTAATTTTAAACTTTGCACCTCATACATTTTATTTCTTTCTTTCAAATTTATTTATCAAATTTATCAAATATAGCAATGGTGTAACAAAGTACACTGAATAATAAGACGTTTGTGATAGTGTACTTTCCTCAGAACTGTTGTTGACAAAATAGTATTTTTAAACTCTGAGAAGGCCTAAATGATACGTTTCTATGGCAAGTGTAGGAAAATTACAGCATAAGTGTGCAGGCTGTATTTCCACGACGGCATTTGCGCTCGGCTCTGCCGACAGGCATAGTGGGGATGCGCCTTCACGCTTAACTTACTTGAGAACTACTTGACGTATTACAATGTAACAAACGACATTCTTAATTAATTTTTCCGTACTTTCAAATGAGCTGAAAATAAAATGGGGGTTTCCATTTTTTTAAAAAAAAAACTAAGTTTGTGTTGAAACCATATTTTCTTACGTAGCTGAACGCATTATGTATACTAATTTCATGAGCCCCTCTCATACCTTTATATGTGCGAAAGCAGTTTTTAAATATTTATTGTTGTTCACGAAATATTTCCGTATATATATATATGATCTAACACGTATGGTATTTGCTGTTGAGGATAATAAATATCTTATGTACATTTCTTCCTGTATGCAAATAGCCTGGCGTGGGGTCTCGGAAGAGTGCCGGAGATGTTGTGCCATGTTATTTACTGTCCTTACCTGACCTTACCTTGCAAAAGAAAGCCTGTTTTGACATTGTTGTGGCAGGGTCTAAACGCAGATTTCCACACGGAGAAACCGTCGTATTCGCGTTAGACCTAGGAAAGGATGGCTCTTGATCCAATTTCAGAGAATCCCGAAGAACCTTCAGGCGATTGAGATTGCGACAACAATACCTGGCAGCCTGATTTAGGTCCGCCGGAAAACGTGTCTTCCAACGAAATATCACTTAGAAATCGCACTGGGTGCAATATTGCAAGGGGAACATTTTAGTAACTCTCTTTATAATAGTTTCGAATATCCCTGTTAAGAGTACCTGCTTCTGGTACTTCTGCATTTCTGTAATTTCTTTCCCGATACCTTTTGTGTCCATTCAACCTGACGAGCATCACCAAAGTTTCTGTGGAATTGGGTAATTTTCGATTGTGTAGAACTTCTAGTATCACTTTCCTAAAACTTGAAGGAACTAAGGAAAGAAAAAGAAGATGATGAAATCAACGAATTTTGGAGAAAGACTTTCCCTGCTTCTGTTTCCTCATCGAACGTCGTAGAGAGCCGTCTCTTAGCATACCCTTTCTCCTTACACTCTCCTTTCCACCCCTCTTTCTTCATTACTGAATATTAGCTGAAACAATTTTGCCTGGCTAACTGGCCTTCGCAGTAACGAGCCAGCCAATGAAAATTATATGTTTTTTTTAAGTGCGACGTGCTTCTCGAGGGGACGCTTAGCTATTTCGTGCAAGGTTGCCAAATTTTTATACAGGCAGGCTTCAATCCTTTCAGTCAGGGCAGGATTGGCATGGAAATTTTCTCGTGACGTTTTCCAGGTAAGTTACGCCTAATTTACTAAAGTAAATGCCACACAAAACTGCCCAGTCAAAGTCGAAGCGTCCCTTTCATTCCTCTACACCCCCGGCCCTCCAGGGTTGCCACGCTTCTTCTAAGCTGCTCGGTCGACACTTCGCGCTCTGTACGTGTGCAGCCGATTGCGTCTTCGCAGGTGTATTATTGTACGGATTTTTATTGTACAGAACCACATTCACGTCACCCGCATGGTCGACAGCCATCTTGAAATCAACATCAGAAATTTAAAGGAAAAGGGGTTGTGCGACATATCAAAATGGGGTAGAATTTCACCAGGAAAACAACTGAGACATTTGTTTTCACATAACTTTAATTGTTGCAGAGTTAACAATACCACAAAATTATGACTCAAAAAGTCACGTAACACCCCCGGTACATGGCCACTGCATCGCACAACATAGAAATGGTGACGACCAATCGTCGTTATCAGGCCAAGGGGGGACCACATTGACGCCACCAGCGTGGTCGGCGGCCATCTTGATGTCCGCCATCTTGAATTCAACTTCAGAAGGACTTTTAATTCAATTGAAGTGTCACACGGTAAATGGTCTGCGACAACCATTCATAATGCACAGCTCTTCGTGGATATATCCGATTAAAATCTTGTGCAATGATTCTCTCCCTAGACATCCTCGAAAAGGAGCAAATTGGTACAAGAATTCAGTCATAACGTTTTACTGGTTAAATATACTTAGAAAAAACCTTCACCATTGCATTTCTTGTGAAATTCTAGCCTGATTTGATATATCATATCACCCCCTTCCCATATAAAATTCTGAAGTTGAATTCAAGATGGCGGACATCAAGATGGCCGCCGACCACGCTGGTGGCGTCAATGTGGTTCCCCCTTGGCCTGATAACAACGATTGGTCATCACCATTTCCATGTTGTGCGATGCAGTGGCCATGTACGGAGGATGTTAAGTGACATTTTGAGCCACCCTGCAGTATGCCATTGGCCTTCCTTGAACATATGTTTGTTGGCTATTTTAAAATCTTGCAAGAATGAAACATCGCCTCCGTGGCACAGTTGAATAAGCGGCCGAATTTTGTTATCGCCACTGAAATTCACTGGTTAGACCTTGTGTTCTTTGTAAGTGTCCATTCATCAATGTTATCCAATCCTCATTGTCGCGATTGGTCAAAGATGACAGAAAATAATCGGTGCAAATTACACAAATACACAACAATTAAGCCAATTGCTATGATAGAATTCACTTTCAATGGCATATTTTGATGGAAAACTTCTAAAAGTTGATTGGTGTTAACATCCGTACATGTTTCTCTCATGTTGTCTTTATTTTCAAGATCGCAACCCCTTAATTTGATTCCGCATTCCCCCAAGCGCCACTGTTATAAGGGAAGATAATGATGATTCTTACTGTGGACGAAATACTAATATGTGGACTGGCGGGGAATAAGTAAATGTAGCCGGGCACACGTCACAGACAGCGCTCAGAAGAGCGCAAGATCGATGTGCTGCAAAATCCGTTCAAATAAAACATAAAATACAGTTCACGTGTTACTCTAAAGACTTAAAATTAATTTTAATGTTTTATTACAAACTTTATCGCTGAAAATTTTTACTTGATCAAATAGAACGTGAGTTAGCCAGCGACGATATTTTACATTACATAACACGAAATGTTTTGCGAATTTTGTAACATTTTACTTTTTTACATCAAATGCTCATACATTTTGTGTATGAAATGTATTATGTAGGCATCTATGAACCTTAAGAATGCCTCGCTATTATTTCCAACCCTCTTGTGTTACTGCTCACATTATTTTTTACAGTTTGAAGTAAAATACGTAATAATAATATCTTTGTGAATTTCACAGAAAAAGGTTTTCATTTTTTTCTTAATTTCCAAAAAAGTATTTTAGTGTAAAAAATACCTTATAATGTTCTTTACGTTAAGTACTATTTTCTAACATTTTTTTGGAATTATTAATGAAAGTTGAAATTGTTGCTTATTGGCAACACTGTACGTGGATGCCGTGCCCTTGACTGGACAGTTTTCGTGGCTTTTACTATAGTAATTTTCTTAGCGTAGAAAAACAGATTTTTAAGAAGGTGCAAAAAACTCGTTAATTTCGTAAATTAGTAATAAAACCACTTTAATTTTCTTATATATTTCAGCACAAAATGATTATGTTCTGAAGATTGTTTATGCAGCCACCTCATTCTCTGACCCTCAGTAACAGATTTTAAAAAACAGAACTGTTCTCTCACATCATTTTAAAAATTGGGAAACTTGTTGATGTATACGTCTTGAACTAGTATTTGTATTTGATCTATTGATTGATTTAGTATATTTTACTTCCCGTTTTGTGCCTCGAAGGTAACTAAGGTTGGGGGGAACAGAAGTCACGTTTATGGGAGAATCCAAAGGTATATGAGCCAAGCAGTATCGAAGGACATAACTGGTAAGGCTATCAGGGCTCTGAATCATCGTGTCGATGTGGTCTTGAATGCGTAGAGCCTGGCTCTTGTGGTGCAAGTGTGCAAGATTTAAGCCTCCTTTTGTATTATGTAAACACAAGGTCTCGTACTTAACACGTAACAGCTGTCCATTCCACACAAACCAGTTCACCTCACTTTTCAGTTTTGAGAGATCTAGCATACGCATCGGAAGTATTTTGGCTACAAACCACACTTTCGAAAGAGCATACACATTAACAAACGTGACACGTGATTGCAAACTAATAGTTCGCAACTTATTAATTTGTAACACTGCTTTTACACTGAAAATCACTCGATCATAATTTACTTGTATCATTCGTTGAAGAGAAGGCGTAAAGACTACCCCAACAATTTTTAATGTGTTAACAACAGGGAAGTGTTGTACTGGTGCGTGGGATGGGTCGGTATTTAAATACATCAGACAAGATATTTTTACATTAATATGGAGGCCTGAATGCACACCAAATGCCGTCGTTAATTTATGAACAATATCAACATCCACAGGTGACTGCACTAAAACGCTGACATCCTCCGCATAAGCTAACACTTTGAGACACTTCGACAGAATAGTAATGCCTTTTAACTGTACTTCCAAAGAAGTAAGCAGGGGACTTAGGGAAATACAAAACGCTAGCATTGATAGGGGATCTCGCTGTCGGACACCTGTAGTTATGCGAAGCGATTTTGTAAAAAAAAACAACATTAATCTGTATTTGCGATTCAGCATTGTGATAAATCCCCTGCAAAGATGCGAGAAAAGTCCCGCGTATGCCACGTTTGGAAAAACATGAAACATATACTTATGGGTCAGAGAGTCAAACGCACGTTCGAAATAAAGAGCTAAAATCGCTTGATCTTGTGAACTTTTTGTATTGTGATTACTAGTAACAACCTTGATATGATCCATATTTTTATGTGATGTCACAACTTTAAAATATGTCACTGATATATTATACTTTTATGAAAGGACACTTAAATGTTGTGTTATTATATGAAATATTGAAATTTGTTTGTAATGTATATCTTTTGTTTAATGTTTATTGTATTTTATGCTCTATTGTGAGTAGTTTAATGTATCTTCATGTTTACGAGAGTGCACTATGTGAATTTGTGTAGGTGTCAGTTTTGTTGATAGTAGCCTTTTGTAGATAGTGAGTGATTCATCTGTACTTTAATCTGTGTTCTCGTAAATAGTATAAAAGCGAGGATATCGCGTAAGAAATAACACATTTTCCCCGCGGATCGACGAAGCTTTTAAACTTAAAAAGAACTCCTCGGTGTTGTGCATACATCTTGGTATGGTAGTTCGGGGCGCAAGCTAGGCCTATGTGATCATAGGTACGCCGATAGCCATGCATTGATGATATGCACAATACTGCAACCACTCTACGTTAAATAATAAAGCTAGACTAAGGATTAATTTGGAAATAAAAGGCTAAAGAACAAATATTGGCCCAGTTATTACTGCATAACTCTTGGTGTGGTAGTTTGGGGCGCAAGCTAGGTCTATGTGATCATAGGCTTGTTGATAGCCACGCATTGCGTTTATGCGTTTTAGTTGAGTCAATTCATCGACAAAGCGAAATCCTCGGCTTCGTCTCAAGTATATTTGCATTATAATTGCAATAAATAAAGAATAAAGCCTTTCAGTTTATACATACTGCAGTAATGTTGTTTTATTTATCTGTGCTGTGAATATTGTCTTTGCCTAACACTATCCCTGTACCTGAGAGGAATCTGTGTACTTCACCGAGTCTCATCGTTCACCTCTGAGTATTATTAAGTTATTAATAAATATAATAATACGTTTAATAGTTTAAAAATACAAACAAGCGTTTGAACGTATCAACCTCACGCAGCGTTTGCAGCACTGCGTAAATGTTTTTGTTTCCACCATATACATATTACCCACCAAGTTGATGGAGTATGGCATTAAACGTGCAAGCATACATCGGGAGAACATTTTATAGTCTGCGCACAAGAGAGTAATGGGGTGATAATGAGTAATTTCTGTCGGCTTTGCACATTTCGGTACTAATACTATAATTCCGGTCTGGGAAGTTTTACCCATTTTCTGTTGCTGAAAGACAGCATTGACCCACTCAGTTAAGGTCGGCCCCATTAGCGTCCAAAAGGTTTGAGAGGAACTTGTAGGAAGCCCATCAATTTCAGGGGCGGAGAATGGCTTTGCCGCTTTCACCGCTTTATACACTTCTTCAATTGTGAAATCCGCGTCAAGCTTACTTCTATCTTCATCTGAGAGTACCTCCAAAACTGCATCCACCACTGTACCATAATTTGAATTGTCCGGGTGATTCTGCGGAAACATCAAACTAAAGTGCTCATATATTTTACTTTGTATATCCTTAGGTGCTGTGATTTTATTACCCTCACCATCTGAGGGTTCAGTGATGATTTTCCGTTGTGCATTATGTCGTTCTTGTATCACGTGACTAATCGAGACAGCTTCGTCATGGTCAACCTGAGGGAGTCTACTTCGAATTTTAGTACCCATACGTTTGTGAGCTGTCATGCGTAAGAGGATAGCCTGTACACATTTTAGTGTTGACTGGTCGTCCTGCCTATGCTTATTCTATTAATTCGCGCAAAACACAATAATAAAACTGATATTTATAATTCCAGTCCCGAGACCTCTCTTTACAGAATGCTAAACAGAATCTTTTAATTGCCGGTTTTACGAAGTCGTCGTAAGACGGTATTGACTGCTTCAAAAACATCATCAACACTTTTATGCCCGTACGGGTACAATAGATATGTTCGTGCGAGTATGTCTCGTCGTAGATAGACTCTATTTCGCCATATTTGACGAGTACCGCAGATATTGCCTCATCCGTGACTTCCATCGGGATGACATGTAGTCGCACAATCGTTGATATTCTGTCAGTCCATTCCAGTCGTACATCATGATCACCATCCTCATCACGAAACATCAACATTCGTCCACATTTCCGTATTATTTGCTCACCTGACAGGTGTGATACCAGTTTAATGTATACACACTTACGAAAATGGTACATTTCAAGGCTTAAAACCTGATCTTTCGTGAGAGCCAGCGTTTCACTAATCCAACGGTGTAACTTCACTGACGTGGGTCTCTTTTGTGCGCTCAAAAAATACAATTTTAACGTGTTTACACGACGTGTTTCCATTATACAACAGTCAGAATTAGTTCGATTTGACTTGTAACTAGTACTCCCTCCTACTTACCAGCACACGTCCGCGTACGTACCAAGCTGCAAGCGCGACGCGAGACGATGTTGCTCTTACGGCTGCATCCACGAGACAACACCACAGATTAATAAGATCGCTTACTTCCTATCTCTCCTTTGTAATCTGTGCGTATACCAAACCGGGCATGTGGAGCCACCCTACGGCTGTTTCGAAACGTAAAGCGTTGTCATAGCAACCTCTCCGCCAATCATATCTTACTTTTGGCAGTGACAGTTGAATGCGTCTCAGCGCAATGATCCGCTCACCCCACCCTTCCATTGCTGCTTTTATTTTCTGCTAATAATTCGGGACATATCTCGTAAGGTCGAATTAATTATTTTATTTAAGTGCATAAAAATGTTCTGCAAGGATAAATACCATTGTTCAGTTAATGCATGTTATGTATGAATGATTTCTACATCTAAGTTACGAGATATACAGAATTAGTAGCCCAGAAGCACAACATAGGAAAATAATTTCAAGTTCCTGAAATTCCAACACGTAAATCATTCCGTTGTGCATGGAAAATGGTCCGCGTATTATCTGTGGTAATAAGTATTTTTATTTCGTATTCTCCCTATTATGCGTTACTTTTCTGACATTTTGGGCAAATCGCGATTTTATCTACGGCGATTACTTTGTTCGTAGATCAATGCGTTTTACCCCTCCCTCGTCGTTGTTTATTTAGCGTCGCATTTTTCCAATTTTAGGCTAATCGCGACGATGCTATGAAAAATTGATGACGCAAAGAAAGCTCTAACAGGGATTCGAACCCAGGACCCCTGCATTAACTGAACAATGGTATTTATCCTTGTAGAACATTTTTATGCACTTAAATAAAATAAATACTACGACCTTACGAGATATGTCCGAATTATTAGCAGAAAATAAAAGCAGGAATGGAAGGGTGGGGTGAGCGGATCATTGCGCTACCCAAAGTGTTCTAAAGGGCGCTCGAGCCATGTTGCAACATTTCCCAAATTGTCTGTTTCTCTTCACAACAATTGTTGCACAGTTTAAAGTGGGTGGCAATCTGCAGGATACAGCATACTTAATACCAGCAACTGTTTCTGGTGCCGTCACTGTAATTTTCTCTCTTGTGTAGGCCTACCATATTCAATCGTAAGATGTAGACACTTCTGGTTTACCAACGTAGAAAATTCCATTCATCTGTCTATGGCCTCATAAAACGAAAGACAAATGCATCCACTTTCTCAGTAATTGATATCAGTGGAGTACACTGAGAGGGGGGAGATTTGATGCTGAAAATGCCAGGGATACAAAATACAGGATTCGAAGGTTTTGTCTCAGGAAATAAGAATAAATCATAAAACGTATATTAAAATCTACTGATGAAACATTAGCGCTATTCATCTAACGAAACCATTACAAATCGGCTGGCGGCTTGTAGGTATGAAATATACTGGAATAAAAGATACTATATACATATAGTCAGTACTTGTTTTCCAAACTTAACCACCATCCTAAGAAAATTGGGGACCTACAAGTGAGTAGCGTAACCCAGTCTGGGAAATCTCCTATAACAGCTGAGGGTTCGATGTGCTGACCCTACGTCACCCCATTACTGGTTGAAGATCTCCACACCTCTAGGTAGGGTTGTGGGAGCCAGACTGGCAGTCAGTTGATAGGCCAAGGACCTTCCAGGACTGTAGAGCAGTGGATCTCAACCTTTTTCAGTCGGGGACCCACCTTCATGGGACCCATAAGATGGGTGTAGGGGTGTGCACCCAGTTTATAATCATATATTTGCTCTTTTACAACAACACGGCCTGAATTTAAATGGTCAAAACAATATATCTAAATAATTTAATGTAATAGGTTTTTAAGACCCAGTTAACAAAGTTTCGAGTCCAACTTCCCGACCCACCAAATGTCTCCTCAGTCCCAAAATTCATTTCAAGCATCTTACTTCCAATTACATATTGATTTGATTGATTGATTTGTTGTTTTAAGTCCACTTTATGCACAGTAAGGCTAATCGGAACTGGACCTACAGTTTAAAGTGGGATCCGAACCACTTGTGCCTCCACCGGGTATCGAACCCGGGACCTCTTGATTACAAGGCGAAGACGCTACCACTGCGCCATCGGGGAGGTAGAGCAGCCCAAGGCTGAATCTCGCTCTGTAGTAAATAAAAAGACTTTTCAATTCAATTCAATTCAATTCAATTCCAATTATATATATAAATCATATTGTTAGCATTAAACATATGGAATATAGAGTAAAATAAATCCTTAAAACCCTACATCAATTAATTTCCACTGTATTGAATATTATCGTAATATTGTTAATGAAATTCCATGAGACAAACCATTGATAGTCATACTGATAGGTTTCTTGGTCGGACACTCACTATGGTGACATGTTATACTTCACCAAGAATGAATTTACATGTTGAAATACTCCAGAAGAAGAGAACAGTTTCAGTGTAAGTACATTACTCTTAATGATTTAGTACTCATACTGTAAAAATGTAAAACATTATATTCTATTGCTAATAACAAATGTAAGGGAAAATAAACAAACATATTGTTATTCAGGTATACATATATTTATTGAATCACTAGTAACTCATTGAGGTCCTACAGAGTTTCACTGGAATAAAAGTTACTGAAATTATTGAAGCATCATTAACACACTCAACAAACATTTCCATAGTAGGTTCACATATGTACAGTCTAAACAGAAAAATGTGTGCATTTTATTTCCTTTAATCAAACTGTTCAAATATTTTACAGGACTGTTTAGCTGAAAATCATATCATCTTTTTTCATCAACCTTCTTGGAATATTTAGTGAAACATTAAATACAATCCTTTCTAACATCCTCAAGCAATGTATTGTGTTGTTAGGTGTTATGTACTTTAAGCAAAATTTATCTCTAAAGCGTATATTTTTTTAATTAAGAAAAGGGAAAATACCATTTCTTATGCATGAGCCATAACTGATGACAATATTATTCCATAAGAAATGCAATATACTTACTTGGTTCTACATCTGGATATGCATCATGCACTAACTTATTTCTATTAGAATTCATAAACATTTTCTCTGAAAAATTGTCTCTACAAACTCTGTAACTTTTGTATGTTTTGTGCCTCAAGTCCTTTCGCCATATTTTCTCGAACCATATCTCAGCTCTACAAGAAAAATAAAAGATGAAAAAATATTTTAGAAACATATAACTATGCAAGACAAAGCATTCTGCATTTTATGTCACTCAAGAAAGATAAATTCCATGATGCAAGAGTTGTTTGTGAGCTAAGGTCAAAGCGTGTCAACACAAAGAAAAGATACTGAAAATGAATATGCATTAGATCACTATCTGTATCTGTTGAATGTATAAGGGTCCATTCTATGATAGCTCCTTCAACTATTGCGGAAAATCTTATGTGCTTGTCACCATTCAATTGATTTATTTTTACTTAATTTTCACATTATTTCTCATCGCAATTAATTCTTATGGTACCATACAATGTGTGGCAATGCAAATAAAAACATATTATAGATATTGCACTAAACTTCCTAACATATGAAGCAAAGTTTTACCACATTATTTTTTTAGAAAGAGTCACTGAAGCTTACTGCCTAATCTACAACTGGCTAACAATGCAATTTTTGTCATTGAATGGATCATGGAATCTACTCCCGGGAGTGCTTTCAAGAAAAATGTTATGACACAACATATTTCTGAAGAAGATTAACTACAGATATAATTAGATGATTCCATCAACAAAATATATTATTATTAATAATAGGAGTAACATCCATAATTCTGTAGTGTTGGACTAAAGCACATAGATTAAAATGTGATTTGAAACACAAAATCTTCCTTCCGTGGCACCAGTGAGAAAGGATTGTTCTTTGCAGTAACACATGTGTAAATGTTGGTAAAATATTTTAGGTATTTTAAATATATATAAAAGGTTCAAATTTCGTGTGACAATGATTGCTAAAATTCTACGATAATTAGTCTTCCTGCTTAGAGAATTTTATAAAAAATCTTAGAACGATAGGAACCGTTACCTTAGGTTTCATCGCTTTAATATTTACACGCTTTTTTATATCTCCTGTACATGTTGACAAAGTTTCATATGCTAGAAGAAATAAACTTCATGCAGTAGCGAATATGAGCGCGATAACTTGCAACTTTCTGCATTATAACATTCACAAATGAGCTTTTCTGAACCTCAAACAAAGTTCAAGTTATTCCCACTATTCTCGTTGGCTTCCTATCATCCTATGTAACTTATAAATAGCATTAAGTTACAAAATCGAACCTTTACCCTTTCAGACTTTTTTTTTAACACATGGCCTTTTATTTAAATGAAGCAAAATACAGAATACGAAGACATGCTAGGAATTATTCTCCGTGGAAATCATAGGTGGAAACTAACTTCATGTAAATGATTTTTACATAAAGAGCGAGCATAATTCATAAATAACTAACCTTTCAGGATTTGACGGAACACGAAAAAAAGACAGCTCTGGATTCCACTTCTGACAGTTTTTAAAATAAAAATCTGCACAATAGGCCAATGTTATTAGTTTTTGTTTTTCTACATCCTTATTAAAATAGTTAGTGTACGTCCATCACAGATCATATGGAACGATGTTACGTCATGTATAAGTAGTGACTTTAAAAATACGATTTTTCTTATACATGTTTAAGAAGGGAAAGGCATTTAATAAAATACAAAATCACGTACAAGTGATCATCATTGATTAATAGATACATAAACTAATTTTTTAATCAGAAAATTAGGATTTAGCATTGATGGTGGTGCCGACTGGTAGCTGGTTAATTCATTCACGAACAAATGAATTCCGAAATTAACCTTGTTCGGATTTTTGCACCAGTGCGGGGGACGTGACAACACCATTCGGTAGCAGGGTCCGGCAGTATTTGTATTAATAACTAACTAAATAACTAACTCCATAGCCTTCTTAAACCCGAAGGTTCATGGCTGCAGCAACACAGGCCTTCCATCTTTAACTATCTTGAGCAAGATCTATATACTCTTTTCCATCCCTACCGATTTCCCTTAGGTCCATCTCAACGTTGTCCCTCCATCTTATTCTTGGCCTTCCTACAGGTTTCTTAACATCAGGTTTCCCAACAAGAATCCTGTAAACTCCTCTTTCCTCTCCCATTCGTGCCACATGGCCTGCCAACCTAAGTCTTCTTGATTTAATTATTCTAATAATATCTGGACATGAATACAAATTATGTAGTTCTAAATTATGTAAACTTCTCCACTCACCTGTCTCCTCATCCATTTAGGTCCAAAGATTTTCCTAAAGATCTTATTTTCAAATACTCTCAATTTAAGTTCCTCTTTCAATGTAAGGGACCAACTTTCACATCCATATAATACTACAGGCAAAATTACTGTTTTGTATATTTTAACTTTTAGTTTCTTAGATATTAAATGAGAAGACAAAAGTTTATGAAGAGAGAAGTAACATGCATTTCCTGAATTAAGCCTACTTTTTACTTCCTCTTTAATATAATTTTCATTTGTTAATATTACTCCTAAGTATTTGAATTTGGAAACTGCTTCAAACGAGTTGTTATCAATAATTAGATTTTGATTATTACCTAACACTTGGTTTCGGCGTGTAAGCATATAATTAGTTTTCTCTTTGTTAACTTCCAAACTTATCTCTTTATCAGTTTTGAAAAATATTTTAGCATTATTCTTAATTTTATTCACATCATCCCCCAGTAAGTCTACATCATCTGCATACGCTAACACCTGAGTCACACCAGGGTCATTCCATGTCAAATCATCCAGAATTTTGTGAAAATGTCACCCACCATCCCCGATTTTAATGAAATTTGGTATGCTTATAGAACTTTTGATGCTGATTACAAAAATGACAACTTTTTTAAAATTGATCAAGGGGTTCAGAAGTTACGCGCTTTTTAAGATCTCCGTGTGCACCACATGCGGCTCCACTTTGAATGACACGCATTAGGTTATAAACGATCATATCTTCCCTCGGGTTTGCCGTAGAAACATCAAGTTTGTCTTCTTTTGTTCATAATAGTATACGCTTTCATTTAAATAACATTTCAGATGAATGCATCAATAAACATGTATTTTATATATAGTTTTATGTATTTTTTTAGAAAAATAAATGACTAACTTCAAGAGCAAATTTCATGCAATGCCCCCCCTTCAATTTCCCCCCAATTTTATATGTAGGTAGCTCAGAGTGTGTACTAATGCCTGATAGAAAAATTGGGATGGGCGGTTCAGAGACAGGGTGATAAAAAAATAATTTGCATAAAATGACATTAAAAGTAAATCTTATTAAAAATGCTTATGTATTTAGCACAAAGCCTGAAGTACAATATGTTTCAAGATACATTATTCAAAATGTATATTCACTATGTGTGAATGTAATCATAGGCGTAATCTGGTGGGGCAAAGGGAAGCACTTGCCCCCTCCCAAATTTATATATTAATTAAAATTTTCAAGTTAAATATATTTTGTGATCCTCCTGGCACTTGAGGAACAAATGAATAAAGAGTAATAATTGTGATTTTTCAAATATATTTATCAAATAATCCTGGACACTATTTTTATGCGATGGAAAACTTTGTGATTATCTCAACTCGAAGATAGTTTCCAAGTGACACACATTAAGATTGTACCTAAAAATTGTACTCTATGCATTTCCAAAATTTCATGTACTATAAATTGTGCCGTTCACATTTTAGATGGATATTTTGACAATTTGAAACACACTAAAGTATTTGACTTATCACTAAGTATTATACATATGTCCATCCATTTATGTTTATAATGTCTACTGGACACACCATACTTTTTGGCCAGTAGTAGGAAGTTGATGGACCAAGTGGATGCAAGAATTTAATAGCTTCATCTCCATTTTCACGTGGACTTTTGAAACAATCCTACAAACAAGTTTCAGTCACGCGCACATATTCTACTACATAACTGTTTATAGTTGGAATTCGGAAAGTCACTTCTTCACAAAAGTCAAACCATACAGTTATACAAAACATATTACATCAGCACTTACTATTTTTGCTCTGACTGTTAAACAACTAGTGTTTCGAAGTAAATAGTTACAAAGTTACAAGTATAGTTACTTTTTACTTAGGAATTCTAACTGTAACTAGCTACTTTTAAAAGTAAGTACCTGTAAAGTTAACAACGGTAACAGTTACTTTTTGCATAAGGGAAATAGCTAAATTGGACAATTCTGTTCCAGACTATAAAAATAAAATATGTAGATGCTGAATGCTAAATTTAGAACATTCATGCTTTACTGCAATTCATTTCTAATTGTATGTGAAACTCCATTGTTTTTGGTAGACTGCTGCGTTCATTTGGAATGTGGTTGTCCAGCTTGGAAAAAGTCATTGTCGAAGGAGTGGATCTTTGGATCTTGTTGAACTTGGAATGGAGGAGAAAGAAATAGGTTCAAGTGGAATCAATGACACCATATTCAAAATACCGTGATCAGCATACAAATGATTTTTTAATTATGATCGTTCAAGCAAAGCTGACTGTATTTTCCATCATTTGTTAGCAGTAACAATGTAAATATATGAATACATATTATGTACTAAAAACATAAGCAAAACACGGAAGTCTTCATGATCATTGATTTTGTGTAACTTTTACACAAATCAATGATCATTAACAGTACGTTACTGTTACAGTACCTGTAAAAGAAACTCAGTTACTTTCAAAGTACCAGTAACAATAACTGAGTAACTTCTTTAATGATTGACTGTAACTCAGTTACTTGTAAAAAGTAACTTACTGAACATGTAAGCTCAAAATAGTGCATACTTCCTGGTACTGATGTAGTACTTTGCAATTGCTGACACGTTGTACTGTGGGTTGTTGTCATTTCATCCTAGATGATTACTAAGAAATTTATGCCTTGAATACTATTTCTACGGAATTGGTGCATAATTGCCGTACTTGTTGCTTTATACTATAGAAGTCTATACAAGTAGTTTTACTGTTCCAACCATCCCTTCACAATGATATTTTCTGTGTTATGTGGCGAGAAAGCTCTATTTGAAAAAACTTCAATCAGCACAAATGTATAGTATTAATTCTTACTTCATATTACGTATCCTCATAAAGAGTAGCCAAAAAAGAACTTCCATATTGAGATAAAATGCACAAAAAGAATGTTCTGGAAGATAAATTTGCTAAACTTGGAAATGTTAATAATGATGATTATATATATAATTATATAATATATAATTTTTTTAAAAAAAATGAAGACTGTTGAAACTAATTTACAGTGAAACGTCGATTTTAAATTATCCAGGAGACCAAGCTGAAAAACCTTAATACATGGGAAAATGTAAAATCTTGGAAAATTTCTAAACAATTTGCTATGTTGGGACCACCAAGATTGAATGCAAAATTAAGGAAAATGTAAAATCGAGGAACTTAAATCGGAGTTCCACTGTAATTATTACTTGCAAATTTTAAATTAATCTATACATTTGGGAGAAGGCAAGAGCTTCCCTTTGCCCCGGTAGGTTACGCCTATGATTACATTCACACATAGTGAATATACATTTTGAATAATGTATCTTGAAACATATTGTACTTCAGGCTTTGTGCTAAATACATAAGCATTTTTAATAAGATTTACTTTTAATGTCATTTTATGCAAATTATTTTTTTATCACCCTGTCTCTGAACCGCCCATCCCAATTTTTCTATCAGGCATTAGTACACACTCTGAGCTACCTACATATAAAATTGGGGGGAAATTGAAGGGGGGGCATTGCATGAAATTTGCTCTTGAAGTTAGTCATTTATTTTTCTAAAAAAATACATAAAACTATATATAAAATACATGTTTATTGATGCATTCATCTGAAATGTTATTTAAATGAAAGCGTATACTATTATGAACAAAAGAAGACAAACTTGAAGTTTCTACGGCATACCTGAGGGAAGATATGATCGTTTATAACCTAATGCGTGTCATTCAAAGTGGAGCCGCATGTGGTGCACACGGAGATCTTAAAAAGCGCGTAACTTCTGAACCCCTTGATCAATTTTAAAAAAGTTGTCATTTTTGTAATCAGCATCAAAAGTTCTATAAGCATACCAAATTTCATCGAAATCGGGGATGGTGGGTGACATGGTCTGGATGAATTGACGTGGAATGACCCACCATTTAATTTTAGTCCTTCTTTAGTTTCTTTTACCTTCCTAACAGCATATTCTAAGGCAAAATTAAAGAGCAAAGGAGATAATGCATCTCCTTGTTTTAACCCATCATGAATTGTAAATTTGACAGACATATTAATACCCACACGAATTTTACTTTCTATTTCACTGGTGCATATTTTTATCATACTAACAAGCTTCTTAGGTATTCCAAACTCTACTAATATATTATATAATTTATCTCTTTTGACCGAATCATATGCTTTTTTGAAATCAATGAATAGCTGATGGACATTTTGATTATATTCCTACTTTTTTTCAAGTGTCTGTCTGATGTGAAAAAAATTATCTGTAGTTGATCTGTTACGTTTAAATCCACATTGATAATCACCTATAATTTCATTATCATATGGTGTTAGTCTTGTTAAAAGAATGATAGATAATATTTTATATGTTGTTGAGAGTAGAGAAATTCCACGGTAATTATTGCAGTTCATTTTATCACCTTTTTTAAACACAGGAACAATTATGGATTCTTTCCACTGTTGATGGATTTCTTCTTTATTCCATATTAAAGTAATTAATTTATGAATTTGACATATTAATGAATTTCCACCATATTTAATTAACTCAGCTGGTATTAAATCAATGCCAGGTGCTTTGTTATTCTTTAGCCTTTTAATAGCATCTTTAACTTCAATCAAGTTAGGTTCTAGAACTTAAGGTTCTGCTGTGTGGACTTCATTTACTTCTGATTTATCTCCTATATGGACATTTAAAAGGTCATTAAAGTAGTTCTTCCATCTATTTAGAATATCGCTTGGGTCAGCTAGAAAATCACCGTCTTTATCTTTTATCAAGTTTACTTTAGGTTGCCACCCCTTTCTAAACTCATTTACACCTTTATATAAATCTCTGATATTATTATTTTTGCTGTTTGTTTCAATTTCGTTAATTTTGCTTTTCAAGTAATCTCTTTTTTTACTTCTAAACGTGCGGTTAACTTCTCGCTTTATTCTATTATAATTGTTTAGATTTGTATCATCAGAGTTATTTAACCACATAAGTCTAGCCTGATTTCTTATTTCTATTAGATTATGACATTCATTATCAAACCAGGGCTTACTTTTTCTCGGTTTATTGTATCCTATACTTTCTTTAGCTGCTGATTCTATTGCATTACGTATGTGCTCCCAATTCTTATTTACGTCTGTTTGATTTATATTTTCATCATCATTTAAATCCTGCAAAACATCAAATCTATTTGACAGTTTAATTCGGTAATCTTTCTTAATTCTTTCATGAGTAAACTTTCCTGTATCAAATTTTAGAACTTTTAGATTTTGTTGCTTATGATTTATCACTGAGAGTCTTTCTCTTAATTTAGCAATTACTAAATAATGGTCACTGGCACAGTCAGCACCTCTATGTCTATGAACGTCAATTATACTAGTATGCCTTCTCTTATCAATGAGAATATGATCCATCTGATTATGAGTTTTGCCATCTGGAGAACACCAGGTATATTTATGGATATCTTTATGTTTAAAAGTGGTACTTTTCACAATTAAATTCTTTGAGGTTGCAAAAGTAATCAATCTTATACCATTATCATTACTTAATTCATGAAGACTTTCTTTACCAATCGTGGGTTTAAATGTCTCTTCTTTGCCAATCTGGGCATTACAATCACCTAACAGAATTTTCATATCATACTGAGAAAATTTATCAAAGACCTGTTCTAACTCTGTATAAAAATCATCTTTAGTATTATCATCTTTATCTTCCGTTGGTGCATATATGTTTATTAAAATAATTTTACACCACCTACCCTGTAAAACTGCATATGATATCCTATCATTAATAAATTCTACTGTTTTAAGAACCGAGATAATTCTATTATTTATGAAAAAGCCTGTTCCAAAATTATGATTTTCAGTACCACCATAGAAAAAAAAAGTATAATTTTTAGTTTTACAATTCCCTTTTAATGGCCACCTAACTTCCTGGACAGCTACTACATCTAATTTATACTTAACTATCTCATTAACTGTACACTGAAATGCCCCAGGCCGGTAAAGGCTCAGAACATTCCAGTTGCCTAATTTAATATCCTTATTCCTAACGTAGATCTTATCCTTAGTCCAGGGACCTCCCAAAGTAGTCCCCACCCGGAGATCCGAACGGGGGACTATTTTACCTCCGGAATATTTTACCTTGGGAACATCCATGGCCTTATATTGCTGTTTCTTGGCATATCTTTTTACAGTGCAGAGTTGTCAGCTCTACGCCTAACCCCCAATATGAATGGAGGAACTACTACACAAGACAAACACAAACACATTAGACAGCACAATTACTACACAGGACGAACACAAACACATTAGACAGCACAACTACTACACAAGACACATACAAACATATCACAACTATAACACAATATATACACACAAACACACCACACTACTACACAATATAAACATAAACAAACTACACACCACAACTACTACACAAGACAAACACAAACAAATTAGACAGCACAAATACTACGCAAGACTAAACAAACATACTAGACAGCACAACTACTACACAAACATACTAGACAGCACAACTACTACACAAACATACTAGACAGCACAACTACTACACAAACATACTAGACAGCACAACTACAACACAAGACATATAAATACATATCACCGATACTACACAAGATAAACAGAAATACATTAGACAACATAACTACTACATAAGATAAACACAAACACACTAGACAGCACAACTACTACACAAGACAATCCCAACCACACTAGACAGCACACCTACTACACAAGACAAACCCACATACACGCACACCACATCTACTACACAAGACAAATACAAACACACTAGACACCACAGCTACTACACAAGACAAACTCACACACTACACAGCACAACTGCTGCACAAGACACACAAACACATAACAGCCACTACACAAGGAAAAAACAAACGCACAACTACTACTACACAAGATTATGAAAATAATTACGATAAATAACAATTCAAAATAGTTCAAAATATTTATAAATTTTCCATTCAGTAACACATAGCAATCTGCCAGTTTTGCTTTAAAATATTCATAATTTCAATGAGATAAACATTAGTTTACAACAACAACAACAAGAATAAAAGTCATTACATAAACTATTTGGTTTACTTTTTTTTAGTCTATTACCATTACAGAATACTTCAAAACTTCCATATTTTTTATATCTTTATCAATCTTATACCATTATCATTACTTAATTCATGAAGACTTTCTTTACCAATCGTGGGTTTAAATGTCTCTTCTTTGCCAATCTGTGCATTACAGTCAACTAACAGAATTTACATATCGTACTGAGAAAATTTATCAAAGACCTGTTCTAACTCTGTATCAATATCATCTTTAGTATTATCATCTTTATCTTCCGTTGGTGCATGTATGTTTATTAAAATAATTTTACACCACCTACCCTGTAAAACTGCATATGATATCCTATCATTAATAAATTCTACTGTTTTAAGAGCCGAGATAATTCTATTATTTATGAAAAAGCCTGTTCCAAAATTATGATTTTCAGTACCACCATAGAAAAAAGTATAATTTTTAGTTTTACAATTTCCTTCTCCTGGCCACTTAACTTCCTGGACAGCTACTACATCTAATTTATACTTAACTATCTCATTAACTGTACACTGAAATGCACCAGGCCGGTAAAGGCTCAGAACATTCCAGGTGCCTAATTTAATATCCTTATTCCTAACGTAGATCTTATCCTTAGTCCAGGGACCTCCCAAAGTAGTCCCCACCCGGAGATCCGAACGGGAGACTATTTTACCTCAGGAATATTTTACCTTGGGAACATCCATGGCCTTATATTGCTGTTACTTGACATTTTTTTTACAGTGCAGAGTTGTCAGCTCTACGCCTAACCCCCAATATGAATGGAGGAACTACTACACAAGACAAACACAAACATATTAGACAGCACAATTTCTACACAAGACGAACACAAACACATTAGACAGCACAACTACTACACAAGACACACACAAACACATCACAACTATAACACAATATAAACACAAACACACCACAACCACTACACAATATAAACATAAACCAACTACACACCACAACTACTACACATGACAAACACAAACAAATTAGACAGCACAGCTACTACGCAAGACAAAAACAAACATATTAAACAGCATAACTACTACACAAACATACTAGACAGCACAATTACAACACAAGACACATACATACACACCACCGATACTACTCAAGACAAACAGAAACACATTAGACAGCATAACTACTACACACGATAAACACAAACACAGTAGACAGCACAACTACTACACAAGACAATCCCAACCACACTAGACAGCACACCTACTACATATATAAATATTCTGAACTACTTTAATTGTTACAAAGTTCAAACATTGGTTCAAAGTGGCTTCAGCTCAAAATAAAAAGTATAATGAGACGATAAAATGATTTGCACTCTAAAATGCAGATATGTAAGGTAAATTTAAATTTCTAAAATGCCAAAACATTCACAGTAGACCATGGGCATTGGGAGGGGGTCGAATGGGTTGGTGGACTCCCCCTGGAAATTGACATCTTTCATTTAAAGATACAAGAAAGCCTAAAGTTTTGTTACTCTTATTGTTAAGAACAGAAATAAAGTTAATTTAGTTTGTATCTGAACAGAATATTCAAAGTAGAAATGCATTGGATCGAAAACATTGAGTGAAAAAGACAGCAACAATGGTTTCACAGTTTTCAAAATTCTAATAATTACAGTTGTAGGTGAGAGGTCAGACCACGAACTTTATGAAAACAATCCACCTATCATTTAAAGCCTTTTCTTGAACGAGACATGCAAAAGTTAATATCAAAATGCATTTCAGATACTAACTGCATAAAGTGCAAAAGAAGTAATGGAAAATAGCTGTGCTGGTTTTCACTTGTTTTGTGGATCGAGTCTCCAAATTTATATAATAATAATAATTATAATTATTATTTTTATTTAGAATAAAATTTGTTTTTATTAGTTTATAATATTTATTATTGTATAATGGCATTAATAACCATTGTAATAATACTCATTGTTATTGTTTCTTCTATTCAACTTTATCAATTTGCCTGACCGTTCCCTGCAAAAATTTCTGGCGATGCCCATGCAGTAGACCATTCCTCCTAATATCTGTCATCTCACAACCAACAAAAAGGACAGTAATCAATTAAATTTCTGTCTTCTTTTTTTGCATTGCTTTACTACCTCTTGGGTTAATTGTAACAATGAGGATGAATCATGCATGAATGATGAAGGAATTCACCCATGGCTCAATTATATTCTTTATCAATGAAAGATAACCATAATTTATCTACACATTCTGAACACCACACCTACAATTTTTCACAAAAGTGCATTTTATGGTATTTCCGGCCCTACAGTTACACTGATCTCACAACCACCAAAATGGAAAATTCTGGTTAATCCTCTGAACAAGAACATAAGACAACCTCAATTTACCTGGCTGAACTGTGACTAATTTAGTCATATTATCCTCTGATTTCATTCCAAGGGGCATACAAGAATCTGGCAAAGATGGGGCTCCTATTTTGTATATGCGGACATCACTGAAACGTACGTCAAAGGAATGTGGATAAAGATACTCCCTCACTCTTCGTTCCACCACCTACAAGAGATACAAATCACTTCTGCATCACATATGAAACATATTTTGAAAAATTCACATTTCAATAATACCCTAGTTCAGCAGCAGTCAAGACTGGAATGTCAGTTGGTCTACCCACCTTCAATTAGTACTCTGCAGTACGAATATACACAGCATGTCATAAAATGGTTATCAGGGTTTCAGGTAGTTGATATATTGCAACAGACGAAGGTGTATGTTTACATTGTAATGTATGGTAAGAATGGCTGTGAAAGTTTACTACCCTGAGTGCTTATAATTTGTTTCCCATCATTCACAGCAGCGTAGGTGTATTCAAATTCGAAATTCAAATTCAAATTCATTATTTGTGTGGGTGACGTTTAAGAAGAATTTATTTGGATTGGATTTCAAAGTTTTAGTAACAGCTTTAAATGCATTTTTCATAATTTATATAACTGTAAAAAAACATGTTTATTCTTAATTGTTAAAAGTTATGCTGATTGAACGGAACTATTTATATTAAAATTAGCCGATTTTGCTTCCAACGCTGAAAATAATAATAATTTAATTTTCACTGAAAAAAATTGTTATACTTTCGTATAATAACACACACAAATTGGGAAGGAATGTTTTTATAAACTTTTCCTTTTGGTTCCTACCAGTACCAACTGCCATACATAACAATAATCTATGCAAAAAGTGTTTTCTTTTAATTTTTATGTTTGTATCTAGTTTTTTACGTACTTTACGTAGGAATCCTTTATGTAGGAATCCTTTCTTACGCGTGATTGCACAACCCTGAGTCAGGGAAATGATCGAAACAATGTTTCCAGACAATGCGGCAGATCACTCCGTTAAAGATGTACTGTTAAAATACAATTGTTAACTTCTGCAGTTCCTGCTCGAAGTAAATGTTCATATATTTCAGAGTTAGTATGCTTTATTTGCTTGAACTATTGTCTACCTTTCGTCGTCGCCTTGTAATCAAGGGGTCCCGGGTTCGATACCCGGTGGAGGCACAAGTGGTTCGGATCCCACTTTAAACTGTAGGTCCAGTCCCGATTAGCCGTACTGTGCATAAAGTGGACTTAAAACACCAAATCAAAAATATTGTCTACCTTTGAAGAAGGGTTCAAAATGAAGATTGCTTCAGTCGTTTACATTTCTCAATTTCTGTGTACTTAGAGATCAGTGATGTGCGTCTACGCGTAAACAACGATAGTCTACATTCTACACGTAGACTATTTTATACACGTAGATTACGTAATCTATGTAAACAACATGGCGAAAGGTGATAACTTAGCAAAGGGTGCTGTGGAATTAAAATAAAATTATACTGCGTATCAGTTGCTGATGTGTGAAGAGAAATTTTCATACTCTTTCTTCCAAATTCGAACAATTTCTCACCTAGGATGAAACCTAATATAGGAAATATTCTAGTGTTTTATAGGAAAAAGACCACTTTTGCCTCACGACTGCCATCTGTTGTTGTTTTTTGCATACTATTTATCTTCCTCCATAGTTGATAATAGAAGAGAAGATAAATTTTGTTGTAAATAGGATTCTTTTCACTTAGTTAGGAACCAATACAGTTGAAAATGTTACTTTCATTTCATGAAACCCTTGAAAATTAATTCTAATGTACTTTAGATTGTCTACGTAGTCTATGTAAACTACAACCAATGTAATCTACGCGTAGATTACGCGTAGACAACGCAGGTAGACGTAAACTTATAGTCTACGGCACATCACTGTTAGAGATTAGATTATTTCAACTTAATGACTCTGTAATTGAAACCGTACTACGACGGTTCAAACTTTTTGGGATCAGGTTAATATAATGAAGTTTCGGAAGAGGAATGTCATATGATATAAGATACATGTACGAATTGCACTTGCACCAGTATTTTTTAAATACCTGAGGAAAAATCTATTAATCCTTTCTGATAACACAAGAAATATCAGTAAAAATGAACGAATGTACGATAGTCACTTCACTCACCACAGGAAAATCGGTTATGAATAGTATCAGAACCTCTTTTAACCACAAATAAAGCTCAGATGATATCAATTTTAGTATCTACATATTTTTGCAATGTATTATTGTTGTATCTGACTTCTTTTCTTGGAATATGAGACAAAGGGAAGTTCAGATTCACCTTGTTCGTTTGTGAGCAGAGGCGCAACCCGCATTTTTGTCTGGGGGGAGGACAAGTAGCAGGATAAACGTACCAATAACAATATTAATAATTTCCCCATGTGGTTACAAGAGCAACTAAGAAAACTACAAATAATACATGATCATTACTTTGTTAGACGTGTATCAAAATATCTAATGTAGTTTAATATTTTGAATACGATGAGGTATGCGTTTATATCTATAATCCTATAATTGGCTTCCAATCATGATGAAGCTCTACTAACTAAATTAAGTTTGTTTCTTCGTTGCCAGTTCTTAAAGAGAACGATGGAATATTACGGTACTTATTACGAGTCCGGTCCTCCTAAATCAATATCTCCAAAGCGTTAATATTGCTCTGTGTATGTAATGTGTGAAGAACGTAGTCCATCGAAGACATTTACACGCCCTGAGTTGAACTTTGCACACAAGTTATAGACATTTGTAGTGTGAAGAACATGATATTGCACTGCTGGTCCTAATAGTGTTGATTGTAATTTATTATTTAAAACATTATGCATAAAGTTCTCAATTAGAGTCGGTTTTATGCAACTTTTTGCTAATACTGACGATTAGGATGAGTGATGATTTAGTGAAATTGATGAAGAAACGCTCACAAAGAACGCCCATGTCCTTGGCTCGATTCGAACGGGGATCCCTGGCCTTGTAGCAAGCTATGGTGAAAAGTTTGCCACAGAGGTTGGCCTTCTTTTTCTTTCTCGGTGTATATGTATTTTTGTTTATTGTTTCTTTCTATTTTCTCTCTATTCTTTTCCTGTTTCTTCCTCTGTTTCTCTATCCCACTCTATCACCTTATGTTTAGTTTATCTGCATTCCTTATTTTTCTCTTCCTTTCCCTGTTTTTCATTCTCTCTCTCTCTCTCTCTTCCTCTTTTATTTGTTTCGTATCTCTCTTCTTTCCTCTCCTTCTCTCGTTATCTATGTGTTCCTCTCTATGTTTCCTGATATTATGTATCTTTCTTTATCCTCAAATTCTCCTGTGTTGGTTCAGGATATTCAGAATGCGTAAATGAGTAGCATCTTACTTTCAGAATGCCTTCCTGTTTCAGCTCTAAGATTATTTCTAGTGTACGTATTTGCTTTGGGGATAATTAAAATTTGTAGTTAAAGATGTGTCGTCCGAATAAACGTTCTATTTCCATACTAGAATGTTCACTCGTACCAAAACTGTGTCCTTCATATAAATATTATCATTTTTAATTTCCTTGCAGTTCACGGTTTAAGAAACATCTATGGAATAGTGCAAGAGAAATATGAACACAATTGAACATACTTTTCAACTTCATACTGCTTTAGTTGGGGGGGGACATGGTTTAACTTTCTCTCTAGAATATTGTTAGAGGGTAGTTGTGTCCTCCTATTTCAGGTGACTTCAAATCACTCTTAGATTTCTTACATATAATCAGCATTTACCCTCCGTTGGTATACGTGTGAGTGCAGAGATTACCCTGGGATATAGCCTAATTGTAAGTTTTTCAGGCCCAGAAAATATTAACACTTTCTGGTCTTGTGAAGCTGTATATTGAAATGTCTATTATCACATGATACTAGTCATGGGTTGTGACATTGTTCTCTGTCTGCGCAGACGTCATTTTTATGACAGTCCGTGTTTTGTGAGCGCCGCGCACACATGTATACCAACCACTTAACCATTTCTTGCACACATATTTTATTTTTGTGTGCACTTAATTCGTGTTATATTTCTGTTTTCTGGTTTGAATCTTTCGCAATTACTTTATTGACTTCATTCACTTATTGCTATCACTCTTTCTGGTTAAATAAAGTTTGAAGCCTGATATTCGTTACGAATGAACGACAGCATTTTGGAGTATGGCTTGCTAATCCGAGTGATAAGAAAATGTAAGATCTATGCAGGGTGTTTGATTCTGAGGGCAGAGATGATAGTTTTGTTGAAGAGTCATTGAAACGAGAAAATGATAGCAACACGGATCAAACTTCTTGTGAAGATGAGCCTATTTTTACGTGTTCTTTTCACTCAATATATTGGGCGAGATGGAACTTCGAACGTCAACACGTAATAAGTTATTCAAATTATTACTAGTGTTATTCAAATTAGTTAACACCAAAAGTAAATTCCAAATATAATTCTAAAATTTGTGTTATTCATGATAAATTTTCTCTCATATGAGGTAATCAGTAATATTGTAACACAAGAATATCATTTTGTTATTATGTAATATAAGGTATATATTTTAACACGTAATTTGATTTTGATTTTCTTTGGATTTATTTTACTTCGTTTTTTTGCCACTTTTGGCTAATTTGCGAAGATGGGGATTAGTGATGATATGATGAAATTGATGAACAGACATCACAAACGTCCATGCCCAACCCAAGCCAGGAATCGAACCCGGGACCCCTATTTTAACACTTAAGTGATACACATTGGGTAACTTATATATAAACTATTTTTTGATGTGATGAATATAAAATGGTATTCGAAGAAATTACATAAAAATTGACAAACATCTATGAGCGACACTCTCACCGTATATCAACCGTGTTACTCTGAAACACCTATACGTACGGAGGGTTAAAGAAAAAACTTGACATGGAATCCACCCCTCTCTCACATATTTTAGGTGTCCTTACTTGTGTGTGTGTGTGTGTGTTAGTGTGTGTGTGTGTGTAAAAAGTTATTCCTAGTCTGATATATTCAACAATTTTAATGATAAATATAATACAATAAAATAAAATAAAACATATGCAATGATAAGAAATGACATTCAGCGCAACCTTATGACAGATAACTAAGTAACTAACTCTCTAGCCTTCATAACACAAGCCTTCCATCTGCCCCCATCCTGGGCATGATCAATCCAATCTTGTCCATCCCTACCGATTTGCTTTAGGTCCATCTTAACGTTATCGCTCCATCCTCGCCTTGGTCTTCCTACAGGTCATTTACCATCAGGTTTCCCAACAAGAATCCTGTAAAAAAAATCTTCATTCCTCCCCCATTCGTGCCACATGGCC
The DNA here is from genome assembly GCF_977018435.1 of Lepisma saccharinum. Lineage (NCBI taxonomy): Eukaryota > Metazoa > Arthropoda > Insecta > Zygentoma > Lepismatidae > Lepisma > Lepisma saccharinum. Next base: position 13,373,530 of record NC_139252.1, read on the forward strand.
TGCCCACTTAAGTCTGGTTGATTTAATTAATCTAATAATACTTGTGGCAGGTACAGATTTCAAAGGTTTATACAGAATGTTTGGCACCAGCTGAGATGTAACCTATATAGTAAAAAATCACTGGACACCTAAGTGAAGGTATCGGTAGTGTCATGGTTCAGGACTGTTTTTCCTAGATTGGGCTCGGCTATTGGATTTCGTCAATAGCAACATGAACACTGGTGTTTATAAGGACATTTTAGACAATAGCATGTTGCCCACACTGTGGCACCAGTCTGGATTGTGCTCTTTTCTCTATCAGCACGATAATGCCCCAAGCATGGTCCATCAAGCATGGTCCATTGCATCGTAGTTTGAGGATAATCAGGCGTATGTGCTTAGCTCGCCCGCTAAAAGCCCCAGCTGGAACCTCATGAAACATCTCTGGGATGAACTGGAGCGTCGGTCTCGTACCAGACCCACTGGACTGAAAACCACCCATGAACTATTCAATAGGATACTAGACGAATGGGAAAAAATCTACCAGTAATATACCAGAACTTAGATAAAAGCCTACCCCTGAGAGAAAATATTGCAATAATAGCGAAGGGAGGTTCGACATCGTATTAGTTACCTGCTTGGCGTCTTTGGAATGAACAGCACTATGTCAATGGGTGTCAGGTGACCTTTGTCTATATTGTGTACCTACGTAATGTCAATGCGAATTATACTCTCTTGCCAATAAGCTTTCCACTTGGCAATCCTTGTCGAGAAAGGCAGAAGCACAGACGTGAACGTAAGAAGTAATTACAAGCTCGGTGGGAGACAATGACCCTTTCGTTAAATTATAAACACTGCAAAGAATGGGGGGACTTAAAAAGCTTGCGCAGGGAATCTAATTAATTTCATCCCCTTACCTCTACTTCAGGGAGTAGTGTCTGGCCGCTGATACCATTGGGCATAAATTTTACTGTGTGTCTATGGTGTCCATCGGTCTGATTGTCCTCCATGGTCTAGAAAATTCTCTCACAATTTCTCAAATTGATTCCATAACTTTGATTGTGAAGAGTAACTGAGAAAGTTTTAGAGGCAACGCGTTGGGGCAGGTTGCGCATGCGCAGGAGCTATAGACTCGTTCAAATGTTTGGTATAGAGTTATTAATGACAAAACCATGGGTCCCTTTTTGTCTCTCAGCGCGCTGTAAATGCAGCAAATTGCAGGGACATGTTACAGGAATACGCTGTGCGTCAACTTCCATAAGGAACAATCTTGCAGCAACATAGAGCCTTGTGCCATTTTACCAAGGACGTCCGACGTTTCTTAGATGACCACTTCTTTGGAGAATGAATTACGAGAAGATGACGGTTCATGCTGCGGCCACAACAGTCATCAGACGTTACTGTGATCGACTTGTTCTTGTGGAATTTTGGTAAGTATCAAATGTATGTTACAAAGGTTGAGATTTGCCAGACTTACACGAAAGAATTAGTGCTGCAATCAACAGTGTGACGTCACAAATGCTAGAGAACGTATGGGCTGAAGTAGAATACCGTTTAGACATTTGCCGTGCAACTAATAGTGTGCATGTTGAAGTTTGGTTACTATACGCTTGTAAGATGTTTTGGAAATTAATTGTATTAAGTAATGACAATATAATAGCCCTCAAGCGGATCAACTGGTAATCTAACGTGAACGAATATATAACCTCGTATGAGAACTGTTGTAAGGAAGAAATAAATGAAATGCATCTGTTGTATACAAAATAACATTTTTTGAAATGAAAGAACAATCGTAAGCCATTTATTGTGAAAATTTGACACAAATCATGCACTGTCATCTTGAAGTTTGTTTTAGAGTACGAGGAAATATTCTTAGAAACCAGCATTAAGAATGTACCCGTCTCCAGTCTTTCAGTCTCCCTTCGAAGCAAATGCTTCTCTTCTGCGCAAGTCGCTAAAGCCCAAAGAAGATTACAAATAATCGTCTTTGTATGGGACTGAAAGAACCCATTGTTTTTAAAAAAGGGCTCTTCGGTGGAACGGAGCCTGAGATGCACTAACAAAGAAAATAATCATCACATGCTTTTGAATAACAAACTGCATATTTGAAAAGAACGAAAGAATCTTGAGTTTACCTTTCGAATTTGGTATAAGTGTTATTATTTACTTTTAAAGGAATTGTTTTCTTAGCTTCTTTACTTTAAAAATAGAAATAGGCAATCTAATTCTATAACAAAACTAAGGGAATTTTACTCTCCATGAAAAGAAACATATTTTTTCTGAACATATGCGTTATCTTGCACACACAAACATACTATTTCAAGCAGTGCAGGTGGAAGGAAACGGTGTTTCAGAGAGAGGCAACAAATAGGGTACTCAGTAGCCGAATTGGAAATACATTACTGCCGGTATTCTCGTATCGTATACATAGACCTGTCTTTTGATACAATCCTTAGTTTTCGTGTGTCATTTCTTAAATAATACATCGATTTTCATTCTCTCTCTTTTAACACCACAAATTGCGCTCTTTTATTTGTGCCTTGCATGAATTGTAATAACTAGTAATGTATTACTCTGTATTATACATTAAACCACTAACTACTGCATATGTTCCTAAGACCACATAAATCAGCCACAAAATTAACACCCATGATCACTATGATTTATCCTGCCAAGGAATACGTTGTTTAATTTTTTGCAAGTTATGCCATACGAAAAATATGTATATAATATTAATTTATTATATACAATTCTAAACACGCTGTTGTTTGATCCTATGTCCTTTTGATTTAATATTTTAATTGATTCCTATATGTTGTTCAATTTAGAAATTTTTAGCTCATTCTCGACGCTATTGTTGCATTTCTCATTATGTATGATCGACAAGGAGCTCTCAACTAGGGATGGCCAGATCCGGATCCTGGCGGATCCGAAATCCGGATCCGGTTGGTTCCGGGATCCGGATCCCTAGGATCCGGATCCTAAAATTTTTCGGATCCGGATCCGTTTTGCCATCCCACATGCGCTTCTTTGCAAAGTAAGAATGTGTTTATAACACATTGTTACCTGCTAATTTACACACATAAATACCGCGTGAGGCACCTAAAAGTACCACCTGAAATAGCGAAGAAACCAGAAACAGTAGCGATGTGAGGTTTTCGGGAAACAATAATATCAAATGGGGCTCGTAAATCGGAGGTATGGGGTGGGTCGAAAAATATCGACAAATGGGGCATCTGGAGCAAAGTCATATTTTTTTTAATGGAACGATATACAATAACATGCATAATATAAAAGAGCACACGCAGAGAAACACAACGCCGTTGGTCTCATGCATCTACTGCACATAGGAACGAAGATATGGCCACAAATATGTAAACAAACTAACAAGTGGCCCACTTGACCGTCAGTACCACGGCATGTAAGACTTCTCAGGTGCCTGACAGAACTGCCTTTAAGCAGAGCAAGTTTTGATAGCAGTTCCACGAGATCGTGTTAGTTCATAGCAAGCAGTCGTAGTGGTAAGAGCGAAGATTATGGTGTTCACAAACATAGAAAAAGCGGACATGATCCTGATTTATGGGGAATGCCGAAAGTATGCCTCAGAAGCCTACCGTGTGTACGCAGAGAGATATCCGGACAGACGACAGCCATCTCGACGTCTGTTTGGTAAGTTATTTATTAAATTAAGAGACACCGGAAGTGTAACACCACGAGAACGTGTGCGGAACAAGCCAACTACAGGTGAGGAAGGTTCAACAAATGTTCTCGCCACTGTTGCTGTGAATCCGCACGTTAGCTCCCGTGAAATTGCCAGGGATGCTGGGATGAGTCAGCGAAGTGTATTGAGCATTCTGCACACACACAAGTTTCACCCATATCATATCTCCCTCCATCAGGAACTTCACGGGAATGATTTTGTGGACCGTGTTCGGTTTTGCACATGGTTGTTACGACACGACCCACCCGATTTGTCACGTATCCTCTTCACTGACGAGGCAACTTTTACCAATCATGGAAATGTCAACCTAAGGAACATGCACTATTGGTCGGTGACAAATCCACATTAGCTTCTCCAAGTGGAACGCCAGCGCCCGTGGAGTGTGAACGTGTGGTGTGGTATAGTGGGTGAGCATCTCATTGGCCCTTTTTTATACAAGGGACACTAAATGCTGACCGATACATACAGTTTTTACAACATGAACTGCCTGTACTATTGGAGGACATACCACTTCAGACAAGGAGGGAAATGTGGTACCAACATGACGGGTGCCCAGCTCACAGTGCAAGACGCGCTACAGCATGTGTGGAAAATACATTTCCAAATCGTTGGATTGGACGTAGAGGGCCTGTCAAATGGCCGGCTCGTTCCCCATACCTCCGATTTACGAGCTCCATTTGATATTATTGTTTCCCGCAAACCTCACATCGCTACTGTTTCTGGTTTCTTCGCTATTTCAGGTGGTACTTTTAGGTGCCTCACGCGGTATGTAATATACATACATACACACATATATATAGTGTGTGCGCGTGTGCGCGATTTGTAATTAATTAATACACTTACAAGGGAGGTCTAAGTCTCCCCCTGCGATTTCCATGAAACTTGACAGATGTATAGAGGGCCCCAAAGGAAGAAATACGTGTTTTTGTGTTTCTGCTAAAAAAAAACGTTTTAGGGGGAACCCCATCCCCTCAAATGTCAAGATGAGGAGAAATTGAAGTGGGGATCCGACTCCGAAACCACGTAAATATGGCATAGGAATAAACAGGAGGCATAGGGCCTCTCTATACACCTGCCAAATTTCATGGAAATCGGAGGGGGAGATGATCCCCACTTCAATTTGTCCTCATATTGACATTTGAGGTGGGTTTTGCCCCCTAAAACATTTCTTTTAGCCGAAACAAAAAAAAACAAAAAAAAACACGTATTTCTTCCTTTGGGGGCCTCTATATACCTGCGAAGTTTCATGAAAATCGGAGGGGGATCCTTACTTCAATTTGTCCTCATCTTGACATTTGAGGGGAGGTTGCCCACTAGAACAGATTTTTAGCCGAAACAAAAAAAAAATCACGTATTTCTTCCTTTAGGCCCCTCTATAAATCTGCCAACACAGGGGTGAAATGCCCACTTAAATTTGTCATCATCTTGACATTTGAGGGGGTTGCCCCCTAAAACAGTTTTTTAACCGAAACAGAAAAACACGTATTTCTTCCTTTGGGCCCGTTTATACACACACCTGGCAAGTTTCATGGAAATCGGAGGGGAACACAGGGGTGAAATGCCCACTTAAATTTGTCCTCATCTTGACATTTGAGAGGGGTTTTGCCCCCTAAAACAGTTTTCTAGCCGAAGCAAAAAAAAAAACGTATTTCTTCCTTTGGGCCCGTTTATACACACACCTGCCAAGTTTCATGGAAATCGGAGGGGGACACAGAAGTCAAGTGCCCACTTAAAGTGCCCACTTTTTCGGATCCGGATCCGTTTGGCCATCCCTACTCTCAGCCATGGACGGCGATGTGGGAGAGTGCAGAGGGACAACTCAAACGTGCAAAACATAGAAAGACAGAGAGAGAGAGAGATGAGAGAAAGAGAGTGAGAGAAGCAAAGAGAAATGAGCGAGTACATTGTTGACCATTGCGTAGCTACTTGTGCGATCAGCTCCAATAAATAATTGCTAATTTTCAACATTTACTGCCGGTATGCTTTTCGGCATCTAAATTTACTACCGGTATGCCAACCAGCTCATACCGACCACTGAAGGTACTGTATGTTCCAAATGGAAAAAGTATTTGTAACCAGGTATCACTTTATAATTGGAAAGCGCATGGTGGTACTATCTACTGTTGTTGATTTTCTGGTTTGTTTTAAGTCAATTTTATGCACAGTAAGGCTATTCGTGACTGGACGTACTGGATTCGAACCAGTATGTTCCTCCACCGGGCAATATACTGTTACCAATTTAAAAATGCATCTTATTTGTAAGAAGGAGATAGGTTTTATAAATTACATATTAAATGAGCAGCGTTTACAGGGCTAAAATTAAATGAAATGCTAGATAAGTATATTTTAGGCAATATTATTTAGCAGATGTTTTCTTCAAATTTGTATTTAGCTAAAAGTTCAGTGTGGACAACTCCATTAATTAATTTCTAAATGCCAGTATTCCATGCACCGGCTGGATCAATTAAAAACTATTAGGTATATTTGTTCTGCAATATTACTTAAAGTAAATACTTGTTTATATGATGCTGCAAGGACTGGACCTTCGCTGTACGTGCCTGTAAGGTATGTTAAGTGTTCGGCACATTCTTTTCCAACGTGCCGGTTTTAATCTCCTCAGACAGAGATTTAGCTTTCCCAAGGGTAGCCGTGAGGGGGAGCACTTGCCTTATTATTATTTTTATTATTGTTTTTGTTATTATTATTATTGTTATTATTATTATTATTTTACAACACCCTTCGGTATTTATAAAACATAGATCAGATATACCATGAAGGATAGTAGATTAGGTGATCTCTGACTCTGATTGATATCTGTGCATTGTGAAAGAATATAAAAAGATAGAACATCTGTCCTTCAACAGAGTAACAGGCTAGATGTTTATTGAAAAGAAAGATGGCGATCCCAGTTTCTATCTAAATAGAATACTCGAATCTAAACTTCTGTACAGCGCCAAAGAATTTTCAATTCAATTTCAATTTTATGATTTGTAAAGTACGAGTAGTAGTAGTAGTAGTAACTAATAATAACAGTAGTAGTTGTAATAATATTAAAAGTTTATTTAAAGTACTGAGAACAGTTTAAAAAACCTTATTCAGCACTATGTCACAAAGAGTAATATCAAAGGATTAACACATAATGCATTTTACAGCAAATCACATCCTATACCAAAATATAATATTTAAGGGAAGTCATAATCATCGATTATTATTTTTATAAATTCACCACCATTTTTCAATTTTACTGATAATGAATTCTTTTCTTGTTTTATATTTTGGAACGTTATGAATTATTGTATTTCTAAAGTATTCACTATCAATCCTATTTGACAAAATGTTTTGTATCAATACTTTAATATTATATTTCCTTCTTAAGCTTAAGGTTTTTAAATTAAGAATCTCCAACCACTCCATATATTTTAGTGACATGTAACTTTTCTTCATTTTCGTACAAAGTAACCTAATGAGTAATTTCCGAATCAATTAAATTTTCTCGGTGTGACTATTTGCTGCTACGTTCCATAATTTACTTCCATATTCCACTAATGGGCGAACCAAACAACTGTAAACAGAAATCTAAAAGTTTCCATTTTATGAAGGGAAGTCCAATTAAAGAACATAAAATCTAAAACTTTTAGCCTCCTTGAAGACTTCAATTATATGTTTTTCAATAGCAATTTGCAACAAGTAGATCTTCTCGCCAGTTGCCAAGACACACGACACACCGGCTCGGTCCCCTCGACAGACAAAGACCGGGCGTCGCTGCCTACCAAATATCTTTCTGTTATAAAAATATATAAATGCCACGACTACGCTCAGTTCCTGCGGGGCATGAGACCCCGCATCCCAAAGTTCGGGTAAGGGTCTGTTTCAAGATAATAATATAATCAAAAGTTAAATTTACACTTACATAACCAAGACTTCAAATTATATTAGCCCTTTCTCATGCTTGAACTCCACCGCAATCGCACCCGCATCCCACTGACCAGTGAGGATACGCATACGATTCGCGATTGAAATCTGCATAATCAATTCTGGCGTCCTTTGGATTGATAAGGCCTCCGCCTCACTGACCAGTAACGGCGGGACACCTCTCCAACCAAAAGGAAGTCAGTTAATTTATACTTATTAGGCAAACTTACTACAAAGAAATACCAAATAACGATTATAAATTTATTTACTAATCCATATATATGTTAGGATAAAAGAAAGTATACAATCTTCAGATCGAGAAAAATTTACAATGCCAAAATTTAATTTCTGTTCAAATAACTTCCGAAAAACATAGACTGAAACTTGCTTTCTCATAAAATACAATCCAGAGAGCTCTCTCTTATATGGATATATATATATCGTCCATATCCCAGCTTAACTTGGTTTCAATAAACAGGTGACAGATTAACAGCAATGATCGACAATTTCCATTAACCAAAACCAAAAGAAAATTACATAAACTTCTTATCCGTAAATATCTATTTGTGCTTCTGTCATATTTTCACTTCAGTATTATGTTCTTTAGAACTCTCGAGGTATACTACCCTCTTCGGGGCCAACCTCCAATAACATTCATAACTAAAGATAAGGGGAGCCTGTCTCTACCCAATTACCAAAGCCATCTCTCGGCCGCAAACTACAAATGTTCGCTTGGAATTCCATAACATAACAGGGGACACTGTCTACCCTCTTTGGCTACTTACATTGCAAAAGCAAAACAATAGACTTTTACATAAAACGAATTTCTATAAAAACATATACTCGACCGGTCACCTATTATAACTGTTTCAAAATTATTTCTAACATAAAACCTAAATAAGAGAAACCAATAAACGTTCCGGATACTCAGACTTTAAAAACGGACGTGAAACTATATAAGTTATTAGATTTAAGAGACATCCTCTGACCAGAGGTATGCTCTCGGATTTAAGTATCAAAGAAACAAATTTATTTAAATGAACCTCCTGACCAGGAGAATTCAAAATGATTTAAGAATTTAAAACAATTAACTCGACGAGAAGGGTGTATAACTTGAATTTATACCGGAGTCACACTGACCAGTGCCAACTTCGATAGAATTTAAGAATCAAAATTTTAAATTATAAAGATTAAATATGTATGAATCAAATTATTTATATGCCCGCTAAATCCCCTTTGAGGATCATGCTGACCAGCACAAATCCTGAAAGGTGGCTTACGGAGAACCTCGGACATTGTGGAAGGGAGAGCTGACCAGCCACTCCCCACACAACGCCCGTATTCTCCCAGCCCTGGACCTCGACAAGCGATTTAATCACCTAACGATTCGGAATCTACTGCTATACTGAATGAATCTGCCAGCGAGAACGCTGATATTTATACTTGCGAGATTGCGCAATCCTATTTCTCAACAAAAGATTTCGACAAACTGAAAAGTTATTTTTAGCATCTAACAATTACCCTTTCCAAAAGGCATATCCAGAAACACAATGCAAGCTAAACTTATTTACAAACCCACGCAGCGCCGAACGAAAAGAACTCGTTGTTGTTAAGGAAGAAAAACAACGCAAGCTTCTACTTGCTTTGCGTTCTTTCTCGTTGGGCCGAAACTGCGTTACAATGTTAACAAAAGAAAAAAAATGTACATTCAAAAGATTAAAACTCCAAATGAATTTATACGAGGGCTATTAAATATTAAAAAGATTTGCCAAAAATTTTTCAATCGTTACAAATTTCGAATTTATAATTATTCCAAGATACTTATGACTAGCACAAATCCTTAGATGAGCTTTAATAACATATTGAGGAACAATACAATTTGTTTTTTCTCGAACATCTCAATAATTTGCATTTAGATAAATTAATTTTTATACCATTTATGTCACACCATTGTACTACTCAACTAAAATCATCCTGTAATTTGAAGACGTCCGATCAAATTTTTTTCCCTGAATATTTTTAGATCATTGGCATATAATAGACATGATGATTCTCTAACTCTAAATATAATATCATTGATAAAACTTGCAAATAAAAAAGGACAAAGAGGAGATTCTTTTGGTACACCACACGATATTTTTGTCTTATTGGATGTTGTTTGACCTATTTTTACTCTAAACGTTCTTTTCATTAAATAACTCTGAAACCATTTAAAAAATCTTGGGGGAAATTTCCAATATATCAAGTTTATGAAGTGACAATTTATGATTAACAGAATCAAAAGCTTTAGCCAGGTCAATAAATAAAATATCAGTTCCAGAATTTTTATAAGAGTAGTTTTTATAGAGTAAATTAATTCTAAAAGGTTTGTAACCGTAGATCTATCTACCTTTAATGAACCCATACTGATTTACATGCATATATTCTTTAAGCGAAAATCCAATGTAGTGGGCAATTATATGTTCAAAAATTTTAGCTATTGCATTTAGAATGCTTATCGGTCTATAATTTTCAATATCACTTGAATCTCCATCTTTGTTTTTAATGACTGGAACTACATAAATATCTTTCCAAATTTCAGGGAAGCAATCAGTTTGAAGAACAGTAATGGTACCAAACCTTCTTGATTGCCCTTAAAAATAATAATAATAAAAACAATAACAAAAACAACAACAAAAACAATAATAATAATAAACGTTTCTATGAGTCTGCCCCGCTGTTGGTTGGGAGACGATGACAGTGCTTTAACTGATGTTATTATATCTTCCACTGTTTGGAAGGAAGTGTTTAGTATATCTTCACCTTATAATAGGTTGTGCTTCCCCCGTTCAGGTCCCTTTACACCCTCCAACTTTAAATATTTCTCATGGAGATTTTTACATCCCTTTTATACACTTCGAGCTAAGAATTTCAGATTAGGGGTTCTTTCCCCGTACACAGAAGGGTACAAAATAGCCATATGTTCCGCGCACCCCAAAATTTAATTCATCATTGTCAGCAAAAATTTTATACTACGAAAATAAGATCATTTCCGCCTTCTTTAAACTGAGTGTTTCTAAAAGGAAAACGTAGGTATGGTATCTGACTGACATGTGTGAGTCCCAGGTTTGATTCATGGTGATCTCACAAGCGAGGCTTTTTAAGTCATTACTTAAAGAAGCACTTGGACTTTCTCATCCTCTAATCAATTTATTTCTATCAACAGTTCTGTGACGTCTATGTGACCAGAACAAATTGTATATCACTAAGACCCGGATTATTATGTAAGCAAGCATGCTAAATATGTAAAAATTATATGTAGAAAAATCGATTAAATATGTAAATACGTATACTAAAATATGTAAAATACGTATATAAGTATATTAAATTATGTAATATGCGTATTATTTCTCACATCTGTGCTATTTCTATGTTCGTGGCAGTAACAATATAATAATAATAATTATCAAATCAATTAACAATATTATTATAATTTTTTTTCCTTGAAATAATGAAATTGTAATGTGCTAAATTACATTGAAAAATTCATAATCTGGTAACGTGACAGTACATTATTTCTTAAAGAAATAAAACGTGCTTCTGCTTCAGTACATACAGTACCATGTCAATGTGATGAACGGTGAGCCACAAAATACATTTCAAGAGGTTTTTTTTATGAACGCAAAGTTTGAATATTTGTCCCACCATTATAGCACTTAACTCAATGATGGTTGAAACACAGAATGGTATGTAAAAATATGTGATGTAAACCGGAAATATGTAATAAACCGTAAAATATATAAAATTATGTGACATGAAATTCACACATATGGTTCCTAACATCTTAATTCGCCGACATTTGTAATTTTTACTTGACTCCATGCAAGGGAAAATATATGTAATTACCTAAAATAATAGGTTTATCACATCCCCTACAGTGTGGCCGTGATAGAGAATGTGTGTGCCCTACTTCCATAACCCCTATGTGCCTTCATGGCATGATGCAATCTTAATCTGTTAATGCATCGGTAATGGGGAAGGAATAAAAATTGGGTGAATACAATTTTAATTTTCAAAAGATCGATAGGTAGCTTGTAAGGCATGAAATTTATTATTGTCAAATTATATGATATTTCGTGGAATTGTTATAAGGGCATTTGTTCTGTCTCCGCGCAGTCAAGAATCCCACGATACAACTGACCTATTTGGTCACGAGAAGCGAAGCCAATAAATAACTAAATCAAATGGATCAGACACAACCTGGTCCGCACGCACTAACAGTTCATGAAACTTTGGAGAAAAACATGCCTTTCACCCTATTTCCCCTACAGCGTAGATTTATTGCTCGTTCGAATCGCAGATATTACGCATGGAAGGGTGGCGAAAACTTTCTGCGGTTCGTTGCCAGTAACCCTGTTGCGCAAATCTCAGATCCTGCTGCAGTGTTGTGTCAATAGTGAGATCTACAAGCTCTTGTTTGCTTTAATACGGTTTGCTTTCTGATTGTGGAGTTGGCAGAAAATATAGTTTTGCATTACTGCGCGGTCGAGCGCTCAGTCCACGTGTATGGGAATTTTACTGTTTCTAAATAAGGCAGTTTACTTCTTGAAATCCGTTTCTATACAGTTTGCTTTAAAAGTCATGCAGAACCAACAAGTTAATAGTTTATTACAAGGGAATATTTTTTTTACACAGACGAAAATTTAAAAGTTTGTTCTGCCTACACTCTTGAATGAGTTGTGTGCGGTTGATTGCACCAAGATGGCGCCGATGCAGGGGAAAGTTCAGTGAGTGTTATGGCTTGCCGAGTTAAATCTTGTGTTCTGGTACAAACAACGTTTGGAAAAACACGTCCAGCGGAGACGAGTATCCCGAGATGGTATAAAAGTTTAAGGTTACTGGAAGCGTAGCAGATTTGCTACGTGAGTTTCAAGTCTGCGAGTTTCTTATTGGTCAATTTGGGGAGAGATGGATTGGCCGCTGAAGATCCACACCTTGGCCCGCAAGGTCACCAGACCTTACGTCTTGCGATAACTGACTGCGAGGACATGTAAATACCCATGTGTATGCACAGAAACGGAGAGATTTTGACGAACTGAAGTTGAAGATACGTGATGTGATGTGATTCACAACATTCCGGTCGAGCACCGTCAGAATGCAAATCTTGGATTCAAACGAAGATAGCAAGAGTGTTTGGACGTGAATGGTGCCCAGCTGGAGGTCTTGCGATGAACCAAACCACATCAAACATTAAAATTTAAACTTTACCAAGCATAAAAAATGATATTTTGATAAGCACCCACTTATTGTATAATTTTAGGTGTTTAAAATGTTAATTGTCTATTATGACGTAATTTGTTTTGTTCAATTGGGTAGTCTTTTATGGTTCTGGACTAACCTGAAAACATTGGATTGTGAGTGGAGAGGTGAGAGATATTATGGATGTTTCTGGAATAATGGAAATGATTTTGGAAATGTGAATGTTTTAATTTGTGTAGTGGAGAAGTATTATGATCTAAATACACTTTTGTTTGTAATAAGAAGTTTAACTGTGAGTTCTAGTGTAATATATTAACATTAGCATATCCTTATCTGATTTCCCATAACCTGAGGGCTTCATAGTAGGCTGATAAGTCTCAGACTCGCCGTTGAGTAATAAACGTAAGTTGATCCTTTCAGTATATTCCGGAGAACGTAACAGGTGTAAACTTTTTGGCGCCGCAACGCGGGACCCGATAAATGTGTTTGAGTAGGGTATGCAGAAGCGTAATTTAAGAAGTGATCGTCGTAAGTTAAAAATGGATACTTTAAGTTGCTGTTCCGATAAAGGGAAAGCTGATGATGAAGAGGTCGAGTGCAACGATTGTAAAAGAAGCTTCCACTTACGTTGTGCTGGTTATCCTTTGCCAAAATCGCAGTATAAGGAGGAAGAATTGAAATGTCTAATTTGTAAAGAGAAGAGTAATAAAGGAAGTCCTTGTTTGGAACAGTTGTTTCAAACCCTGATGGAGAAAATGGAAATGAGAAGAAAAGAAGATAAAGAGGAACAGGAAAGGATAAGAAATGAACAAGATAGAAAAAGAAAAGAAGATAAAGAGGAACAGGAAAGGATAAGAAAAGAAGATAAAGAGGAACAGGAAAGGATAAGAAAATAAGATAAAGAGGAACAGGAAAGGATAAGAAATGAACAAGATAGAAAAAGAAATGAAGATAAAGAGGAACAGGAAAGAATCAGAAGAGAACATAAAGAGGAACAGGAAAGGATAAGAAATGAACAAGAAATAATCAGAAGAGAAGATAAAGAGGAACAGGAAAGGATAAGAAATGAACAAGAAAGAATCAGAAGAGAAGATAAAGAGGAACAGGAAAGGATAAGAAATGAACAAGAAAGAATCAGAAGAGAAGATAAAGAGGAACATGAAAGGATAAGAAATGAACAAGAGAGAAAAAGGAATGAAGAAAGAGGAGAATTGATGAAGCTGCTCAGTCAAGATAAGGAAGAATTATTATCTAGAATAGAAGAGGGGCGAAAGGAATGTAGAGAAATTAAGGAGACTCTGAGGAAGGAAATTGCGTGTGAGAGGCAGAAAGTAGCTGAATTAATACTAAAGCTGGAAGAAAAACAAAAGCAGGATTATGAAAAGTGGAACTTAGACTTGACACAGGAGAAAACATCTAGAGAAGCTAAAGAAAAGGAAATGGAAAATGAAATTGAGAAATTGAGGGGACGAATAGAGAGTGTTGAAATAATTGCAAGGCCAGAAGCAACACAGGGTTCCTCAGAATTACTTGATAATTTAGAGCTAAATCAGAGAAGGCAAGAAAGGAAACTTGAAGAAGTTACGGAGAAAGTCGCATCTGTAGATAGGCAGGTCGATCAACTACCGATGTTAATGGCAGGCTGTCGGGTTCTAGAACCTTCTCAAAATGGTGAAGCGGTATTTCAACCGGGAATGAACGGTTCAACAACGAGAGGTAATTCCAAGGGGAAGATGAGGAAAAGGAATCGATACTCGTCAAGTTCTTGCTCTACAGTTTCCTCTAGTTCTGAGGAAACTGAAACTAGGAAAATTACAAAGCCCAGGAAGAGACATAATAATGGAAAGTCTGAGAGATGGGGACAGGACGAGATATCTCGTGACAATGCTTATAAGAATAGTTCCTACAAATCTTTTCGCATGTCTGATGTTAACGCTCTTTCAAAGTTTACTGGAGAGATTAATACTGTCTCTGCTGAGAGGTATTTAAAAGAGCTAATAACATACCTGGATCTAATGAATGTTCCTATAATTTTTAGATTGAAGTTATTGCCCTCTCTTATGGTAGGAAAAGCTAAGGCGTGGTTTGTTGCAAATGAGAAGAAGTGGAAGACTTTTGAACATTTTTGTGCTGCCTTTAGAAAACAATATGCCTCTGCTGATGCCAAGCAAAGGGAAATGCAGACTCTGAGAAACAAACGGTATTCGAGGAGCTGTGACCTCTCACTTGAAGAATATTGCTGGGACACATATGGCTCGTATTGTAATCTTGTTGATAATGTTGACCAAACAGAGGCGCTGAATTTGGTTATTAGTCAACTACCACAGCGAGTGCGTCAGTTGGTACTTACACGTGATCCACAAAACTTCGACCAACTCACTAGTTTCTTGGGGAGATATGAAGCCTCGGAACAACTGGAGGGCTGGAGAGCAGACAATCCCAGAGTAGAGAACAGGAGACCACAACAAGCTAGGGTCCGGCAATTGAAGTATTCGAGAGACCAGTCCCGCTCTCAGGGAATGCCTGAACCTAATGATAGTTCTACTAAAAACCACTTTAATAGGAAACCACAGTACAGAAACGCTCAGAGAGGAGAGAGAACATTTTGGAATCGGAGAAAGAACCCGTTTTATCAAAGAGGATGGACTGTTGATAGAAGTAATACTGTTACCAAGGAATTTGGAATTCAGACTGACGTTGTTCGAGAAGCAACGCCCAGTGAGCTTAATGTTAGAGCATCCCCATGGGACGTTCCTTCATCCCCATGGGACGTTCCTTCAAGTAGTAAAATGAGTTTAAACCATCGTCCGTTGTGAATGAAGCTCTCTCATTCACAACGGTAACCCATGAAGATAGTGGAGTTTATGGGAGCGAGAATAGATTATTTACAGAAGAAATTTTAGAGGTTTTGTTTTTAGAAATAGATGCTGCTCCTAGTGACTGGCACTTTGTTCGATTGACAGCTTTGGAAGAATTTGATTATTCTAATAAGAAACCTGAAATTATGGCTGACGTTTTGGGGATTAAAATTAACTGTATTTTAGACACCGGCAGCGAGTGTACCGTTATGAGTTATCGAATGTGGCTAAAATTAAGAGAAAAGCTCCCAGGTTTGAGACTTCAAAAGTGTCCAGGAGTTAAGTTGAGAGACTTTGCCGGAATTGAAAGATCCCGAGTTGTGGGTTGTCGAAGAATTCACTTTCAAATAGCTGGAGTTACCTTTGAAGATTTAGTCTATGTCATTAGGAATTTAGAGGCTGAGTTACTTTTCGGATACCCATTTTTAAAAAAATATAAAGCTAATTTAGATGCGGGATCTGATAAATTATATCTTACTGTAAATGGACAAGTTGTTGAAGAGGGGCTCATTCCAAAGAGCACTTCAGAATCTGATTTGACGGAGAAAGGACTTAAAGTGGTCAATAGTATAGATTGTGAGAAAAATACAGTGGACGATAATTGCATAGCTTCTGAGGAGACTTTAAGAATGAAGGCCTATGAACCCGAAATATTAAGGCAAGAAGAGAAGGAAAGGTTGTTCGAATTACTCTTGAGTTATCGTCATATTTTCTCGGATAGGCCTGGACTTGCAAAACATTACGAATGTAAAATTGTGTTAGGATCTGGTGTACCAGTCTATACGCATCCTTATCCGATACCTATGGCGAAGAGGGCGAAGTTGGAAGAGGAATTGACCAAATGGAAAGCCTGGGGAGTGATACGTCCGTGTAACTCACCTTATTTAAATCCTATGTTGGTTGTAGACACGTCAGATGGGTCGGTCAGGCCCTGCATTGATTTTCGGAAGCTAAATAGACTTATTATTTCCCCCAGGAGCACAGTGCCTCTGTTGCAAGAAGCGTTACAAAAATTTAGAGGAAAAAAATATTTCACTTGTTTAGATTTAGCGTCAGGATATTTACAGATTCCCATTCAGACCGAGCATCAAATCTACACTGCTTTCAACTACAATGGTAGGTCGTGGTGTTTTTCCCGTATGCCTTTTGGTTTAGTCAATGCAGTTGCTGTTTTCATGCATGCAATGCATAATTTATTCGGTCCAGATACAGAAGACTTTCTCACTGTATATATTGATGACATCCTAATCTTTGATGATTCTATTCAATCCCATTTTGAACATGTTGATTTTGTTTTGCGGAAGTTGCAAGAGGAAGGCTTTACTGTAAAATTGAAGAAATGTTCCTTGGTAAAGGTAGAAATTAAATATTTAGGACATCTTGTTTCTGGACAATATATACGAATAGATCCGCGGAAGGATGAAGCCATTACGAAGTTTCCAAGGCCAAAGAACAAATTTACAACAATTTTTGGGTCTCGTAAATTGGAGGCGAAGATTTGTGCGAGATCTTGCTCAAAAGACTGCTAAGTTAGAGGAACTACTGAGTAAAAACAAAAATTGGGAATGGAACAATGAACATGAGTTAAGCTTCCGAAAGTTGAAAAGGGAGCTGATTCAAATTCCTGCTTTGGCCCAGCCAGATTTCTCAAAACCTTTCTGCATTATGTGTGATGCTTCTCTCATAGGTCTGGGAGCCATACTCTTCCAAGGCGTTCTGTCTGAAGCTGCCAAATTAGAAGAAATTGCTATCGTGCAGTACGCCAGTAGAAAATTAAAAACTTCGGAAAAGAATTATACTGTTCAAGAATTAGAGTGTCTTGCTGTTATGTTTGGTATTGAACACTTCAAGGTGTATTTATATGGCACAAAGTTCCTAATTTATACAGACCATAAGAATCTTGTGTGGCTGGAAAACAGCAGAAATTGGAATGCCAGACTTACTAGGTGGACCTTAAAACTGCAGCAGTTCGATTATCGAATCCTTTACATCCAAGGCAAACACAATCAACTCGCTGATATTCTAAGCCGTTATCCTCCTAGTGCTCCTGAGGAGAAGCTCCCTAATGAATCCACCCTAGTGTTTAATGTCTGGCATATAATGCCTAATAACTTGAATGAAGTTGAATTGAACAAGTGGAGGGAAAGGCAGATTAATGACTCATTTTGTCAAAAACTACGGAAGAATCTAAGGGAAAATACTAAGGATAAAGAAAAATATCTGGAGCATCAGGATTTATTGTTCCGAAGGAACAAAAACTCCCAGAAATTTCATCAAATTCTAGTCCCAGAATCTCTTATTCAAGAAGTTTTGCATGCGGAGCACGACGGAACTGGACATTTTGGATTCACTAAAACCTATAATAAAATAAAGTCCAGATACGTCTGGGAAAATATGAAAAGAAATGTATCTGAATATGTAAGGGAGTGTTTAGTTTGTTCGAAGAATAAGCCCGACAGATTGGGTATCGTGAAGGAAAAACTAACAACCACTCAAAGGGATCCGCACGAAGTTCTGTCCGTGGACCTAATCGGAAGGTTACCTAGATCCAGTCGATATCTTTATCTGCTCACCATGGTGGATGTCGGCAGTAGGTTCCTGTTTGCCTACCCACTGCGGACTGCCAGCACAGTAGAAATTATCAATAAATTGGAGCTGGGATACCTAACACATTTTATGAAACCAAAGTACATCGTGACAGATCGAGGAAGTCAGTTCACTTCGGATAGATGGAAGAAGTTTTTAGAAGGCCATTCCATATCACCATTGCTTACATCTCCTTACCACCCTGCCAGTAACTTGGTAGAGCGATACAATCAAGAAATTGTTAGATTACTTAGAACATTCTGCAGCAAAAGGCACGGAGACTGGCACAAATACGTAAATAAAGTGTGTTGGATGCTGAACTTTTCGGTATCAGAGGAAACAGGATACGCGCCTGTGGAATTATTTTACAACAAACCAGTTCCAGCTAATTTGTTAAAACAACTAGAGTGGCCCCTTGACGAGCAAAGTGAATCAATTGCTTGGGAAACCAAACTGTTTACAGCCCAGGAGAGTAATAGGAGGAAAAAGGATAAGCATATGTTCAAAAATAAGGGCAATGCTTATTACCTGCATTCTGGTGACCTCGTTCTCAAGCGGAATCGTAAACTCAGCTCAGCCAAAAATAATGTGATAGCTAAATTTTTCGAATATTTTGTGGGACCGTTTCTAGTATCTAAAACGAAAAACAACGTGGCAACTCTGATGGATCCCTGGACTAAGGAAGTGGTTGGACGAGAGAACTATGATAACCTAAAGAAGATTAGCTGCTCTGATTCCAGAAGGGAAGAATTGTTGCGAAGGTGGAAGAATGACTGTAATTAAGAACTAAAAAGAAAATTTACTCCATTTTCATTTTGTTAATTTTCTTTTTGTTTGTGGGAGGATGCCATGATACGCACCCGCTTATTGTATAATTTTAGGTGTTTAAAATGTTAATTGTCTATTATGACGTAATTTGTTTTGTTCAATTGGGTAGTCTTTTATGGTTATGGATTAACCTGAAAACATTGGATTGTGAGTGGAGAGGTGAGAGTTATTATGGATATTTCTGGAATAATGGAAATGATTTTGGAAATGTGAATGTTTTAATTTGTGTAGTGGAGAAGTATTATGATCTAAATACACTTTTGTTTGTAATAAGATGTTTAACTGTGAGTTCTAGTGTAATATATTAACATTAGCATATCCTTATCTGATTTCCCATAACCTGAGGGCTTCATAGTAGGCTGATAAGTCTCAGGCTCGCCGTTGAGGAATAAACGTAAGTTGATCCTTTGAGTATATTCCGGGGAACGTAACAATTTCGTTGTAATCAACATTTTAGAATCTTGCAGGAATTTTAATACATACTTTATAATCCTTGTTTAAAATTTGCAACAGAAGGAACATACCTGGAGTTTCTTTATATTTAACACTTGATTATTGTTCGGCTTAACTGACACACGGCATGTGGTTGTTTTTTATGTATATAACAAAAAAACATTTAGCAAACACGCAAGATGTAGTATTTAGTAAACAAACCAACGTCTGTGAAATCTAGAGAAAGAAAACAGTTCTACTTCAAAATGTTCGGTTTGAAACGATTCGATGTAATGGACTAATTTTCATGCATATTAGTTTATTTGAAGTTAATAGCTATCAATACATCATGTTTTAAAAAAATATAACACGATCTTTTGGTTTTATAATTCTAAACATAGAATATTTGAAACGTAAGTTACATTCACTCAAATTTAAATGGTATTTTCAGCGTAGATTTCTGGTCATCCAAATAGCCAGTGCAGCTCTATAACGCCTAAATTAATGAACATTATAATCAAATATTTAAGGCACAGTTAGAAAACGTACGATCCACTATTCCATCAGTTATATATATGTACGTAGAGAATAAATATTCACAACACAGTAGAACGTAAGTAATTGCTTTTATGTTTACAAGAATCGTTAATAAAATAAACTTTAAATTCAGTGTTATTAAAAATAACTCCCTGGTTTTGTCATTTTATCCTGGGAAATGTATAGAAGACATCTTTATTATGTGGGTGTACATCTGTACCTGATGTCAACTACGTATATAAAAAAGGCATGACATGTAAGATAAATTTAATAAAAGTATTGGAAAATTAAAGCAAATCTTTACTTTTATTAAAGCTAAATTTCTAATACTAAGGATAGCCGTTGTTAACAGTTTATGAGTAGAGTACGGAAGAAATGGGGTGGTTATGTTCTCGCTTCTTTATAACTAAGTGCTACATGTATATTTTGTAATCATTAATGTATTAAACATTCATTTTAATGTAAGACTCTTACTGTAAGAAGCTGAATAGAGAATAAAACCACTGTTTTGGCTACCATTGAACTACCGTAAGAAATATGAAACTGACATTTTCTAAACATTAAGGCTACCGCATATCTAACGTTAATTAATGCAATTTAATAGTAGAGTTTTAAAATATATTTTTGGTGCACTCAATTTTAATTTATAATTATTATCTCTCTTATGAATAACAAGATATTGAAATTAATATTAAATATGTCTTTGTCTTAAACGCGTATTATAGGCCTATATACGTATATAACTTACATGAGCATATGTCTATGCTAAATATTCCACATGGGACTTCATATTTATTTCTCATTCAAGGTACAACACAGAGAGTTGTCCTGGGAACGTAACAAAAGTTGCTAGAGTGTAATTCTAATTTTAATTAGAATACTTGAACATAACAGTTTATAATTGTATTATTATAGTTAATTATTCTGGAACAATTGCATAATGCTGCAATGAACAGAAGCCTCACAAGATGGAATGTGTGGTTATGTTTCGTCTTCAGCGCTTACTCTAAGTTGCTAGTGCCTTTGAAGTAGTTTAGTTGCCACATTTTGAAGAGTTTAAATCCATATTCATGCAAGACCGATCTTAGAGGTGATTACGAATGCTTTGCCAAGCTTCATCTCAGACTAATTGGTTGTTTAATTCTGATAATGCGAGAAAAGGAAGGGGAAATTACTAAAGCAAGCAGCCCCTCAACCTCGTAGGTGAACCAAGAAATATTAGGTCGGCCTGTTACGTCCCGTGGAGCCTAACCTTTTACATAATTCATGACGGATTCTGCTTCGAAGGAATCCCCAATTCACAAGGAAACCAGCCGGGAAATCCCAACGCAGCTGTCTTTACGAGTCAAGGCAAAGGGGGAAGAATTCCACAGTGGCACCTCCGCGATTTCTTTCATCTTCATCGCTCTTTCTTTCAAACAATGACGAAGAGTGTCTGTTGCTTTGTAGATGCTTGCTATGTTATTTTAGAGGAGGGTGTGAAGACGACAGAATTTGCTTAAAAATGTACAACTTTGACAGAAAAGTGCCGTCTTTTGTCACCGTCAAAGTGGTTACCAGATAGGTTCTCCTCCCCTATAGACATTGTGCTCGTGAGAAAGTTATTAATTTCATT
The DNA here is from genome assembly GCF_977018435.1 of Lepisma saccharinum. NCBI lineage: Eukaryota > Metazoa > Arthropoda > Insecta > Zygentoma > Lepismatidae > Lepisma > Lepisma saccharinum. Next base: position 13,395,236 of record NC_139252.1, read on the forward strand.
GAACCTGTTTCTATGTTTCATTGTTCGCCAGTTCTAAGCTGCGCTGAAGAGAGCTTTCTCTGGCTGCAGGTAGCGCTACCGTACCTGGAGCGAAGTCGTTCGCGATCTTTTGTATCGTCGAATGAGGAAGAACTTGTGGCATATTCTCTGCATGGCGTGAAAACTAATTCACAGAGAGAAAGACAGGTATCAACTGTGGAAGAAAAGTGTTCGACTATATCATTGTTCTGATTGTATGGCGTTTCATTTCATAATACAGCATGCTTTATGGACTTGTATTGTATAAAGTAGATGTAATTCAGCTGAGCAGTATTCTCAGAATTGAACAATGAGAAGAGGGATGGATTTAATTCATTAAATTATAAATTAAGCAGGCATGAACATTGTCAGGTATGTATCTTAAATGGTGCTTAGATTCCTAGTGATTACCAAAAGGAAAATATTATATAGATTTAAAGGAAGCCTCGAAAAAAGATAAAGGATACTGAAGAAAATTAAAAACAGCTGTTGAAAGTTTCAGAGATAATTGTGTGGAAAATATTTGGATCAATTAAGTTGAAGAAGTAATGTACGAATTTATCAAAGAATAAAGTATATATATAGGCGAAATCACAAATCTTTCATATTTTTTTTGTTTTCTGGTGAATCGTGCTGATGCAGGACGAACATATTGAGCTCAATTTGCTATGCGGACGTGAAAATTGGTCACAGAGAGCGGTGGCTGACAAATTTAACAGACGTCATCCGGGCAGAGGTGTGAAGATTAGTCGTCTGCAACATCTACGAACGCGAATCGAGGAAATGTGTCGTGAGATCATCGCCGATTTGCTACACCGCATAGGAAATGACATGAAGTTCCGCAACGAAACGTGTTTAGAACTTTTTCAGAGTTTTTTTTTTTTTAAAACAAGGTCTATAATTTAATCTGTGATGCAGGATTTACCTTCCATAAATAATAAGAATATCCTCAATATGTACCGTAGGCGACTTCTGCATACATATTGCCTTATACATAAAATTATTACATCTGGCAAGCCGTCGTATCTGGCAGACATGTTGATCCCTCGCACCAGTATTCACAGCCACCATACAAGAAATAATTTCAAATTTAACCTTGCACTCTGCAACACACAGGCATATCAGTCGTCGTTTTCATATTTTGCGGCAAAAATAAGACCATGTCGAGCATATCTAAAATAGAATCTTTCCGAAATGAAGTAAAGAATTTTCTTTTGACAGAGCAGAGATTGTGTTCAAATACTATGATGTAACTTGTATGTTTATGTTATGTATTTTGTCTACATATTTTTATTTTTATTTATTTTTTATTCATTTTATTTTATTTTTATGAAGTTGTCTTTTCACAATTTTTGTATCATTTTATTCATACATTTATTACAATTACTTTATCAATAGATTTTGTAACTAAATCATACAGTTTATTGTACACTGTATTAATACTGTAATAACGTAAGAAATGTAAATTTAAATGTAATCGATGACACGGGTTAGGTGGCAGAACAGCCTCAGGCTGAACCTCGCCCACGCAAATAAAGAATTTGAATTTAGAAACAATTTTAATCTAGACGAAAAGGAAAAGCACAACAGAGTGAGAAGCCTATGTGGAATAGTAAACAAGAGAATGAAAGTTAAAAATTACAGGAACTTACAAGAAGGTAGGAGGAAACAGTGGCAGAAGATTGTTGAGCTGGTCAACACTCATCGACAATTGTACTTGTGAGCGGAAAATAAGAGATAATTCACAATTTCACGATGTTTTCGAGATTTGATGACTACTACTGTACATTATGTCTTTCCTACATTTAAGTATTCCGTTTTGGATGTAAGAATATAAACAATAGAACCCAGGAAGAATTCTCCTCAGTAAAGTATGTTGCTTAGAAACAAGAGAGCGAGGTAGAAAAGAATGCATACATGCACTAAATAGAAACAAGTTAAAGCTGTGTTTATTCTGTAACTGGTGTACAATGCACCTGTTTTTCATGGTCAATAGTTATTGATTGACTTCTATAACAAACATATCAATCGGGTTAATTCATATTGTGTTAACCTACAATACCAAAACTGGTTTACCTATTTACATATAAGACCTAGCTTTAGATGTTTCTGAGATATTGAACCTTATATATAATAAATCCTGAATGTTGATTTATTTTAGTGTTTGGAAGGTAATGAACGCGTGAGATGATTTATATTGCACTAGGATAGTAGAGGTAATTCATTGAGTCCACTAAATATTACCTATGTATCTCTAAAAATTTTCGACTAAATTTTATGAATCTTTTGCTTTCGAAATAATTACAACATGGAAATAAAGCATACTAAATTGATTAGGGTTTGATATTCTCTTTAAGTCCACTTTATAAAGATATTGGCTAATTGAGACTGAACCTACAGTTTGAATTGGTATCCAAACTATTATGTGGTTCCATGGGTATTATGCACGTTAAACCCGAAACCCCTTTAGTACTACGTTAAATTCGTCTCACTGAAATATTTAAGTATAATGTAGATATTCGTAATTATCACTGCAGACACGAACCTCTGATCAATGTGTATATTTCTTCATTTAATAAAAATGCATTCGTGATTTTCTTAAGTTTTTGAAAACTGCACTGTTGCTAAATTTCTATAAGATTTTTATATTTGTTTTTGTGTATATCTAGAATGATGAAGAGGATATGGACCAAGTGAGATTCGGAGAGGCTTGTAAGCTTTCTACAGCTAACGTCACTCTCATCTTAAGGGAATGAAATGTATCTGGTTTAGTGGCGGCGATTGAGTTTCAAAACTGACGGCAAGGATAATAGAGTGGGGTACCTGTGGGGGAGGACAGATCACTTACCATAGTGCGCGGCCAAATGTGGCAAAAAGGGAGGGGTAAGTGCCCCTACGCCCCCTAATCCCCGCTATTGGAAAGTTTGAAACCCTAAGAGGAACTTACCTGATATATATCCATCCAACGACTTTAGTAACATTCACCATTATGAAGATTTCGAGACATATTTAACATCCAAAATACAGATTGATATTCTATTTTTAAGCGCATATGAAATTTTAATATTTTCAATTCAATATTTAGAATCATGATGGGTGTGGTAATGAATAATGGCAATATATTTGAGATACCACGTTCGTAATGTAGATGGCGTTGACATCATCCTGTAGAAATAAAGTTTGTAATGGAATAATTTCCGTCAGAAAACTAGAGTAATCGATATTTTTGACATCACAAAGTATCACAAGAATATGTCTCCTTTAGGCACATATTGGATTTCTTTTAATACAACCGTCTCCTGATTGTAGGCGAAAGGTAGCGCTCCCCTGGCACAGATGCGGCATCATTCACGTCTCCCATAAAAAGAAGTAAGTGGTAGCAGAACCTGCAGAAAAGACCGCGTTGCGTATTTCTTAAGAAAGTTATCCAAAGTATGATGTATTGGAGCCAGGCCGAATGCAAAGAAGATAACGCGAATACGAGAGTTGTGATCCTTTTTCCATAGTGAGGTTTGGTTAGGTGGCTTCAACATATTGCCGGTGCCTCAGTTGTACACCGTTGAAATGTATGTGAGAACTGAATTGAGTTGTGTGTGTCAAGTGTAAAAAATCAACGCGGATCAAATGAGAGTAATGTAGTGTCCAAAGACTATGGGAGGAGACGGCCGCCGTGGCGAAGTTGTTAGCATATCACGCTAAGACACCAGGTGTCCCGGGTTCGAATTCCGGCCTGGGCTTGGGTGTTTATGAGTGCACATTCATCAATTTCATAATATCATCACTCATCCACATATTCTCAAATTAGCCAAAAGTGGCACAAAAAGCGAATTAAAAATGAATCAAATCAATCAATCAACTATGGGAGGCAAAGTGGGGTGACACTACATCATGCCTGGAAGGAACATCTTTAGCTTATAAGCAAAAAAAAACAAGTGCTTACGATAGTACACATTTGTACGTATTCGTAAAGTCGAAAAGTGAAGATTAAAAAAAAAGGCAAATAAAAGGGAAATAATCTTTGGTAAAGGTACCATGCCTGCATTGATAAAAAGTATAACAGGGAAACAATGAAATGTCCTGGAGTGCAATGTGTCCATCAACCTTGAGTTCTTAAAAACATGGTTTCATTAGGAAGAATAGGAATATCGATAAAGGGACACGGCAAATAATACTCATTCACAGGCAGGGACTTGAACAAAAGACCTTCGGTGGCGAGATGGAAACGGGTCGTGGCAACGAAAGAGTGCATCGAACTTTCTGAAAACTTTGAAGTATTTTTGTACTAGAGACCTGTAATTCTTACAACGCGACCGCATTATGTGTCGTGACGCGAGAATTTTACCCACCGAGGTGATAAGATTACATAAATATTCATTCTTACGATGAAACTACGCTGTTACGGAATATACGATGGTTTTTAAGTTCGGAATCCGGCTTCGATTTATTTTCTTTAAAAATAAGAGACACAGTACTTTGTGACCAAAATACAACAGAAAAATGATTGTACTCGCCGTTTCACTTTTATCAATGACCATCGCTCATTCTCATTATCGGAATAGGTTTTAAAAGTGGTGGAAAATGGAACTAAGACGATACACATTATCTGTCAGTAAAAAGATCAAAAATGTATAAATCCTGGAAAAAGATTGCCTCCAATGGGACAATTTGCTACGGAGTTCGACCCTTCGACCTTTATATTAAATACCTAACACCTAATTTAGAAACAACAAGACGAATTTGTTGGAAACGTTCAGTTGTATTACTTCACTGCATCTATATGTAATTCCTAGACTAGAAATGAAATTCAAATATGATTTATCGTTTCACGTTGTAGGCCTAATCAGATTTTCCTATTTGTAATCCTGATGCCGCCACTTGTGGTTGTGATAACACTTTATACTGTTGGTTCAGTCCCGATTAGAATATTTGTGCGGAAAAGCAAGAACGCACTACATTAAATGACGCAAGTAAAACCAGCATAACTCTTCTGTCCATAGCACTTCCGTGAAGGGTACAAGTGTTGAAGAGTCGACAAATTGTTGCAACTTGTAACAAGGGTCAATACTTTAACCAATATTACGTCATATATACGACAGATATGACTACACTCCCAGGCACTACATTATCGGTGTTTGCGGATGACACAGCCATATTTACAAACAGTATTAACTTAAATATGTCATGATCCAAAATTGAAACATACCTACGAGAATACAAAAACTGGACAGAAGAGTGAAGAATAATAGTGAAACCAGATAAAAGCGCATCCGTCCTTTGCACAAAGAGCAGGAGAAGACATTCTTTAAACTTAAGGCTAGCAAGACACAATATTCCACGGGAAACAAAACGACCTATTTAGAATTACTGCTAATGAAGGCCTTACTTTTAAGGAACACATCAAAAAGTTAGCATACAAGGGAAACACGCATATGTACCCATTCTTTAAAACTGTCACATTAATAACTAGAAACAGAAGGACGCTTTACAATGTGCTAATCTGAACAATGCTCACTTATGCAAGCGTGGTCTGGGCGTAGCGCACCTTCATACCATAGATCGCTTCAAAGTGTACAAAATAAACCGCTAAGAGTAAAAACTGGTGATGATCGATTTGTTCCCAACACGCAAATTCGCGACATACCGGACGAAAAAACGTTGTATGACTCATGCAACGCGAGAGAATAAAATTTTCGGCGAAACAGCCACATCATATCAATCCAACCAACAGCTACATCGGTCAACGGGATCCTAGAAGGCGGATTTTTAAATTGGCGACAATAAATTAACTTAAAAATAACAATTATACCAAGCAGCAAGTCGCATAAGATAATACATACCGCAAACGGCTTAATTCAACTGTCATCGCTGGACAGTATTCCATTGCGAGTCAATTTAATCAACGCCAGTCTTTTCATTGGCCTGTATTGAAAACTAAGTAAGAATAGTTTTACCTTATATGAAAGTATAATCCGCCATCTTTACCTCAGTAAGGCGTTGATTCAATCGCAATTTCTAAAGTCCATGTTTGTTGAAGCTACAAGGCAAGCATTGTCATGCTCCAACATTACTTTCATTATTTGTATCTCTAGTTGATGTTATCAATTGTTACCTGAGTGATATTTCTTAGGTTTAATCTGTCATCAGGCTGAACGTCGCACAACCCAACTGTTTCATGTGCATATACAGTAAATCCTCGTTAATCCGTACTAATGGTGGGAGATAAGTTGACAGGTTTAACGAGAGTCCGCATAAACTTAAATAACCTAAATGAACAGTAGAAAGTTCATTAAAACTCCGTTTATAGCAACAAAACACGTTTATTATGGTGTATTTAAAGGACATAGGCCTAAATACACTTTACAGAACAGTAAAACGTAAAGCAATACTGTACATACAATGCAGTAAGTACATACGCGATGTGCATATTATAATGATGTGCTTTCTTACAAACTTGTTGCTGAATGTTGTTCGACTTCAAAATTTTGTGTGTTGACTTAAGGCAAGGGGAAAGAGTCTGTTCTCATAGTATGGCAGGCGGAAGGCAGATTGTAAGGCTATTTGAATTGGCGTCTTGTTATGGAAAAGTATTGCGTTTGTACGACCACGTATTCTAGTGACCTAAGTTTTTCGAGAATATGCCGAGAGTATTCCTGTGTCAATGCTGTTTCTTCCCCAAAGTCTGCGGAAAACAAAATGTCATCAGTGGTTAACTGCCTTTCCTTTGGGAAGTTCTCCCATGGACGTTGGATGTATGTATTGTTAGCCGTTACGGAGCAATATAACGAATGCGATTGTTGACTTCTAGCCACATTAAAAACCTTGCATTCTGTTTTTCTTCTTCTTTTTTTTTTGCCTTTTACCTGTCCGGATTAAGCGAAGTCCGGCTTATCGAGGTTCGAATTGACGAGGTTTTACTGTAATTGAATCGTTGAATTGAGGAAACCTCTGTTTTCACAAATCCAAGGATTGAGAAGATCGACAAAAAAAGAACACCCTTCGTGACGTAAACTTTTAAATAATGAAAATATTAAACACAATACTATGGTGGTATTATAGATCACACACAACAGATTTTTGAATTTTTAAAACTTACATTTATAAAATGTAAGTTGCCAAGGCCAAGAGGGTTACTCTTGTAAACAATTGAATTATTGATCTAGTTATCAAAATTTTGATTCTGGCAGAAAGATGGCGCACCATGTTCCATTTCATCAGTTGTATCTGGAAGAAGGGGGTTTATGGCACGTGCTGCAGCGTCATAGGAATTTAGGGGGAACAAAAATGACAGAACTTTGATAAGATAATAAGAAGTAAACAATTTGAAAGTATATTGCCTTACATTAGTTTGTCTCCCTGGGTGTGACCTGATGCTTTCGAGTGACTAGCCGACAAAAGGAGCAGAGTGTTATCATTTTCAAGTCGTGGCTGCAGATCTTATGGGATACGAAAGTGTGGCATTAGAACCTGAAATTAATTACCCATTTGCTCAGACATATGTTGTTATCGCAGAAATTGAATATGTAACGTGCCTCAACGTTGAATAATTAATGGATTTCGTTAATTTTACTTCACCTCTGCGACTTTTGACTAATCTCGAAGACAGGTACGAGCGATGATATGTTGCATTTGATGATGGGACACTTACAAAGAATAATCATACCCAGATCGGGATTTGAACCCTTGACCCCTGGTGTCGTAGGACGCTGTGCTAACCACTGCGCCACGGAGGCCCTTCTGAAGGTTGAATGCATTATTATAATCTGTTCACTGCTATGTAATCACTTACGCATGATGCTTTTATACATTTCTCTAAATTGTTAAATTAATTAATTTACGTATTTAGTTATGGTTTATTTTCTTACCACGTGACTGTCTTCTACATTCACAAATAACTAATATTTACTTGATTTCTATTGCGTAGAAGTTTATAAAAATAACAGGGAACTATTGAGATTAAGAACGCTGTATCAATGTCGATATTTGGTTTACGTTGTTGATTTCGATTCGTGTTTGTTATATGTAAGAAGATTGACTTGCGTTAGAAATCAAAAATGAGTATATATCAAATGTTATAAAGTGAAATAATATTTTGGAAGCTGCGTTGTGTTGTTTAAATCTTGCAATGTAAGTATAATAACACTATGAAACAAGTTGAACGCTGAGGGCTTGCAATTTAATTTTAAAATTGTGTTAGTCTGCTTATCCTTCGCGTACAATATACAGTGTGGGTCAAAAAGTCACTTAACACCCCCAGTACAACGCCACTGCGGCATGGAACGTGAAAATGGCGATGACCAATAGTTATTAGGCCAGGGGGGAACCACACTGACGTCACCCGCATGGTCGGCAGCCATCTTGGTGTCCGCCATCTTGAATTCAACTTCAGAAATTTAAAAGGGAAGGGGGTCGTGCGACATATCAAAATGGGCTAGAATTTCACCAGGAAAACAACTGTGACATTTGTTTTCACCTAATCTTAATTGTTGCAGAGTTAACAATACCACAAAGTTATAACACATGCTCAATATGACGTCCCTCTTGCGCAACACACACGTGTAATCGTCTCTCCCATGACTTTACCACATTCTGAAGAACCTCAGGAGTTATTGCAGTATAGGCATCCACAATGCGTGTGCGCAAGTGGGCCAGATCACTGATTTTCGTAGCATACAGCATGGCTTTCAGGTGTACCCAGAGGTAAAAGTCCAATGGTGACAGGTCAGGTGAGCGTGCAGGCCATTCCACAGTCCCTCGGTGACCAATCCAGTGGTGAGGGAATTGTTGATCCAGGTACTGACGGACTATCATCCCATAGTGCGGTGGAGCACCATCTTGCTGGAACCATTCAGGATAGCTCCCATCCTCGGACAGTAAGGATGGTAAGATCTGCTCCCGTAGCAGAAGCAAGTAGCCCTCTGCATTTAAGTTACCCTCAATGAAAAATGGACCAACAAGTCGGGAACCCCAAGTACCACACCACACCATTAGCTTCCCGCCTCCCGTCACCTTGCTGGGATCTGTCCAATGTGGATTTTTTGGTGACCAGTACCGCAGATTTTGCTTATTCACCTCTCCCGACACATAAAAATTAGCCTCATCACTGAACAGAATCTTACTACCGACGGCAGGGTCACGTTGCAGTTGTGCTATAGCCCACTCACAAAACTGCAAACGCCTGTCTGGATCGTCCTCACTAAGGTGCTGCTGCAGCTGTATCTTATACGGATGCCATTGGTGGTCACGTACGATCCTTTGAATTGAACCCCTGCTGACACCGCTTTCCAGCGCCAGTCTCCGTGTGCTACGGGTTGGGGACTTTGCAAATGATGCCAACACCGCTACAGCAGTACCCTCATCCGTGGCTGTTTTCGGACGTCCATGTCGCGGCTTGTCATACACAGATCCAGTATCTTGGAACTTTGCCAGCAACTGGCTGACGGCCACATGTGACACCGGTTGTCTTGTAGGATTGCGGTTATTGAAGTCTGCGGCAATTTCACGCGTACTTCTGTCCCCTGACATCAATATGATGGCAATCCGTTCCTCATGTGTTAGTGGCATTTTCGTTCAGATCAGTGAAAAAGGAAATATGCTATTCTTGACACGATCAATTCACATCATCGCCCTTTTAAACTTTTATGTAAAGACAAAACACAATCGTAATTCCCATGCCAACCAATACTACAAGATATGTACATACCGGTAAGTCAATATCCGGACATTTTCAGTGATTGGTCTAACAATAAATACCACATAATCACATACTAACGATTATTTGAACAATAAACATTTAAGCAAAAATGAAAGGACGTGTCACTCTCCCATGCGGAAATCGCCCTTAAATTTAAAGTTGGGTGAAAACAAATGTCACAGTTGTTTTCGTGGTGAAATTCTAGCCTATTTTGATATGTCGCACGACCCCCTTCCCATTTAAATTTCTGAATTTGAATTCAAGATGGCGGACATCAAGATGGCTGCCGACCATGCGGGTGACGTCAATGTGGTTCCCCCTTGGCCTGATAACGATTGGTCATGGCCATTTTCACGTCCCATGCCGCAGTGGCCTTGTACTGGGGGTGTTAAGTGACTTAATGAGTCAACCTGTATATTCAGTATGCAGTATCGTTGCAACCAGTGTGTATAATGTATAACAATGTAAATTTAGACAATTGCATGCATTAGGTGTCCCACATTAACTTCCAAAGTATCTTATCACTAAACAAAATATACTGATGTAAAGTGTCTAGATGCGCAATTTATAAAATTTAAGGGGGGGATAAATAGCGTAAGTATTCTATTGTACGGTGGTTTTCAAGGTCAAGTTGTCCGTGGAGTTGCGGCTACCACGCGGGGCAAGAAGAGCGCATCTAGAACCACAGGAATACGTTGGCCTCAGTGCTTCAGTATCCAGATAGCTGGTGTTCAGTTTGCACGTGTTTGTGAAGTGTTAAGGTGTTTACAAGTGTTTTACATTATTTTGTTTTAGTTTACTCATTACTGGTGCTTTACTGCAGTGTAATAATGCTACGCTAAACGTACAATTTAAAACAAACGAATTTTTATGTACGGGTATTACGGCATTACGAATTATTTGACGGAAAGTACAGGACGTTTTACAGCAGAATTCCCAAATGTTCCTGTTCCAAAAAGATACAGTATTCGAAACTTTGTAAACACAGTTATGGAAGCAGGGTCTGTTCTTGATAAGAAGCGAAGAGTAGAATGGCGTCAGCTTACTGAAGAGAAAGTAGACGACATTGGATGACGAAAGGAAAGGAAATATCTGGAGAGAAATTGATTGAAGCAAATTCGAAAGAAGAACTGATACGTGTTAGTGATAATTTTCCTACAAAGATGCCGTAAAGCAACATCTCGTGTAACAAGGAACGTGCTCATTATAATTGTAACTGTCAATGTAATTGTAGTAGCTTATTTCATTACTTAGCTAACGGTTCCTGTTTGACGGCACAAGCGCTTGAACTACCCGGCGCGCTAGTGGTAGCTCCACGGACAACTCGACAGTGAAATCACTGTAAAATGTCTCTGGGCATAATATATCATAATTAATTGCCATTATGTTTCGTACCTATTGTGCTTTGTGGTGGTGAAGTTCTACCTTGTAAGGGTTAAAGTTTACAATGGACTTAATTTACTGTATTTTATCCAGGAAGGGGAACATTCGTGAAGCGGACGTAGTGCATTGCGACACATGCCGTGGTCTATTTTAATTTCTGGGGTTACAATATTTAGGTATACGTGTATATTTTTATATGAATTTCTCTCTCTCCCTCTCTCTCTCTCTCTCTCTCTCTCTCTCTCTAACCTGACAGTTACTTCGTTTCCAAAACTGAAAGCTTTATACTAAATTCGTCATCAGTCGTGTGGTTAAATCGTTCTGGCTTATACTTCCAAAAGACGAATCAGAATTTTTCACGCCTGTCGAGCAGTGACACATCCCCTGTGAACATTTTCCGTGTTATGTGAACAGAACCACTACTCAACTTGCTTTTCAAGAACTTTTGTCTATTTTCGTTTTCCCTTTGGAAGATGATTCATTGATGTTTTTCACCATTTTTCTCCAACCTCGCTCGAAAACAATGTTGGTGGATTGATCTCACATTTAATTCATTAGAACTGTCAATCTATACTCGTTATGGGATAAAAGGCATAGTTGAACAGATTCTCGTCAGTCCTTGCTGAGTCACATAAGAGCTGTTGCAAATGGACTCGCGTCATCAGCTTCACTGCACAAGCAAGAAAGCTCCTGTATGCTTTCCACAATGCAAGCAAGCATTATTCTCACATTTCTATTATATTTGCTTATTTTTTTAAAGGAAAGGACTACATATCCCCTTGGGAAGGTCATGTTACATGTGACTATGCTAAGGTAGGTAACAGTTGAACTTCATTGTAATGGTTGGACTCGAACATATTAAAATAACTATAAAAATAGTAATAGGTAGCCTTCCCTTCCCGCACGAAATAAAATCTTAATCATGTTTGTAGCTTTATTTCTTTCTTAGATAACGAAGGTTCAATCAAGGTATATTGATACTTAATTGGCACCAACAAACAACAAGGTCATGATCATTTGTTTCTCTATAAGATAGTAGATGTTTCTGTCCACTGAATTTTATTTCTATCTTAAAAAGTTTCTAAGAAAACAATATGTGTCGGTTGGTTTCAATTGTTGACTAAACGTACGGCCATGAAAATAGGCATCTGGGCAGAATTGCGCTGGTGCCACATATGCGTAAATCAAAGCGAGAGCGGGACAAAGTCGGTGTGACGCCTAAACGCGCTGGGTGACAGAATTCGAATTCACTACCGAAGATCCCGGGTTCGATCTCGGCCTTGACATGTGTGTTCTTTGTGAGAATCCCTCCATCAATTTCATCGTATCAACATTCATCCTCATCTTCACGTTTAGCCAAAAGTGGCAGAAATACGATGTAAAATAAAGCAAATCAATAGATAGCCTTATACGTATAATTCGGTATTGGCTAATTTCAACTAATTGTACGAGTATATCGTATATTTGAATGACGAATATCATACTTCCACCGTCACAACCCATCGATGGGAATTGATACAGATACAGAGAGGAGAAAGCAGAACTAATGCAGCATATTTCTCATTACCATTGTTGAACTCCAGCGTTTTATAATAAATTATTTTGGGTCCCCACTCGCGTCCACGGTTCGGAGCTGAACTTGACATTTGTGCGTGGGAAAGGTCCGTGAAACCTGGAACCTTTGAAAGAGGCAATGAAATGTCGATTTGCGGTTGCAGGAAATGGGCCACTTTTAATCTGGCGTTAAGCCACACCGACACCGCCGAGGATGTAGTGAAAGCAGGGAATAAATTGCAGGGAGAAGATCAATCGCTGAGGCTCTCGGCGGGGTAGCTCAAATCACACAGCGTGAAATGTTTCCCAGAGACGGTTTTTCATTCACCGAGGGGAGTGTTGAAATCCTACTCACGTTTTAAGGCAGCGTACTTCAAGTAGCAACTAGGACAGAGCCAATACCACCGATGTATCGGTATAGGTCGATACCAGTGATATTGGAATCGGAAAGTATCGGTTGGAATTCATATACCGAAAACAGCAGAAACTGTTCCGGCACATTGGTCTTTCCCAGGGTGAGCAAAAATGCCACGCGAAACTTCCGCTAAGCATAATTATTCTACAAAATGCAAGGGGCCTCGGGTTCGACACCCGGTGGAGGCTCATATTGTTTCGGATTCCCCTTCAAACTATAGGTCCAGTCCCGTTTAGCCTTACTGTGCATAAAGTGGACTTAAAACACCAACTCAACCAATAAATCAATTATCCTGTAAAATCAACAAAATTCAAACTTTCTATCTATTTTGCACCAAATTTGCAAAAAAACACTATTTTCTGTTGTTGAATCTATTACGTATAATATTCTGATGCAATTCTTGGATAATATAAAGCAAATTTCGTGATAAATTGTTGTATAAAATTTCGAATAGAATATTTACACACCAATATTGATCAATATTTTGAACAAATTTCAATCACTGCAATTTTCAAGTATCGGTATCGGTGGGTATCGGTGCAAGTATCGGCATCGGTATTGGTTGAAAGTGGTATCAGCTCAGCCCTAGTAGCAACCATGCTATCCTCAACCATATCTTGAACTATTCATGTTCACAATTGAAAACATAAACATGAGAGCCTAAGGTAACACATGAGATGCGTCACAGGTTACGGTATGAACTGGCCCCTCTACTGACATGGCACAATTCTTAATGGATTGGATTGTTTTATATATAGTATATAGTATATATATATATATATATATATATATATATATATATATATATATATATATATATATATATATATATACAGGGTGGCTCTATAAGTCACTTAACACCCCCAGCACAAGGCCACTGCGGCATGGAACGTAAAAATGGCGATGACCAATCGTTGCCTGGCCAAGAGGGAACCACATTGACGTCACCAGCATGGTCGGCAGCCATCTTGATGTCCGCCATCTTGAAATCAACTTCAGAAATATAAATGGGAAGGGGATCGTGCGACATATCAAAATGGGCTAGAATTTTACCAGGAAAACAACTGTGACATTTGTTTTCACCTAACTTTAAAGTTAAGGGCGATTCCCGCATGGGAGACTGCCACGTCCTTTCCTTTTTGCTTAAATGTTTATTGTTCAAATTATCGTTAGTATGTGATTATATGGTATTTATTGTTTAGACCAATTACTGAAAATGTCCGGATATTGACTTACCGGTATGTACATATCTTGTAGTATTGGTTGACATGGGAATTACGATTGTGTTTTGTCTTTACATAAAAGTTTAAAAGAGTGATGATGTGAATTGATCGTGTCAAGAGTTGCACATTTCCTTTTTCACTGATCTGAACGAAAATGCCACTAACACGTGAGGAACGGATTGCCATCATATTGATGTCAGGGGAGAGAAGTACGCGTGACATTGCCGCAGACTTCAATAACCGCAATCCTACAAGACAACCGGTGTCACATGTGGCCGTAAGCCAGTTGCTGGAAAAGTTTCAAGATACTGGATCTGTGGACGACAAGCCGCGACATGGACGTCCAAAAACAGCCACGGATGAGGGTACTGCTGTAGCGGTGTTGGCATCATTTGCAAAGTCCCCAACCCGTAGCACACGGAGACTGGCGCTAGAAAGCGGTGTCAGCAGGGGTTCAATTCAAAGGATTGTACGTGACCACCACTGGCATCCGTAAAAGATACAGCTGCATCAGCACCTCAGTGAGGACGATCCAGACAGGCGTTTGCAATTTTGTGAGTGGGCTTTAGCACAACTGCAACATGACCCTGCCGTCGGTAGCAAGATTCTGTTCAGTGATGAGGCTAATTGTTATGTGTCGGGAGAGGTGAATAAGCAAAATCTGCTGTACTGGTCACCCGATAATCCACATTGGACAGATCCCAGCAAGGTGACGGGAGGCGGGAAGCTAATGGTGTGGTGTGGTACTTGGGGTTCCCGACTTGTTGGTCCTTTTTTCATTGAGGGTAACTTAAATGCAGAGGGATACTTGCTGCTGCTACGGGAGCAGATCTTAACATCCTTCATGTCCGAGGATGGGATCTATCCTGAATGATTCCAGCAAGATGGTGCTCCACCGCACTTTGAGATGATAGTCAGTCAGTACCTGGATCAACAATTCCCTCACCACTGGATTGGTCGCCGATGGACTGTGGAATGGCCTGCACGCTCACCTGACCTGACACCATTGGACTTTAACCTCTGGGGACACCTGAAAGCCATGGTGTATGCTACGAAAATCAGGTATCTGGCCCATTTGTGCACATGCATTGTGGATGCCTGTACTGCAATAACTCCTGAGGTTCTTCAGAATGTGGTAAGGTCATGGGAGAGACGATTACACGTGTGTGTTGCGCAAGAGGGACGTCATATTGAGAATGTTTTATAACTTTGTGGTATTGTTAACTCTGTAACAATTAAAGTTAGGTGAAAACTAATGTCACAGTTGTTTTCCTGGTGAAATTCTAGCCCATTTTGATATGTCGCACGACCCTTTCCCATTTAAATTTCTGAAATTGAATTCAAGATGGGGGACATCAAGACGGCTGCCGACCATGCGGGTTACGTATATGTGCTTCCCACTTGGCCAGGCGACGATTGGCCATCGCCATTTTCACGTTCCATGTCGCAGTGGCCTTGTACTTGGGGGTGTTAAGTAACATATTGAGCCACCCTGTATATATATATTCAAAATTAGTGTTCGTTTTGAACTCAGCAAGTGAAATGAAGTGATCCAAAAACAATGAATGACAGATCTGTATCATAAGTGAAATCGAAGACTAAAAGTGATAAACGTTGTAAGTGCCAAAATTGAAAGTCTTGGGAAATCGCATCGTTCAGCACATCAGCCCGTACGAACGTTCACACTAGTGCCTTTTTACACGCCCTTTGAATTACTTAGAGGGCTACCAGCCACATTTCACGTTTACCACATTATCAAGCATGGCACATTTCACAGTTTAACGTGGAAAACGGTGTTTGGATTCTTGTGGCACTTACAGCGTTTACTAATTTTAGTCTTCAATTCATTCAAAGAAACAATTAAATACCAGGGTAGAGACAGCAAGCTATTCTTGGAGAAATGTATTCATGTTTTTCAAAGTGTTGACAAAATTGTATAATTTGTCGAAATTTCAAACTTTTTGTGTGTGGATATTTATGTACTGAATGTATCATACGTATGTAATGCAATTGTTATTCTCATTAGCCTATTTGTTTTGTGTAATGTAAGTTACTGTTTTATTATTATTTTATGGCTATTGTACTTTCACGTAGTGCTGTATATCTGTGTCTGTATGTGTGTATGGGGTGAGATGCGTGCCTGCGTGTGTGTGTGAAATTACATTACCTTCCAATTACTTTCTGGAGTTGAATTATTCTTGAAAGCCAGGTTAATTTCTTAATGAATCAAATTTTTATTCTGAATTAAATCTAATCACAATGTATTTAATTCCTCGCGGTGGCTCAGTCGGTAACGCGTCTGACTACCATGCTCAAGGTCCCGGGTTCGATCCCCGGCCGGTTCAAATCCGGGAACTTTTCTAACGGTGGAAGCGGCCCCGGCGCCTACCCAGCGTCGAATAACATGGGTACGTGGGGGAAACTCTGGGGGGTAAAGGCGGTCAGGGGCGTGATGCTGATCACATCACCCCCACTCACGACCGGATCAAGAAAGTGTGGGGCGTTACCCCCACACCCCATATACGCCTTCATGGCGTGGTGCTATGCACAGGGGAACACTTTACCTTTTTAGCATTCTTCCAAACTTTAGATAGGTCACGTACAATACTAAATTTCATATTATTCGAAATTATTAATTTGTTTTGTTCTCACTTTACCACCTTCCCTCCAAAGCGGAAACTTTCATGTAGATAAATAAAGACTGACTTAACCAAAAATTTGCTAAGTTTCACATAATATTAGCATACTCATAAATCTCGGGAGAGAGTGTGTGTAAACTAGTTATTTAAAAATATAACAGAAGCTCTCACAATTATGTATACGTTATGTACCTTATTTTCACTTCAATGTAAGTTTATCTCACATAAGTATAATGCAATCAATCATTCCAAGTTAGACCATTCAGTTTTGTAACTGAACAAGTTTAAAATGTCTCTCTGCCTTTAAAAATAATTCCTGGTTAAGAGAGATATTCATTTCATCGTAAACGTTTTAGCGGACACTAAAAAGGGGATAAAAGGAAAAACAATTCTAACTAAAAGTCATATTTTGTGAAATATTTGAAGAGAGATAATATTCTAGATAGACCGTTAGTCAACATAAAACCACATCTTCTTACGGAAAGAAGACAGATCTCATCTTTAAACTTTAATGAAAATATATTGACTTAAACCAAATAACTTCCCCTCACCGCCTTTTCTGGGAAAGTATTGGTACATTCCACTAAAAGTTGTCAGGGGTGACCGCCTGAGTGGATGCCACTGTGACTATGTTGTTATCATGGTATCTTATCAAAGTCATACCGCTGTTAATGTCAGTGACTTGATCGTATGACCCTCTTGGTTGTTTCTTCATCTCCTTGGGATCTCTAAGTGGTGGCTGCTCTACACGGTTAGCACGAACAGTGCCAGTTCATCTCCAACCCCTTTTCTTCTAGGTTTCAAGAAGGCGGACACTTGAGAATGCGTTGTCAAAATACAAACTGTATTTCTTTTTCTGTGGAAGATTTTGCTTAAGGTCGAGGACAACAGATCCACCAACTCCGAGCTCAGGATGTGTGTTTCCTATGGAAACACCTTGATACAAGTTAGCTTGGATGAGGTATCACAGATGAGTACAAATACACCAAGCTTTGTACCCAAACCTGACTGGTTTTCCATCAATGTGCTGTTTAGCACCGTGCTTTCCGTAGTAGGGAAGCATTGATTCGTCGACACATAAGTTGGTTTCCTCTGAAAACCACTTCAGCCACCTTTCGTTCAGCACCTGCCAAAGTGGTGCAGGTATTTCATTATTTGTGTGAAGCGGTTTCGAGGCATGGCTTCAGCTACAGCCTGGTTGTGAAAATCTATACTCTGTTTCCAGTACATTCGGTAACGATTTACTTGGACGTACCCACTAACAAGTAACATTGCAAGAAAGACTCGAATCGCGAGTGTTGTGGACAAAGTAGCATCGTTCGTTTGCCTTGCGTAGACATTGGTGAAGTCACAAATGAGATTCACAACTACATCGTCGTCGAACTTTTCAAATATTTTGACTGGATCTTTGTTCATTTTGGTAAGGCAATCAAAAATTAACCCGTGGACGAACCAATTATTTTTAAAAGTTGGTCTAAAATTCTTAAATTATCTTATTACTGATTTCCAATCTATTTTTGCATTTGAAGTTTTACCATTTATTGCACAGAGCAATTACACTGCCTTCAAACAAAACAAAGGAAGGAATAAATGTGGCAACGCTGACGCAAATGTGCTCGAAAGAGAGAACAGTTTTATTGTTGATTTTATTGCTGTGATGCAGAGGAAGAAAAAAGCAAATAACTGTTCAGTTTACTTGGTGAATTTGCCGCGATGTTTGCCTTTACGGTACCACTAATTTGCCACTCCATCTGATCCCAGTGTTCTCATTTGGGAACAAGCTGATTCAAAGACTTCTGCTGAGACAAATTTCAAATTACTTCATGATATTATGGTACAAATCTATAGTCTATACTATTCAAGAAAAGTATTCATGGTTACAACTGATTACAATATATGTAAACAAAAGAAACTAATGAATATCACATTAGTTGATATTCATTTGAGCATTATAGTCGAAATAGAGAACATTTGCGAAATACGGACTTACAAAATTTAATCTTCTGCGTCTGAGGAATTGCACTTAATCCATTGGGTTCGTTACCTGATGTGTATGCGATGAAAACTTATAAACCAATTTATGGACAAAAATATAAGGTGTGATAATTATGCAGTGATTGGTTGGTTGATTTGGTGTTTTAAGTCTACTTTATGCACAGTAAGGCTAATCGGGACTGGAAAGTTTAAAGTGGGATCCGAACCACTTGTGCCTCCACCTGGTATCGAACCTGGGACCCCTTGATTACAAGGCGACAACGTTACCACTGCGCTATGAGGGAGGCATAATTGTGCAGTTAAAAACAGTATTTAACACTAGATCCCTGGTGAATGCAACACACAAGTAGATATGGGTGCAGTATCGTCCGCATTTCGAAAGAAGTACTTTTCACCACCCAACAGATCACGGCGAGAACGTAAGTTGTTTCTTAGCAATGATAAGCATAAAATTACCAATGGACTTGAAGCACTGACAATAAGAAATGAAGTTGTTGATGTGAAGAATACATCATGCGAGGATGGATAATAATTAAGTATTTTCATTAAACAATTGTGGAAAGCTCAAATAAGCTAACGTTGTGCATAGAAGCATGAATTTTTAAAAAAAGTATTACTTCAGAAGATTTGTACCATTGTGTACTTGAAGTAAAAATCTTGTAAGCTGGTCAGTTGCTAGTAATGTTGTGAGACCAATAGGAAGGACCACATGGTTCAAAGTTCCTTAAAAAAACTCAGTTTCTAACAATGTCCAAGCAGAATAAGTATACCAATTGAAATGTGAACATGTTTATTGCAACCACAGAATGCTATGTTATGAGAATATGTTACATGCAATAAAAACATGGTTGTAAATTTTAAAGATGTATTATTTAATTATTGCAATTTTCAATCATCAGTATCGATATCTGACTGATGTTGAACTTCGACAAAATGTTCACTACAACGTGCGACAAAAATGCATGCATGGCGTTCTTATGGAATTGATTTTTGATGGATGTCTTCGGACTGCAACATCTGATAAAAATTCCATGCTTAAACAGAGCCTTGTACATCCGAGTTTGTCTAGTGTGGTGCAACATTTCATTGAACAAACTTTTTGGTTCCTTATATGCATGCATCTTGTGTTGTAGTTGTGCTGTCTAGTATCTTTGTGTAGTAGTTATGCTGTCTAATATGTTTGTGTTTGTTTTGTGTAGTAGTTGTGGTGTGTAGTTTCTTTATGTTTATATTGTGTAGTAGTTGTGGTGTGTTTGTGTTTATATTGTGTTATAGTTGTGATTTGTTTATGTGTGTCTTGTGTAGTAGTTGTGCTGTCTAATGTGTTTGTGTTCGTCTTGTGTAGTAGTTCCTCCATTCATATTGGAGGTTAGGCGTAGAGCAGACAGAGGTCCCTGTACTAAGGATAAGATCTACATTAGGAATAAGGATATTAAATTAGGCACCTGGAATGTTCTGAGCCTTTACCGGCCTGGGGCATTTCAGTGTACAGTTAATGAGATAGTTAAGTATAAATTAGATGTAGTAGCTGTCCAGGAAGTTAGGTGGCCAGGAGAAGGGAATTGTAAAACTAAAAATTATACTTTTTCTATGTTGGTACTGAAAATCATAATTTTGGAACAGGCTTTTTCATAAATAATAGAATTATCTCTGCTCTTAAAACAGTAGAATTTATTAATGATAGGATATCATATGCAGTTTTACAGGGTATGTGGTGTAAAATTATTTTAATAAACATACATGCTCCAACGGAAGATAAAGATTATAATACTAAAGATGATTTTTATGCAGAGTTAGAACAGGTCTTTGATAAATTTTCTCAGTATGATATGAAAATTCTGTTAGGTGACTGTAATTCACAGATTGGCAAAGAAGAGACATTTAAACCCACGATTCGTAAAGAAAGTCTTCATGAATTAAGTAATGATAATGGTATAAGATTGATTACTTTTGCAACCAAAAAGAATTTAATTGTGAAAAATACCAGGTTTTAACATAAAGATATCCATAAATATACCTGGTCTTCTCCAGATGGTAAAACTCATAATCAGATAGATCATATTCTCATTGATAAGAGAAGGCATACTAGTATAATTGACGTTCGTACATATAGAGGTGCTGACTGTGCCAGTGACCATTATTTAGTAATTGCTAAATTAAGAGAAAGACTCTCAGTGATAAATCATAAGCAACAAAATCTAAAAGTTCTAAAATTTGATACAGGAAAGTTTACTGATGAGAGAATTAAGAAAGATTACCGAATTAAACTGTCAAATAGATTTGATATTTTGCAGGATTTAAATGATGATGAAAATATAAATGAAACAGAAATAAATAAGAATTGGGAGCACATACGTAATGCAATAGAATCAGCAGCTAAAGAAAATATAGGATACCATAAACCAAGAAAAAGTAAGCCATGGTTTGATAATGAATGTCATAATCTAATAGAAATAAGAAATCAGGCTAGACTTAGGTGGTTAAATAACTCTGATGATACAAAACTAAACAATTATAATAGAATAAAGCGAGAAGTTAACCGCACGTTTAGAAGTAAAACAAGAGATTACTTGAAAAGCAAAATTAACGAAATTGAAACAAACAGCAAAAATAAAAATATCAGAGATTTATATAAAGGTGTAAATGAGTTTAGAAAGGGGTGGCAACCTAAAGTAAACTTGATAAAAGATAAAGACGGTGATTTTCTAGCTGACCCAAGCGATATTCTAAATAGATGGAAGAACTACTTTAATGACCTTTTAAATGTCCATGTAGGAGATAAATCAGAAGTAAATGAAGTCCACACAGCAGAACCTTTAGTTCCAGAACCTAACTTGACTGAAGATAAAGATACTATTAAAAGGCTAAAGAATAACAAAGCACCTGGCATTGATTTAATACCAGCTGAGTTAATTAAATATGGTGGACATTCATTAATATGTCAAATTCATAAATTAATTTGTTTAATATGGAATAAAGAAGATATCCCTCAACAGTGGAAAGAATCCATAATTGTTCCTGTGTTGGTATTATTATGTCTGACAAATTTACAATTCATGATGGGTTAAAACAAGGAGATGCATTATCCCCATTGCTCTTTAATTTTGCCTTAGAATATGCTGTTAGGAAGGTAAAAGAAACTAAAAAAGGACTAAAATTAAATGGTGTGACTCAGTAGATTGCACATGCAGATGATGTAGACTTACTGGGGGATGATATGAATACAATTAAGAATAATGCTAAAATATTTTTCAAAACTGCTAAAGAGATAGGTTTGGAAGTTAACAAAGAGAAAACTAAATATATGCTTACAGGCCGAAACCAAGTGTTAGGTAATAATCAAAATCTAATTATTGATAACAACTCGTTTGAACCATTTTCCAAATTCAAATACTTAGGAGTAATATTAACAAATGAAAATTATATTAAAGAGGAAATAAAAAGTAGGCTTAATTCAGGAAATGCATGTTACTTTTCTCTTCATAAACTTTTGTCTTCTCGTTTAATATCTAAGAAACTAAAAGTTAAAATATACAAAACAGAAATTTTGCCTGTAGTATTATATGGATGTGAAACTTGGTCCCTTACATTGAAAGAGGGACTTAAATTGAGAGTATTTGAAAATAAGATCCTTAGGAAAATCTTTGGACCTAAAAGGGATGAGGAGACAGATGAGTGGAGAAGGTTACATAATTTAGAACTACATAATTTGTATTCATGTCCAGATATTATTAGAATAATTAAATCAAGAAGACTTAGTTTGGCAGGCCATGTGGCACGAATGGGAGAGGAAAGAGGAGTTTACAGGATTCTTGTTGGGAAACCTGATGGTAAGAGACCTGTAGGAAGGCCAAGACGAAGATGGAAGGACAACGTTGAGATGGATCTAAGGGAAATCGGTAGGGATGGAAAAGAGTATATAGAACTTGCTCAAGATAGGGACAGATGGAAGGCCTGTGTTGCTGCAGCCATGAACCTTCGGGTTTAAGAAGGCTATAGAGTTAGTTAGTTAGTTAAACAAAAGAAAAGGAACTTATGGTCTGCTCCACAACATGCTGAAATGTGAGAGTCAAAATTCAATCACAGCTGACTCAAAGTTCTAAATCACCGACAATTCTTTGTACCTTTGCGTCATGCAGGGGTACAAACTCGACATAGAATTTGTGCTAAATTCTCTACTTCAATAATACATTTTTAAAATATTACATTTTTCCAAATGTTCCCAAATGGGAACATTGGACTTAAATGGGTTAATGTAAACTAGAAAATATACATTCCAGAATGCATCCTGTTTGTGTTTTCTTGAACAGCTCCTGATGAATTTCTTCAATAAAATAGCAATTTGGTGGTTCTTAATACCCCGGTTTACCTTAACCCTTAAACGCATGAATTATTTTTTGTCAATTTTTTTCTTGTTTTTAATCTAATATTTGTTTTTATGTACTAATAAGTGGTTTTGAATCATTTTTTGAAAATTTTCATTCTCCCTTTTCGAATTATGCCCCGTTACCATATGGTAACGGTAAGCGTTCTCTCCTACAAATTGATTTATTATTGAAAACTCGGAAATTTTTGAATTAACATTAAAATTACTTTCAAAATTTGATTATTTTTTAAAAAATACAAGTATTATAGATCGATTGTACATTAATCTCACATTTTCTGAGCTAAAGGTGCTCAGGTATCTATTTAGTACATAATGACTACTCTATATTCACATATTGTTTATCATTCTTCAATATTCAATTGTCATAGAAACTTTGTATTGAGTTGAATTGAAGTTTTTAAGTCCACTTTATGCACAGAATAGCTAATCGGGACTGGACCTACAATTTAAAGTTAGATCGAAACGAATGTGCCATGTACCTCCACCTTATATCGAACCCGGGACCTCTTGATTACAAGGTGATGACGTTATAACTACGCCATCGGTGGCCCTTGTCATAGAAACGTATGAAACAGGAACGTGAAGTCCAACCACATATTTCATATGTCTAATCCGAACACTACTGGTGGACCACCAGCATACCACACATCTTTCAAAATCTTTCTTTGTGTTGTAATGAACCTCCAAGCTCCCTTAGTTGCAACACGAAGTGATGTCGTATAGTTTTGAGCGATATCCATCCAAATTCTAGCTGGGAGAATTTTTGTCTCGGAGAAATTCATGTATGCATATGGATGAGAGGAGCTGCAGTCTTTCTAAATTTGATTTCAATGTCAGTGGAATATTCTTATACTCTTGTGTTGATAGATATCAAAACGAAAGAAGTATCCACGGAAGGTTTTCAAGCACCGGGCAGGCTTTGTAACCAAATTTTATAGGTTTACCTGTAACAAATAGCTTGCACGAATGGTTTCCATAATACGGGATCACAGACGCAACAAGGCTGAGCTACTAAACAGGCACAAAATGTTCTATGAAAGGTCATATATTATTACTATTATATTATAATATTTATTATTGTTATTATTTATATTATTATTAAAATGAAATATGAATTATAAGCAATAGAAATAAATAATCCAGGCAAAAGACGAGAAAAGCCTTTACAACTTACATTTCTTGCTTTACATGCAATAATAAAAGAATAAATAAAGTAATTGTTGAAAAGGCCTGTAGCTACTGTATCTGCATAGCGTTACCATATGGTAACGCCACCGTTATGAGCAAAAATCGAGCAAGTGATGCAAATTCTTGAACAGAAAACTTCATAAGTTTCTAATTACATGTGTTTACTAAATGCTGAAAACATTCATAACTACATAATGAAAGACAATCAGAAAATAACACTATATTTACTTTCCAGTGTATGACATATTTAATAAAAAAATCTAAGGTAAAAACAAATACATCCTCTCGCAACTATGCCATTACCTGGACTGAAACAAATGGTATCAAATGTAAGCTTTATTCTTCCTAGAGCGACTTCTGGCACTAGGTTTGCCTACACACTCAATATAGAGAAGCCTCTAGCACGAAAGTGTGCAAATGTTGAGCGTTACCATATGGTAACGCTATGCGTTTAAGGGTTAAGTGAATGAGGGGTATTTGTTACAAGTAAAATAGTTAGGTTTACAATGTTGTGTTGAGTTGTGATGAGTTTATAATGGGAATGTATGAACGTAACCGTTCAAAATGAAACAAATGACTATCGAATATAGTAAACAGTTTTTGAAAAGTTATATAGCACATCTAAGTTATGAATACAGAAATATTGTTATTGAAATATAGTTTTGTGTTGATAGAATATGTAAGTTTCATATTGGAATCCATTATAATAACAACATATATTGAATGCGTTCACTACGTACTTGCTACATGCTCCGTGTCTCAACATTGGGATATGCACGTTTTGTTGATTACAGATATTTAACTAATTCTGCTAATGAGGATAAGTTATATTACAAGAAATAAGCATTTAAATCTTATATAATTTAAAAATATATATATATTCCAAATCAAGATAACTAATGCTTATGAACTTCTATATTAGATTTGCCAGGAATAGGTGACAGTAATAGTAAATTTGAGTTCAGTTTCGAACTTCCATTAGCAGGCAGACAGATCGAGTACATGCCATATACTTTAATAACAACTAAAATCCTCATTCCTTAACAAATAACTTTTGCTATATTTAATTATAATAACAAATTGCTGTTATAAGTTTTTGCAACACAACAAAAATACATTTATTTTATAAATGTTTGCAACAATAAAGTTGCGAGATAAACATACCAAGAGGGAGCAAAAATATAACTTGCAGAAATGTAATTCATTATCAAGTTTCCCTTGCCTATAACGGTACTAGTGTAGATATATTTTGCTCTGATTTTAATTTTTCTTAAAACTTTGATACACACCTATCCGTCTCAGCAAAGGGGTCTTGTACCCTATTCTACACCCTCGAATTTTGAATTATTTTTTTCATTATGAAGATTATGTGATCCTATTTGTGAATAAAAAAAATGGAGCGCGGAAAGAAGTATTTAAGACTGTAAATAAAGTTTAAAGTTGCTATTTTGTCCTTTGAAATTGTTGAGTACAAATTTCCCACCGATTCCGGGCTCCGCCCCTGGGTTAATTGACTTACCGCCCCCTACCGCTACCACGGCCCCGCCTTTATCTATAGAGTCCATTTAAAGGCATGTTAGAAATTGGCCGAAGTCACCTGCCCCCAACACTATTTCTCACTGTTTTCCGGATTGACACATGAAGATACAAAAAATGAAGGCTAAAATTAAACCAAAGAAATAACTTACCTCTTTTTACCAAGGCCAGGTATTGAATTGTGGGTCGAAGTTCAATTTGAAAATAAACAATAGAAACATCGTTTATTATAAAGAACCAATTTTTGTAACGAGAATATTTGAAATGTGCGAAAAATCGAGGGTGTAGAAAAGGGTACCGGGGCCCAGCAAAGTCCTATGCTTGTTTCTCTACTCTTGATCTGATTTCTTAGTTCTAAAGGCGGAGAGAAGCAATACTTCACTTTACGTTACCTTCTGTGTGAGTGAAAACTTGTACTTTGTCACCTACTAGCTCGAGCTGGGTGTTCGTACACACATGATATATTGCACAAGTTCCAAATAACAGCCTTCAATCAGGGTTCATATTTTTATCTTTCACTATTCCAAATCACTTATAAACGTAATCAATAATACGTTTAATTCAATTAGTTTATAGCATAGCAAAAATAACATTCAACAAACTTTCAATTTAGTATATCCATATCCATGTCTATTTTCACCACATTCTACATTATTACACATTATAAGAGTTCAACATAAAGGTTGGCAGTTAACCAGGAGCTCTTATAATTACGTCATATGTGCATTTGTGAAACGGTTACGTTTTTTTATTGGCAAGATTTAACTTAAATTCTGAACTGTGGTGTGTGCGCAGAATTTCAGAAAAATCTCTTCTTGGTGGTTACTGGCACACTTTCACAGTATTTTGTGCAACTCAATTTCCTCTCGTTATTTTCTTTTGTGTGTGATGGAGGGGGAAGGGAAGGATCTAAACCAGCAACTTAACACGATGCTAGTACGTGTGTTATTAAAATATGATTTAGAATACTCTGGAGATTGGAATGTTCAGCTAATTTTGTGCTACTTTTACTTTACTTTACGGTGTGATAATGTACAGTGGGATGTACAAGTATTGCTCGGCAAATTGTATATGACTATATTTGCATTAATGCGTCTGTTGCATCCAGCGTGTTTTTAGAGAATTGATTATTGTTTATGCTGGTTCAAAGGTTGTGAGGAGTTTGATTGGCGATTTGTTTAAACTTTTGAATCTCTCGTTGCCAAAAAGAGAAAATAATAAAAAATAATAAATAAACATAGTGATGTTAAATTTGGTTGGTAGTACTTATGCATCCCACTGTACGGTTCCGATTGCAAATTTCTTGCAAAATTCTTGCAAAAATTGTTGTATAATTACAACGGTCGGGGCAATCTAGTGTCAAGCCACATTTATTTTCAGGACAGACTTGCAAAGCACTTCAAATAGTCACAAGTGGTTTGGATCCCACTTTAAATTGTAGGTCCAGTCCCGATTAGCGTTACTATGCATGAAGTGGTCTTTAAAACGCGAAATCAACAAATCAACACTTCAAATGGAATGCATGGAAGAAGGTAACATATGTTTTGCGGATGACTTTACCCAGGTAAATTATGAGTCTCTTTCAATTACAACATGGTGTCTACCTGTCAAGAATGTCAACAAAGTGAAGATAAAGTCAAAGAATTATGCCTTTGCTCAAGAATGTGTGCTATTTTGTTTTTACAGTACAGTGTTTTTACACTATCTATGTTATATATGTGCACTGGAATTTGATAAAATTGAATATTTGGAGATTGAAAGTTGTAATGAGTTGTGGTTAAGATTCGTTTACTTTGTTTCATAAAAATTACATTCTTGTATACGTGAAGTTAGGAAAAATATTAAATAAAGTAATGTAGCCATTCCCAATCCAGGATGAAGTCTGAAGCATTAATTTTTAAATGCATTAATAATTAAAGCAAATCTAAATATCTTCTTAAAGTACAGCATCAATTTTCATCATAAAATGGTCTTGTGGTAGGAGCTTTCATTCAATAAAATATTCTAGTTCCTTAATTTCCAAGTATATCTACGAAGGAGACGATTAAATAAATGTAAAGAAAAAGCGGGGAAATAGCGAAATTTATTATATCTTTATATTTATATGTAGCACATTGCTTTGTAAATAATCAAGTTGAGTTTTATTTTTGTTTATTAAGAAAAAGGGAAAGGAAAGTCAAGTGAAAGTCAAGAATTTTTGATTTGTTATTTCGGTAGACACCCTGTACAGGAATGTTGCCTGGCACTGGATTATCCTGAATTAAGCTGTGAGTTAGCAAGATATATAACCAGTATTTTTCAATCAGAATTATTTTATAAATTATCCTTTAGTAGGGAAAGAAATTATTTACGGCGATGTGGAGAAGCAAAAACGTACGAAGAAGTCAGTTCACCTTTCGCTCTCTTTGATAAAATGGAAATCTAGTTCTTCCATCCAAAAGGGTTCTCTCGATATTTCTGCGAAATATATAAAATATTTAAAATATATAAAATTATATAAAAATCTGGAAGACTTATCGCGGGAAGGGGATATCAACGCCCTCTGACGCAAGCGGCACTTGAAAGATTTTCTGATTGATGCGTTACTTATTTTCTATCAGTCACTCCATGGCTCAGTGTATCTCTGCGAGCCCTTAGGAACCGGAAGTGGTAATTATTGAGGCGTGTCCTGTAAAGGCTCTTTTATTGGGAGAAGATATTAACTTCTACATCTTACTTCTTTTTCTTTGAGTTTTCACGAACAGTAAAGAAAAAGCTTGAATTGTGTAATTATCAAAACACTGCGATGGCCGAGGTATACATTTTCCCAATCATATTTTCTTTCATTTCTCTCTAGTAAGATATGAAAAAAATCAGTCAAGAATTTCCGTTTTCATGCTTCACAATTATCACGAAATTTCGTACCTGTTGCATTAAGGCGATTCTATTTAATTTTGCTCATTTCGTAACAGGTTATTTCCTGCGAAAACTGGAAAAAATGGAATTATAAGAGAACCGAAGCTGCAAAGAAACTACCACCCCGATACTAGTTCATAATATGAATAATAATCGTACGTACACTGAAATGTACTTAACTAAACTAAACTCCTATCTCTTTGAACAAATGCTCATTTCATTGCAATGGAAATAATGCCATAAGAACTTACATTTCTATTTTTTTAGTAAATATATCCATTGCACATGCCTCAAGTTTTAGTACAGGATACAAGCGGATCTATTTTTCTTTCTGGGAGAAGAAAAGTAAAATAAACCAAATGAAACTAAACCAATACAAATATTAAAAGCATTTAAATTTACGTGTACAATCATGACTGTGCACGGATCTCTCAGTTATGGTTAGATCAAGTTACATATTCATAGAAACGAACATGCTCACTCTCCTATCAGCCATCGTTACAATATTTGTAACTTCAATTTTCTATTTTCGGTTATTCAATGTTGATTTTATACCCTTACATGCTAATCGTAGCAGTATCCATTAATGATGAAGTGATTAAATAAATGAAGAGCTGACATGATCCCTATTTTTGTGACGTCACAACTTTAATATATGTCACTGATATATTATTTTTTTATGAAAGGACACGTAAATGTTGTGTTATTATATGTAAATTGCCCCTTGTTTATAATGTATATCTTTTGTTTAACATTTATTGTATTCTATGCTATATTATTAGAAATTTAATGTATCTTTATGTTTGAGAGAGTGCAATATATGAATTTGTATTTCGAAAGTTGTATAGATGTCAGTTTTGTTGGTGGCACCTTTTTGTAGATAGTAAGTGATTCATCTGTACTGGAATCTGTGTTCTTGAAAGAGTGTAAAAGCGAGGATATCGGGTAAGATAAAACACACTAAGGTTATTAGAAGTATAGGTTGGGCCAATCCGTTGTTTACTCGTGATGACGAAACGACGGTAAGAGGTGAATTTATCCATGAAATGAATTCCAAATCTATGCGCTAGTGTTGCAATATGCAGATAGGAAACCATGCCAGAAACTGAACACACGAAATCGAGTACACAAATGAGCAATTTCACCCATTTACATTTTGTGGCTTCAGACAAATTGAAAATAAATATCGATAGGTAGCGGGACCGAATATTATTGATCGGAACGGGAATTTTTTAAAATCCCGACATTCGGGAACTAAAATATTCGCAATTTCGTGACTAGTCGGGAAATTTTCAGGACGGGAAATTTCCGAAATTTCCCGAGGCCCTGGAAATCTCAAATTCTACACGTCATTTTCACCTTAAGTGATTGTTTTTGCATTTCTGGAATGAAAACTAACAATTTCCGATAAGTTCCACACACTTGCAATGTAGAAAACGTCAAGAATTAATCCCGACTGTTCTGGATCAAGAAAAGTAGGGAAGTCATTTGCTGAAGTTGTGTTATGTTATTTTACGTTGTGATATTTCTTTAGTTTAGAGTGAGTGAGTGATTATTTTGTGTGCATCACATAAGGACAAAACACAGGACAGCACACACACATTCCTACGAGGATTATACTGGCCGTAGGTCCAGACACCAGAGCCTCGCTAGTCTGCAAAATGCAGTCAAGTGTGTACTACGTGGACGTGAGGTTGAGAATTGGGTGCACTCTGTGGAAGGTTTATCCCTTACGCCTCTTCTTTAGTTTACGCTCGATGATGAGGATGAACGATGATTTGATTAAATACACTTCACAGCAAAGACAAATTCACTGTGCCATGTTTGTTTGTTTTTATTTTAACAAATGATGATACCTACTTGCATTCCACTTACGTTTCTGACAAACTGTTAATTGTTATAAAATGTAAAATATATTCACATTCTCATCCGCTAATCATATATTTATGCCGTGCAAATAAGCAATAAATTTGATATTTCATAACTTGAACATTTGAAGCAATGATAGTATCATTCATTTGCATGTCAGAAGTTAAGTTTAAGATGATACAATGTATATTTATTTAAACTCATCCTCATACCTATGTGGGAATTATGTAGAAATTAATGAAAATATACAGTAGTATTAATCGTGACAATAGATAGCGTGAATAATTTGCGATATGAAGCCTCGCAGCAGTGGTCCTTAACAATCATATGAAATCTTCTTTGCTTGTGGTTCCACTATAATAGTAATATAAAAATGTACACTCACCTCACTTAATTCTCCGGCAGTTTGTTTCTTTATACATCATATTTGGAGAACATACAATTCAATCTATAGGTGTACACTGTATATAACACACCTTATTACTGACTTCCTTGACCCTGGATGTACATTGTCAAGGAAAACAAAGAGATGAGCATAATTTTCTCTTCGGAGAAGATGTTGAACCTAAACCAAAAAGAATACAAATAACGAACTCGACAATGTAAATTGATGAGATTTAGTAAATCATTTGATGAAGTGAACTAATTCTGAGTGGACTAATCGCAAAGGACATAATCAGCTCAGATGCTATTACTTCTTCATGGTATGTGACGTAAAGTTCCCGCCCAACCGTTTGACGGCGTTAGTGGCTATCGCATCTCCTTTTCCACAGCCTGTAGTGCACATCCTCATCTAGACAGTGTTCTTGTTCTGGTGTTTAATATCTGCATACTGCAACACTGTCGTTCTGTCATTTCACGTGCATTTACATTGAAGTGATGCATTCACTTGGCCGGTTACACGTCATCGCACGCAAAAACTTCAACCGTTACCATGGATATGGGCCAGGGCGGAAACACACATTCGCCGTAGATCGTCGACAGAATTTAAACTCAAAATTACTGCTCCATGTTGTGCATACATCTTGGTATGGTAATTCGGGGCGCAAGCTAGACCTATGCGACCATAGGTAAGCCGATATCCACGCATTGAGATTATGTATTATAGCTGAGTCGAAACACCGTTGAAGCGAAATCCTCGCCTTCGTCTCAAGTATATTTGTATTATAATTGCAATAAATAAAGAATAAAACCTTTCAATTTATCTACTGAAGTAATGGGGTTTTATTTCTCTATGCTGTGACGAATTGTCTTCGCCTAACACTATCCCTGTACCTGAGAGGAGTCTTGTGTATTTAGCCGGGTCTCATCGTTCACCGCTTAGTATTATTAAGGTATTATTAATAATATAATAATACAACGCCAAATTAAAACGTATCAGAGCAACGTGGAGGAAAAGAGGTGGAAGTCAGATAGTGCAATGTCAGGAGAATAAGTAGGGTGGAGTAGAATATCATAGCCATAGGAGCGTGCTTCCCTTTAAGTGACATTCCCATTGTGGACAGGAGCACCGTCTTGCAATAGACTGAAACATTCAGAAAGCGTGCCACGCCTTTTCTTTTCGGTGATGTTCGGTAATTTTACCTGTAATGAGACATGATAGGTCCACGTTATTGTGTTAACCTTTTACCAGCAAATTCATCAACACATTTTCCTTCTTGTACAAAACCATTATGATCATCACCACGACTTAGACTGTGCTTTACTCTCTGGGTCATATTGATTAACCTATCCTGTGGAATTAGTCCGGCTAAAAAGTCCCCTTGGTTTTATTGGCAAGTGGCTGAACATGCTGTTGATGCAAGCAGAGGAACTTTATTTTACTGCAAGGACCCTAGTGCAGTCTCCATTATTTTAAAATTTAAATACATACTACACTAGCGTATTTTTATCATGTGAAGAAATAAATACAATTCTTACAATTTTGTTCTAAATGTTTTTATATTGATATCAAAGAAACGTACATATATTTTTCGTAGCTGACTGCACCTCTGAGATCAATCATCTATTGTAAAGGGGATTGTGATAGGTGCAAAAACTAACACAAAGACTAAACATTTTAAATGAAGCAATTCTGATTGTTAATTGGCCCCTTCGATAACGTATTAGTATCGTCGTAGCTTTGTAATCATGGGATCCTGAGTTCCATATTCTTGGAAAGCACAAAGCCTAGTGGTTCGGATCCTACCTTCAACTTTAGGTCCAATTCAGATTAGTCTATCAGTGCATAAAGTGGACTTTAAAATACTTATGAATTTATGCTAAAATGCTTGACTGCTGACAGTAATAAACATTCCAATGTTGACAAAGTTTAAACATGAAAGTAAGTTATCATTCCCAATGTAATTTCTTCTGCGATTACGAGGATTGCATTGCTAATTTTTTGAAGGTAGCTTGATACTCTCCCTATTACCTTCTACCCACGAAGCAAACAATAAGAACAAACAAGCATAGCCAAATTTTACAGGAGCTTCTAATTCTTTGGTCAGTTCTTGATTGATTGATTTGGTGTTTTAAGTCAACTTTATGCACAATAAGGCTAATCGGGACTGGACCTACAGTTTAAAGTTGGATCCGAACCACTATGTTCCTCCATCGGGTATCGAACCCGGGACCCTTGATTACAAGGCGAGGAAGATACCACTGCGTCATCGGGGAGGCCTAGTTCTCTTCTGCGTCACCGGAAATTTCATTTACACAGCTGAGTCCTCTCCTCCGCGTAAAGCCGAGCAGTTGTTTGAGACTAAATCATGAAAAAACACGAATCAGGATAATCTTGTACGTTAGGACGTTTGGCGAAAATATTCGAAAAGAAAACCGTTCCAGAGGAAAGCTAATGTCGTTATATTTCAGGAATCTAATCCAATTTAATTTCCCACTTTTCACATAACCAATTTGGGGTCCCGCACAAAAGGAGGAGGATAAGTTGTTAAAAACAAGGGGGTCATATGAAGACCGTTATATTTTAAGAAGGTTCCGATTGGTTTGACCTCGGCCCTGACAATCCCACATGAGCGTATGCTTCCCAGTGCTGTAGATAGGACCCCTGAGAGACCGTTCTTCCCTTCGGCTTAGGATTAAGGGCTGAGTTAATGTTGTGATAAGATGCTTACTCCTCCGGGAAAGACTACAAAGTATTATGAAAATAGGGAGGGAAGGTGGGCTTTCTGGCGCGGGATAAGAAAGGGGGATAACAGAGGGTGGTCGTTGAAGTTTAACGCACCAGTAAAAACGCGAGATTTAGAGGCTAAATCTGGGAGTCTCGTGTTGATATTCCTCTTTGGATTTTGTGTTCTCTAATAAAATGCCTGTTCCCAGAAAAAAGCACATGCTCTCCACGTATTACCTTAGTTTATCTGTACGTTCTAAGGGTACGCCCGCTCTAGTGAATGGAATAGTACACCTTGTGAAATGTGGAGAAAAGCAGTTTCATGATCTTAACCCTAAGCCCCACATTGCAGTTATACTAATTTACATTAACAGTCTATAATTGAAATAATAACAGTATCGAACTCTGGTTTGTATCAACCTTGATAATATCGTTATATGTAAAGAACATTCTGATGTGGAAACAGGTCGTATTCTTAGAATGAAAATTGGCGTTTATGTTTCATGATTATAACTGGTAGACAATAGTAAAAACATAACAGTCCATAATAGTGCAAGTATTCTGTTAGGGAAAGGATGACATTATATACAATTTTGTTAAATGTTAAATGTAATTTTGAAATAAATTTCATGATCAATTATTTTAATGTACTATGGTTTTCATATTTACAAGTATGACCTAATCATTGTTAGCGTTTCGTGAAGATGATTAAGCAGCAATTTTCTTATAACGATTTTGTGCCTTACAAAAACACGTGCATCAACAAATGAAACTACTTTTAAAAACTATTGAACGTAACTGTAATAATTATTAATGTGTTGTAGTGTGAATAATGAAATGTTACATTCATTTTTTACCCAACACTCGTATATTATGCATGATTTAAGAACAATAATATAAAAGGTTTGGTTTGAGTTGGTGTTTTAAGTCCACTTTATGCACAGTAAGGCTAATCGGGACTGGACCTACGGTTTAAAGTGTGATCCGAACTACTGTACCATGTGCCTCAACCGGGTACCAAACCCGAGAGCCCTTGATTACAAGCCGGCGACGCTACCACTGCGCTATTTTGGAGGCCTTAATAATATAAAGACTATGGAAAATATAATTACTTTATAAATTGATAATTTTAGGCAATGTAAGTAATCTGAAGACTTCACTTCCAGAGATCAACCTGAAACGTGTAAGGATTGGATGACTTAGCAACTTAATATTTAACACAAATATAAAATTGCATTCATCTCCACAAGTACACAATCCTTCACTCAAAGAAATATAATATCCAGCCTTTTTTGTTATAGGAAATTTCCAATATACGAGGGTCGTTCAAAGAAAAAGTTTCCCTTTTTTTGGAGAAAGTGCGACCTTGATAAATTAAATGCAACTAGCAATGTGTTCTTTTGTCTTTCGTCTACATTTACACACAATGCAATGTTCGTGTGGGCTACCACGCACGCGCGGCACATGATTAGCGTGTGTCATGCAGTGAGAAACGTTCCCTGTCCATAAGGAGTAGCGAGTCATGGCGGAACAACTTTTTTTTTGGCGGTTTGGAGTATTGCTCACAAAGTTTTTGAAGAAAGGGGAAACTGTTACTGCTGCACGTTATTGCCAAATACTGGACTCCTTTATATTGGTGTCATTCTTTTGGATGAGATTGCTCGTTCCCATTCGGCAGAACTAACACACGATAAACTTCGAGAAATGAAATGGGAAAGGTTACCACACCCCACACGAAAAGTGTTCTTCGTTCCCTGGACCCCGAATTTTTAAAAGATGGCTTTCAAAAACTTGTGCAACGATGGGACAAATGCTTGTGCCGCCTTGGAAATTAGGTTGAAAAGTGAGATAGGATCATGCTTCGTGGTGCAACATGATTTTTGTCCGTCAGTTAAGAAATTTTTTTTTTTTTTTTTGCAACGTAGGGAAACTTTTATCTTGAACGATCCTCCTATATATCTACTCGTTGCAATAAAAAATAACCACGTATTTTTCTATTGAAAATATCTATCATGTTTGGTAGAGTATAAATATTTGTTGAAATTGTTCATTGTTATTTCACTTCGCCCAGTCTCTCAAATACAGAATCTCCGAAGAAAATTTCTATAGGGACTATCGACTGCAAGGAAGTGTATTCGCGAGGACGCTATAGTTAATAACGTATTTGTAATTAATTAACTTTCGTATTTATGATATGTCAGACTTTGGGGAAAGCAAATTATTTTATTGTTGATAATCCAAATATGTCTTCTTCTTTTTGTTTCGAAATTGTAACTATTTTAATCCATAAGAACTAAACATCAGTGAAAACTATTAAAAACTTAATCCCTGTGTATATTTGAAATCATTATTTACAAACATGTCAAGCTAAAGAAAAATACAACAGAAAGTTACAAGGTCATAATTGTGTCTTCATTGATTTGCTTTATTTTACTTCGCGTCTTGTGTCACTTTTGGCTTACTTGGGAAGATGTAGATGAATGATGATGTGAAGAATAAGCACTCAAAAACATACATGCTCAGGCCGGGATTCGAACCCGGGACTCCTGGCATCGTAGTGTCCAAACCACTCTGCCACGGGAGCCGGTAATTGTTATCTTGAAGATAGATATTTAAATCAGGGATGGCCTTTCCGAAAAAAAATATTTTCGACTTTCGAAAATGAATTTTTTTGATTCTTCGCTCTTCGGTTTTTTCGAAAAAAAAAATCGTTTTTCATTTTTCGAAAAACTTTCCTTTTCGGTTTCGATTTTTATTGAAAGAAATTCCGTTCTTCGTTTTTCGGAAAAAAAAATCGTTTTTCGTAAAGAATTTCGTTCTTGAAAAAAAATCGTTTCTCGAAAAAAATCGTTTTTAAAAAAAAAATCCGTTATGACACTGCGCATGACACCAGATATGTTTATGACGGATATAGGAAGGAAACTTACAATGGTATACTCAGGATCCTCGTAATTATAGTCCGGCGCAAGAAAAAGAGACAAGCACTTTGAGTAGATGCTTACTACTCACTTCGCGTGTTGTGCAACAATATGGCCCCGCCCATTGTGGTCTTTCCAGGCTGCCCTCAGATCCCAAATGACTCCTCGATAAATCATCTAGTGACGAGGTGATTGGAGCTGGAATCGTGCCTTAATACAAGCATTTATACTGTGTTAACCCGCTGCAGATAATGTTAATTAATGGGAATTCTGCGACTGCAAGAAATTGCTTTGCACCTATGTGTATCTGATGAGGTGAACAGTTCGCCTTACCATGACTCTGAACTGCTATAAATTATTTATATCATTCAGTACGTGAATTATTGTCGTTGTTATTACCAATATTAATGGCAACGATAATGATAATGATGATGTATTATGGCAATCATCAAAAGTCATCTCGGCTCAGCGTTATTGTTTTCATCATGCTATTATAATTGGCTGTGCTAAGGATTCTACTAATTCATAAAGGATAAAGTTGGATAAAATCATGAGGTAGGATAAAATGAGAAGGTTACACGTTCTGTATAAAGGTAACTACATTTTATATTATGTGGGAATGGAGAGGTAATTTTTCGTGAAGCTGGTTCAGCGTGGATAATGTGTTGTCACACTAATACTTTCGCGAGAATGGGTGAGGTTATGAACTTACGTAGCACTGCGGTGAAGTCTGGAAAATGTCGTGGTTGCACAACACAGGGATTGCCTCGGATCTAACAAAAATGTTGATTCACATTTGTCCGACTCAGTTCATTATATTTTACAAAAGTTTGTTTATAATTTTTAATACCACGTTATCTAAATTATATTTACGCTCTAATATAGAGAGAACATATACTTCAGGTATGTTGGTAATACTTTTGTAAAAATGAAATCCTGAAATACCATTGTGAACCTCAGAGGCTATAGGTGTGTTTCATGTGAGGTCAGAATGCGAATGGCAGCCATGTTTGCCTGCACCAAATACACGGTTGTTTTAAATCACGAATGTCTGCATTAGTATCTCCCACCAACCCCCTTGAATTCCGTGTGCTTACAAGAATTGAGGGAATCATGGCTGTTTGAAACCACAATGGAACACTTCGTGACGTAGGTGAAACACGTCCATACGTATATAGAAATAGCAATTGGTTTAAAGAGAGTATTTGTTATAATTTTCCTCTTTTTAATGCAAATGTATGTTTTCATATTCTAAGTGAATTTATAGAAAATAAGAAACTACAATTTATACATTTCTTCAAGTCAAAATTAAGCGTTTTAACCCATTTTTATTTAATAGTAATTAAAATCATGAGAAAGAAACCAATGTATTCTATCCTCCTCATAACGTATTTTGAAGTAGTTTTCTTTATTATTGCAACTAATCTAACAGCTCATTCAGATTCAAACATTTGTGTCAGTTGTTTACTTGTTGGACTAAATTTGAAGTTATGTAGTTGTTTAATTGCAGTTTAGTTCTTCGTATGGTTATTTTACTTGTTTTTGCTGCTAAGTATAATCTCCGTAGAACTAAAGTAGGAGAAATGATTGATTGATCTGCTTTATTTTACTTCGCCTTTTGTGCCACTTTTGGATAATTTGTGAAGATCGGGACGAGTGATGATATGATGTAATTGATGAATGAACGCTCACATTCATCCATACCCAGGCCGGGATTCTAACCCGGGACCACGGGCGTCGTAGCTCTATGTGCTTACCACTACGCCACTGGGGCCGGCTAAGGGGAGGAGTAAAAAGTACTTTAAAAAAGAGTTTTTTCTTCTGAAGAACTATTTTGGAAAATGAATATTTCAACTGCAGTACAAGTGTACTAAAGTAAACAATTCCATTCCAGGAGTTTTGCAAGAACATTATGAGACTTTTTAGCTGAAAAATGTATCTGATACACAAAGTTTGCAGCACTTGTAAATTTTACTGGCATTTACACTCTGTTTCATCTATCGCTGGAGCAGGCTAATGAAAACAAGCCTCTGCGCAAGCAGTGACGCGAGACGGCTCCACCAAAGAAGTGAGAGGAAATGGGATTGCATTGAGGGAGAAAGCGACTTCGGTCACCAGACTTCGCAGCAGCGTGTATTGCTTCGCTCTGCACACTCCATTTCCACCTTTCTCTGCCGGTACGCGCGGCCTTGCTCCACAGATAACCGGGACAGCGTATAGTTCCTCTTCCTGTCTTAATCAGCCAACACCGGAATTATCATCTTGACCAGAAGAACACAACCACAGCATTGGCCCTTCCATTTGAAAATAGATTAACGCCACCATCCAACATCACACATTTCTATAATTTTTGCCATTTCTCCCCTCTCTACACAATTTCTCTTGCACAGCAGAGATATTAGGTGGTCGTTAAGCGCATTGCCCTGTCGCCTCCACGGCCATAATGTTTGCTTCTTCTAATACGCCGCAGCGGAGGTCACCGGCCATAACCATTGTCTTCCGCACTTGTCCGTTTGCCTAATGAACAGCCGCAGTCCAGACGAGTGCGGGGAAAGCTGAAAGTGCTGTTTATGGTTCGGCCACCATAGAACCTCGGCGTTGCTGGTTTTGTGGTTGCTTCCAACAATGCCAACCAGATTTCGGATGTATCTCACGTGATGAGGTTATCATGGTGCCCTTGTCCTTCCTCGCTGACAGCCGGGAATTCCCATTAAACCAGATTACACCTGGTATGTTAAGTTTCCTCTGATGACGTAGCTGTAGGAACAAAGCCCGATAGCCTTTGCTTTGTTATCTTTTTCTCTGCTTTAATCTGCCTGATGTGGAAACTTTGGCATTGTGCCACGTGGATGTTAAATATGCTTAAAAAACTCCTGTTACTATCCGAGCTTGAAAAGACTATAATCTTACTCCAAGAACATAAAACATTAGGAATTTTCTGTGCTCTAATTAGGAGATACGCGGTGCAAAACTTAAATAACAACTCTCCCGTTTGCGGTGATAAAGTTTGTTTTTAGAGATTTTCAAATGGAAATGAAATTCTTATATACACATTTGTCAGACCAAAGCAAAGAATAAAGTCTGAGAATTCACAACTGTCACACTGTGGAAAACCAATTGCAAAATGTGCTTCCTAAAAATGAAAACTTCATGGCTCAATATTGTTACATACGTATTATTAAAAAAATAAAAAATGACCCTATAATTGTGAACACAAATTATTGCAGTCAGTATCCATTTGACTATATAGTGTATATATATATATATATATATATATATATATATATATATATATATATTAGAGTTATGTTCCAAGCTATCTAGGCTGCCTGCGAAGCCCAGGCTCAGAAGAGAAATATAAATATTTCGGAAAAGTGCATTAAAAATTGTTTACTTCAATAAGATGATGATGACATTTCAGGAGTTGGCACACTTATTTCTTAGAAGTTGATACACTAATTTCTTAGGAGTTGGCAATATTGCCCGCTTTCTTATAATCTGCAGGGGGCTGCGTGTCCATAGTACATAATTAAGGAATAAACTGAAAAATATGCTCTATCTCTCTCTAATCATATGTTATGACATAATCTATGGATGTAAATTTCATTTCACTCAGTGACCAACGAAATGATGACACAAAGTGCTTTCAACATTTTAAGAAAGGGGAAATCTGTATCGAATACGAATCTCAGTGTGAAAATCCGCAACTGTGGATCACGTAGCTATGCGTGAAGAGTTGAAGACCTATTTGAAAACTTTCAACCGCAAATCGTTGGGGTATATTGGAGTCTTGATGTCCTACCTATGGCGAAAATTAGTCGAGGTTGGCGACGTGAATACGAACTGTCGAGTGGAAGCCCGTGCCTCGATTCTGTTCTGGTCCAGAGAGAATTGAATTTGCGAATCCAATTATCACGTGTGATGGGGAAAGATTTGGTTCACTTTCAGTTGGTTTCACATTGACGGATCATCACAAAGAGATCTAATCTCGGCAACTGAGATGAATGCACGCAGCCTTGAACAAAAAAACAACTACCTGGTGTTTGTCAACACAGAGCGAGCTCTGCTACAAAAGATCCTCACTATATCAAGACAGTTTAAATGTGTTTCTTGTACTCATAGCGATATTAGATTATTTCTACATTTTTATGATACACTACATTAGTGCACCAGGGACCTCATCGATTGTGTAGTGGTAACGTCGTCGCCTTGTAATCAAGGGCTACCGGGCTCGATACATGGTGGAAGCACGTGACACAGAAGTTTAAATCCCTTTCTAAACTGTAGGGCCAATCCCGATTAGCCTTTCTGTGCATAAAGTGGACTTAAAACAACAATTCAATTAGTACATTGGACAACATAGGGCATGCAAGGTAGGTTCAAATTTCGAACACGTTATACCTAAAGTTCTCTATGCTAAATGAGATTCCAAACTTATCATTTCAAATGTGTTTAATTCAAATATTACTGTATGTTTTATGCAGTTTATGAAAGCGTTTTATTGATTAATTGATTTGGTTTAGTTCCTGAAATTTTTGGCTAATCGCTAAGATGTAGATGAGTGATGTTATGATGAAACTGATGAAGGGTTAGTCACAAAGAACACACATGCAGGCCGGGATTCGAACCCGAGACCCCTGGCCTTACAGCTCTGTGCTACATTCTTTTACAAAAAAAGGAGACAATACTTCTTTCGTCGTCCTCGCGGTATCGCTCAACAATTTATCTTTTTAAGAGAGAAACGACATCAATGATGCAACAGACGGTCTATAGATGATCTTCAATTTGACGTGGCAGATACTGTTATCAATTAAGTGCGATTGTAATTTTTCTGTAATGAAGGAAACATAGATGTAAAAAAAGAAATCGAAACTGCAACTATCATATTTAATACAGGATAAATAATGGAAACTGAAAAAGTACATGTATTGTATTTGTGGTAACTGAAAGAGAAGATTTTTTAAAAGTGATGTGTTTAGAAAGTGAATATTTATTCACATATTTTGTAATTTTTCAGTACATATTTTAGGTTATTCATATGCATATCTATGCAGGGATTAGTTCTATGGTAGAAAATACCCACCCAGGAGAATACAGCTAGCTAAATATCAGCTGCAACTGGAAAACAACCATCCCCTGCAATTTCCACATAGCGTGATGCTAATGCCCGTCACTTACACACCACTGAATGAAGATCCCTTCTCCTAATCTATCAATCGAAGTGAGCTAAAACCTTGTCAATTCAATTACGGTGATTCCTGAAAAGAATCTGTTCAGCAGCAACGAATGGAAAATTACGTTTGGATGAAAAACGAATTTGCGTGAGGCGAAATAAGGCTAATATTTCATCCAGCCGTATGCCTCTATTACCAGTTCAGCAGCAAACAAGAAAATGTTGCAATCTGTCCCGCCACGAGAAAAATGAGCCGGTCTGATTGCGGATTCCCTACGCTAGACAGGAGTGTGGATGTAAGATAACATGCAGAACGGTTGAAAAAAATACTAATTGAAATCTGCTAACGAAGTTTCGAACTGTTATGTTTCCCTGGTTTCGTAATTTTAATATATATATATATATATATATATATATATATATATATATATATATATATATATATATATATATATATATATTATGAAGAATTCGTAGTTGTTCAATTTCGACATTATTTTTGTCATCAATTTTCTTTATTTCGCACCAGCAGAATTACTATTTCAATAGTACTCGTAATATTGATATTGATATTTGTAACTTATTTATGATCAAATGTTACTTTGTTTCGAAGATACTATTCTCAACTGTATGCATACTCGTTTGAATTAACTAATTCAAAGAAAACTAACTCTTTAGGATTCTTAAACCCGAAGGTTTATGGCTGCAGCAACACAAGACATCCATCTGTCCCTACGTGGGACAAGATGGATAAAATCTTTTCCATCTTTACATATTTCCCTTAGGTCCATCTCAACGTTATCCCTCCATCTTCGTCTTGGCCTTCCTACAGGTGTCTTACAATCAGGTTCCCAACACGAATCCTGTATACTCTTCTTTCCTCTCCCATTCGTGCCACATTTTACTGTTAAACTAAAGCTCTTATGAAATATGCAAGGGGAAGAAAATGCATATGGTATTAACTAAGCAGCGCGGGCTCGAAATGTGACAGTTTTGGAAGGTGCTAATACGACCAATCACCTATTAGCCAAATTGATCCAAACATGCAGAAACCTTTGGCCTTTTGCTGTTAAGTTCATCGAGACTCGCTTCTTAAGCTGCATTACTTTCAAGAGTTAGTTAATGGATGTCACAACACATTAGTAAATCTCTGCAATATATGGATTGGAAATATATCTAATATTGGTAGCTGACGTTTGGGAAGTAATGTGAAATTACTTGGTCCCTAAACGTAATAGCAAAATTCAAGCAAATATTAAGAATACAATGGTTTCCATAATATAACTTAGGCTGGATTAACAAAAATGTAAAAAAAAAATACTACCCCAGTTCATGATTTCAGGTAAGGGATTTAGTTGTACTCATCTTAAATAAAGACGAGATGTTCAGATGAAAGAATAACATACAAAACGACCAGTGTAAGTTATGTATTCATGCCGAAATGCAGAAAGATAGAATAAAAATCCTTATCACCTCTGGTTAGTAAATTATGAAATCAAATGTCTATAAACAACGGATCTCAATCATAACACAAGCAACAATCAACACCGTTTTCGACGTTAGTGAGGTATGCCTTCATTGATAGGTTTAGTTTTCTTACCTAAAAAAAATACCTTTCTGGTCAAGGCCAGATAAAATAGCAATGCAGTTATGCTAAGAGTTACCTGTCCCAACTATCTCTGTAGCAAGGCCGCGCATAGCTGCAGAGAAAAAGTGAATCGAGTGAAGCAGTACACGCTGCTGCGAAGACTGGTAACTGCAGTCAATTTCCCCCTCCAAGCAATTCCATTCCCTCTCACGTGTTCATTGGTAGAGCCGTCTCGCGTCACTGCTTGCGCAGTTCGTTACCTTGCTCCAGAGACATCCGAGACAGGGTATAAACAATCTAACAAGCCTAAACGAACAACGAAGGCATTCCTCGCTTACGTCAGAATACGACTCTGGTTGTTTGTTATGTTATGAGTGAGCCCCATAAACTACAGGGGAATATTTTATGTACGGCCTCTCTGAAATGTCTTAGAACAGATTGGGTTAACTTTCACTAAGGGTTGGTGGGTTGCGTGTAGATTTAGGCTCTATTTCAGTGTTCCCACATGCACAAAATATATTCATGAAATACGCGAAAGTAATATTTTCTAGTTATGTAACAGTTTACGAATCTCTTTTCTTCAACTTACGTTTTATAAAATCTAAATATTTGTAATTTTCTAGATTAAATTATATCCTCTATTTTGTATATGTCCCAC
Organism: Lepisma saccharinum; assembly: GCF_977018435.1. Taxonomy (NCBI): domain Eukaryota; kingdom Metazoa; phylum Arthropoda; class Insecta; order Zygentoma; family Lepismatidae; genus Lepisma; species Lepisma saccharinum. The sequence continues at coordinate 13,439,475 of NC_139252.1, forward strand.
ACCGTGGCCGAGCGGTAGGCGTCATACTTTGGGCTCCAGCTACGGGACGCGCGCGGATTCGTGTCTTCTGGGGGAAGGGTAACAACTTTTCACCTGAGATTATAGTTATATTTGGCGATGTGTGACAACATTCTCTGCATTCAAGATAAATACACGATACTTTGAAAATGTTTAAATATGGGTTTGAAGTGTAAGAAGTTGCTCATTATTTTATTACCGAGACCACGTTAATATAAGAATATAATTTACTCATTACAGCCAACATGATATCCCTTAGGTGATACAGACTCTTTTCTATTATTAATTGTACATTATACAAAATTTCAAAGATACTTTCCGCTGCGTCATCTTTCACAACGGGGACTACTTGTATTAATTGCAACAACGTTTGCTGTGCTAAATTTGTAGACAATTTATTTAGGTCATTCCCTGTAAAAACTGTAGGATCCAATTCCTCATCACTAGAACTGGAGCCACTGAAAGACATTAAATTACAAGCGGGCCGTCTATCAACCCACAACGGCTTACGAGGAAGCCTCCAACAAGTCTGCTGTACCTGGCCTTCCCTTTGCTGGGTTGCCAAGTTTAACGGAGAAGTTTGCATTTCTCTCGTTAGTGCGACGTGTTCATGTTTGTTGAAGAAATTGGAGGAATATACACAGTTGATTCTGAATCAATTGGCAAGAGTGGTTCTGGTAGTCCAGTTATATCTATAGTATCAAGAGGGTTTAATGCAAAAGCCATTTTTGACCGTAGTTCGATTTGACTGATTAAGCTCTGTTATTTCGTATCTACTCACGACCAGGAAATGGCGAAGCATAACTGAATACCTAAACATGTGACTCAACACGCTTCATTTCCATATTCAGCGGATCATTTACCCAAGCCGTAACAAGCATTGTGTTAAATTTTGAGTACTGATCATAGAGTATTTTGTTATCGGTCACTATAACCGAGCATTAAGAACCACGCTCTGACTTACAACCGCCTTTCGGGGTTGAACTCCTACCAAAACTGGGCCCATAAGAGGTCCCAAATACTCGGTCGAACAATAACTCGATTTGCAGTAGTCAAAACTTGAGTAACACACAATTCATGATAACTACACATTTATTCAAATTAATCAGTGGCTTAGTTACATATTGTTGGTTTAGTTACTGAATATACTATTTCACATGGCCACACATTCTGTGGGAGCGTGCATGAGAGAGAGACAGTAGTACCATTCTTCAAAATAGTAATATGAAAATTAAATGAAATTGAACTTCTTTTGGAATGATCACAAAATCAATTATTTCTTTTTCTCGTTAACAGGGAACAACACGAAAAATCAAAGATATACATTGGAAAGTGTATGGAATGTATTTTAGAGAAGAGGTTACCAGATGAAGTGTGAATGCAGGAGACTCTCGTAGGGAAGAGGCAGTTCACATGACATTGAACAACAGTGTTTTATTTTGGCAGTTGACACTGCCCCGTATGACGGCCTCCAGCCACCTCACCACCGTTTCATAGGGCATGACATGCACACCCAGTTTTTCCCGTAGCTCTGTATGGCATTCATTCTCGTGCATTTCGGTTATGGAGAAATGCTATTTTAACATACGAACTCTACGGTTGCCTCTACGAACTTTTTTTTAAAAAAAGCACTATAAACGTAACACTCGTAGCATTTTGGGGTCATGTATATTATGAAAATATTTATGGTAAATTATATTTTAGCGTTTTAAGAAAAAACTTTGGATATGTACCAAAGTAAAGAGAAATGTAGAATTGTAATTGTGTAAAATAAATTACACATGTTGTCTTCCGATTTTTTTAATAAACATTCTTTTAGTTCAGAGTTGTTTCGACATTGTTCCTCCTGCAGTGTTGTCTGACGTTAATTGAGAAGTAAGCTTGGAGGGTGAAAGCAACAATGATAATTTGTCTGTTATTTATTACAACAAACAATTTACTTTCATGGAATTGCATTGCATTGTTGAATTTCCAGTTAGCATTATTAATTGACATTTCCTTAATAAATTATAAACAATGCGTTACATAGAAATGTTTTGTTTTGGTTCCTTTTTGCTGTTTCTAGGGTAGGATGGTATAAATATGCAAGTAAGAATGGTTTAGTCAATTCGTTTGAAGGTGGCAGCAAACGACATACCAAACATGAGTTTAGTAGCTAGGCTATTTTTCGCAGCATGGAGACAAATGTCTTACCCCACGTTCGTGCCGGATTTTCCTTTCACAACAACGGACCCGGACGTTATCTCGGAGTGTCAGGGACTCCTGAACCGTTTCGAGATCGCACATTACCTGACCATTTCGTGCGGGACCGTGGCTATAATCACTGCCCGTATCCACCCTTCGAGGTGGGTTGGTGCCTTGTTTGCTGGAGCAACGGCACTCGCCTGGTACCGGTACTACCGGTTTACCAGACATTACCATCACGTTGGTAGGCAAGTGATAGTCACCCCGCCCGTGGTACAAGGAATGTTGTATGATTTTCGGGGCGTTGAGAGGCTGCATGTAACGACCACAGGTCGGTTGCAAGCCCATTGGTTGAGGAACGTGACGTTCTTGGGGGCAATTTGTCAGAACCTATGTAGGGCATTTGCGGAAAGTAGTTCGTTTGTTGAGTAGAGCGAAAGATAGGTGTGTAAATATGTAAGCTTCACAGGCAGAAATGTGGGACATACGATACACAATCGGGATGGGGGGGGCTTTTTTCTTTTTCGTATTATTTTTGGTTTAATATTTACACACCATGGGGTGTAAGGGGTGGCCCGCTCTGTAAAGACCCAAATGTCAACCTCGCTTTCACGTAGTACACCCTGTTCTGCATTTTGCAGACTAACGAGGCTCTGGCGTCTGGTTTCACAGCCAGAATAATCATCTGTGGAACTTGTAAATTTTAGTTGATGCTTGTCCTTTCAGAAATTGCATCTTAACGCTTTTCATTGTCGCGATTTGCCAAAAGGCGCAGACAAGCAAAGTAACATAAAACAAGTGAATCCCAACATTCATAAAGTTGTCGTGCGGGTCAGAGTTCAGGGATGTCATACACAGAGTATTGAAGAGATGTAGACATTTAAGTTACATGGAGCAGTGGTTATTCAGCCTCAGATCGTATAACTAGAACTCCGTCCACTACAAGGCAGGCTGAACCTTGCCCTTTCCAAACACAGCGAATGACCAACTTGGTCAGTCGTAAAGTTAGGATATTCTTATTTCCCGATGATACTGAAACACCAAAGGAGAAATATGATGGTGGTGAGAGACGGTAGTGGCCTGAGGGAGCTTAAACACTGCCACGTGCACCTTATTGTTCTACTTCTCGCACATACTGCAAAATTCTTTGTGATTTGTAACAAATTCTTGTAGATAGGTCATAGTGCACCGTGTAAAGGCACGGAACACTATTTCATACTATGTACTGTCCTGCACAGTTATCACAAACTTTCTACCAGATCACGCTGTAGGATAGAAATTGTGACCTGAATTCTAAATTGACAAATTACCCTTCCGATACACTAGATTCCTAAATGTTACTGAAATTGTTTTTATTTTTCACATGTAGAGATAACTTAATATTGGATCGTGTCGTTCTAAATTTTGGATTAAAAATTGCTGCCATCTTCGAATTTGAGCCACATTTTCCAAAATAGTAAATTTTTATTTAACTTTTTTTTATTTTCAAAATTTCAGTATGATCCGCACGATTTTTGTTTCCGGAACAGCGTACATGAAGGGCTTTCGGTACACTTAGTGCAATGTAATATTCACAGCATCCAGTGATCCATAGGATTCTTTAGATCTTATAAATCCTTTAGATGTAAATTTATAAATTGATTTTTTCAACTGTCTAAATTCAATATAGTAAAAACATTTCAAAGTTCAGTTTCAATTACAATTAACTTTCCTGAACGATTCGAAATTTTGTTAAATCGACCTATTTTCGTTTTCGAATAGTATCCCAAAATCCCATTTAATATTCACTCTAGACATTAAAAAATATAACTCTTTTCTGACCCATGTTGAAATATTATGCTGTGTATTGAATGCATGTAAGTGTAAGGGAAGTCCATGTGTACCTGTGTTGGTTCTCCGACGTACGGCTGTACGGTAGAAGCAGTCTTGCGTCCCTCTACCAACTGAAAAACCAGAGGCCCTCGCAGTTGGTAGACGCGTTGACGTCGTTGCGGGGCTTTGAACCAAGGTCTACCTTTACCATCAGTTCTGAAGTCTTTTAATGTCCCGTGGAAGAAATATATTAGGGAAAATCGAGACCTAAAATTTCTCCTTGGAACCGAGGCTAGTGGTAATAAATCGAGACGAGGCTGGGAATAAAAGGAGCGTTTATTGACTGATTGGCTTATTTGGTGTTTTAAGTTAACTTTATGTACAGAAAGGCTTATTGGGACTGGACCTACAGTATAAAGCGTGATCCAGAGGATCGTTTATAATTAGACGACACCAAAAAAGATAGAAATATTTTTTTATTCAAACACGATCACTTTAAAAAAAAACAGCTTTCTTAGAAACGGCCAGAGTAGATAACTAATTTATTTAATTTATTGCATTGGTATTCCCCCAAAGACTTTGAGGCAACTGACGTATGCATTCAGCGAGGGGTGGTGGAGCTGTGGGTTTTGTAGCCACTACCAAAAATTTTAAGTTGTTGTTGTAACACTAGTAAACTTTCACCCACAACTTGTGGAGGCAAGTCAATACACAGGTATTTTTTTTTTTTAGGGAAGGTCAGATCCGAAAATGTCGAAGAAAGAGAGAATCTGAAATAATGTGGGGTTGATTGATCCAGTTCACCGATACATCCCTCCCAGTCTCGTAGCATGTTGTAGGAGTAGTGGGCGACCGCCTTAGCGTGCCTTGCGTCCCATTAGGAATCTCTGAAGATCTTGCATGGATTCACATTTATATTTCAATTTTAAAGAACGAATGGATGGATGCTTGGCATTCTAATCTCGCCCAGTGCCTCACAATATATTGCTAAGCCACAGCCGACAGATATGATATGTTACAACCACACGAGAGAGAACAGCTTTCTTAAATGTCCTGTGTCACTAGAATTGATTTTCGTTTGTGGGATTTGTACGAATTGTTTAAAAGTGACGGTAGTACAGGTAAAGCAATAAGTAATCACTTGTGTAAAGTGTCTCTCAAAAGTTTTAGGACAACGACATTTTAAACTAGGCAACCCAATTTACACAAAGCGTTGGTGGGTTGCGTGTATCGTTAGGCTTAATTTCAGGGTTGCCACGTGCACAATAGATATTTATAAAATACGCGAAAGAAATACAAGTAATATTGTATAAAATTATTAAAAATATCACTATTATATCGCAATTGACAAAATTCTTTCTAAAAAAAAAAAAATAGTTTTTCTAGTATTTCATCGCTGATGAGTCTACAGAAAGGAAAAGAGGTGAGAGAAAACGAAAGGTGACAAAGGAGAGGAGAAAGAGAAAGCGAGAAGAGAAGAGGAAAGTAGAGGGGAGAAGAAAGAGAGGATAGACGAGGAGAGGAGATGTAGTGAAGAGAATGGAAAAAGATTCTAGGAGAGTTGAATAAAATGGAGCAGAGAAGAGAGAAGAGGAGATGAGAGAAGAGTGGGGAGTAGAGTAAAGGAGAGAAAAGAGAAGAACGAAAAGAAGAGGAGAAGAGTGCAGTGGAGTCGGAAATCCAAGACAGGAGAGGAGATACGAGGAGTGGAGATGAGTGGGATGGAGATAAGATGCGAGAAACATAGGGAAGGCGATATGAGATAAAAGCAGAACGAGCAGAAGGAGGGGAGAGCAGAAGGAGAAGAGAATAACAGAAGGGACTGAAGAGAAGAGGTAGTTGCAGAAAATATCGTCTCAGCGTCAAGAATTGATGCATTGGTCAAATTATCGACATGAAACATTCAATAACATTTTGAAATGTATTGGAGAATGTATTAGATCGGTTCGAAATGCCTTTTGGCTTAGTTCAGAGCAAGGTAAAATCTTCCATGTAAGATCTTTGATTTTACCTGCGATTATATCACTAAAAACATGAATATTTATAAGAATTATCCATTTTTTGCCCACTTCTCGGTTCGTTGAAATGGAGATTTTGTAATTTAATATTTCCCATCCCCCCATCGTTAATTCCAAACTGAATCAATCCGTTTCGCACGCCGTGGACAATGAACACAATGGGATAGATCTAAAACTTAGGAAAATTTTCTGTCACCGGAAGGATTTGAACCTACGACCATCAGATTGACAGTCCTGAACGGTAAACACTACCCTACAAGCTTTCGCTCCTGAAAGTAATTAGAAGGAGCAGACCAATGTGAAATTTAGATGCAACTCTCCTCCTACATGTAATGTGCAAAGAATACTTGTTTGTAACAAAGAAAACGAAGGTAGTACGACTCGGCGAAAACATTTACACATGATGAAAACTTTTCATTCGATATTTGCGGAGGTATCCTTGCATTGAACTCGAGTGGAAAAAGGGGTAAAGTTAGTATGTTCTGAATTGCCACTACTGTTGCCCTTGAGACGAGACTTTGGCCTGTCTCGTCTCGTGGAAGTCTCGTGGAAATGCTGTCTCGTCTCGAAAATATTCGTTTGTCTTATGACACATGGTCAATCTCGTCTCGTCTCGAATTTTTAAAAGCCTGTCCCGTCTCGTCCCGTGGACAACACTAATTGCCACAAATATAAATAGTTATTTCATTAATATTTGTCAATGTCTTTGAAGCAGTACACAATTATCGTTAGAGTATCATAATTCACGATCTTATACATGAAAATATCCCTTTGAATGTGTGTCAATTTATTTATTTGTTTATTTTTTTATAAATTCCATATGCAGAACAATGTAGCCACTATACACTGCTATTACAAATAATGCTACCATGCTCTTGTTTAATAGAAGTGAATTTAAAAAAAAGAAATTAAGAACACCTAGTATGGAGGATCGAACCTGGGACCGCAATCAATGCTTTCAAGAACTCTAAACTCTAACCAATACAGTACACCATTTGTTTCCCTTGGAGCAACAGTTTTTAATTATTCTGTCGCGTGAATATTGTAAACGTTATCCTGCAAAAAGAAGTTCAATACTCTGATATAGTTCTGTACTTCTAGAATTACTCTATACACATGCATTTCAAATTTAACTCTGAATTTATTTCTTCGTTGTTAGTATATCAAAGCTTGTGAATATACTTTATTTGTAATTTTATAACGGTTACATGAACATCTACGAAATAGTTCCTTATAATAAACTCCGGTTGACCAATTTCCCAATATAAACAAATGGAATACAGATTGTCTTCGAGCTTACATTGTTAAAAAGGAGCGGATACACGTATTACTATACCAATACTTATTCAATAAGATTTCTTGTTTATCAGAAATTATCACCTAAACTATTGCATGTTGAGCTAGTGCCCACCTAGCCGCCTGTGATGAAATCTGTCATTCTTCAGATTCTCTTTCAAATTCGACTCTGGTCACTTGTAACTTGCTGGGTGCAGACACTGTGCATCGACGCATAGTGTAAGAAGCGGCCTTGAATAGCGTGAGTGAGTCACTTTGAACGCGAGCAAGCTACTACCAAGCCTGTCTGCCTTTGAAAACAAAGACATTTTTTTTCTTCACCGTTTCCGAACGCGATTGCTATTGTAGAAGTATATATTCTCTCAATAGAGCAAGAAAGGAAATTCGACCAATGTTCTCCCGTGGTTTAAAACCAAATATTATCTATTAAACGAAAAGTTCACGATTGTCAATAAACCTATCTGAGCCTAAGGAGGATGTAAATAATAAATTTAATAGAAAGATTCTCCAAAATTTCTCTCCCACTGTCTACGTCACGCCAATACCCAGTAGGGGAGTATGGTGGCCATGCCCCCCTCGAACCCTGAAAAAATATTTAAATGTGAACCTATCAATAACTACGAAAATATCATCGTCGATTTTAGAAATGTGTAAAAATTTCAATTTTGTTCTTACATAAATTAATCTGTTTCTTGCGCAAAAGTCTTCAGGCTGCAATATTGGGTAGTATTAGTTTTACAACCTTTTTGACAATGAAGTTCTACCAGAAAGGAATACGTGATTAAATGCACAGAGGCATAGGCGGTGGAATGGGTGACCCGCAGAAGTGATGCATCTGTGTAAGAGGAGGCGTGTGAGCAGGCAAGAATCGTGATCCCAGCATGTTGCACCCAAAGTCAAGTAAAGAACGAAAACGGGGAACTATATGCGTGACATTGAACTTCGACCAGGCACCAGACCCATACGGAAATTCCAGATAGTGGCGCATTCGACGGAAGCATGGAGTCACGGACACGATAAGGGAGTCCGTCGTATATAAGCGCGTGCTGTGCACCGAGGAACCGCAGTGCATCGTCACCATGGCCAGGGGCAAACCTATTGACAACACCGTGAGGAGAAGAGTGGTGGAGTTGCAACGGGATGGACTCAGTGAACGGGAAATAGGGCGCCAACTGAACTTACCCAAGTCAACCGTCCACTGCATCATCAAACACCACTAAAAAACGGGTACTACAGAGCCAGGTAAGGCCCCCGGTCGAAAACGCCTGCTGAGCGTGCGTGACCTACGGATATTTAGGCGCTATATCCAGAACAACAATCATGTTTCTGTGGCCGAATTACGACTGTGGACTCGAGAACGCTTTCACATTGAAGTGTCAACCAGAACCATTCGCCGTTACCTACAGCGATGCGGTTACCGAGTGTACAAGGCGAAACGTAAACCCTTCCTTTCCATGTTGAACAAAGGCAATCGACTACGGTGGGCACGAATGTACCGGGGATGGACATTTCGGCAGTGGAACAGGGTTTTGTGGACGGACGAATCCATTTTCAATGTTGTGTACGGGAAAATACGGAAAACAGTCATTTGTCGGAAGAAGGAACAGAATGAAGCAAAATGTTATGGACGTCGGGTACAGAAACCTGCGTCAGTGATGGTATTGGGGATGCATGACGGCATCTGGGGTTGGCCCACTACACGTCTGTGAGGGCATTGTGAATGCACACGCCTATACACGCATACTGGAGCGGCATCTTCCCACAGTGCGAAGGCACCTGTTCCACAGGCGGCGTCTCATCTTTCAACACGACAATGCCAGGCCTCATACAGTGCGGCTGACAAGAGAATGGTTGACTCGCCATCACGTGCGAACTCTGCCACGGCCACCATCGAGTCCCGACCTCTCGCCCATTGAGAATGTGTGGCGTGTTCTTAAGCGACGTGTGCAACAGAGGGGACCCACGACAGTGGCTGCTCTTATCGCCTGCCTGCAGGAGGAATGGCACCGCATCGATGTGGAATACCTTGAACGACTCGTCCGCAGCATGCCCCGACGCATTGCCACAGTTATTCGCCGACGGGGCGGCGTCACACCATGGTAAACAGGATCCCCTCTAACAGTGGTCGAACTTCAATGTCACGTGTAGATGGACGAAAATGTTTTATTTTGTGTGGACACCATACATTGCTGCGTTGCAGCGGAAATTTATGTTTTCCTTTGTTCCATGTAGCCTGCTGAATAAAAAAAGTTCAGCATATGCATGTGTTCTCCTTCTTTCACAACGCACTCCTATATTTGTGACTGGTCGAACTTCATTGTCACTAAGGTTGTATAATCATTGATGCAAGACTACCAGACGTCCGTTTCAGAGATTTAGTCAGGATAGTGCGTTACTTTCAATACCTGTCCTGACTTTTTAGAACTGTAATCGTGATGCGAGAATGTCTCTTTATTATTGGTTTTTTCTTAACTCACAATTAGACATGTTCTTTATTGTAATAATAATTCCTAGTACGCAACATTTAATTTATAAATATATTAATTTCTAAACATAGAATTATCATGACTTTTCAATGGCGCTCGCACTATTTGAACTATTTTGTAATATCTGTCTCTCTCTCTCTCTTATATAATAATAATAATCCTTTGCGCAACAACCCCTCTCTCTTATATATATATATATATATATATATATATATATATATATATATATATATATATATATATATATATATATATACATATACATACAGGGTGATTGGTAATTCGACCAATTCCTGGAAAGGGGTAATACTAGAGTACATTTCCAACCAATTTGACCCTATGCACAGGGGGTCGGAAATCAATGGGTTTCGAGTTATTGCAGTTTGTAGATTTTCGTGACATATTCCGACTTGCGACCAAAAATTACTAATTGTGAAAAAAATACTACACCTTGGGCACTTAATCGACATGTTGCTAACAGCTGACGAATGAGTGACTACTGGGGAAAATATTCATGCCCAAAATTCCCATACCCACAGAAAGAAACAGTCATTGGAACACACGTCATGAAGAAATTTGGAAATTATCTTTTAAATCGAAAAGGATTACTCAAAAAAATGGAATCACACTTAGCGTAAAATTTACGGAAAAAACTTCCTCGTTTCATAAGCTCTCCAAAACGATACAAATAAATAAATTCTGCTTATGGGCCTGGTCTACGTCAATGACAGAAATGCAAGCAATATTATTATTCGTTTTTAACCCAATTAAAGGAATGTGGAAGAATTTAAAATAAATAAGAAAGAGCAGAACGACTGTTACTCTACTTTAAAAATTGTTGTTCTTCGAGGAAGAAAAATAAGAATAATTTACTCCAGCATCTTAACACAGTGTCCCACGAGTCTCTCTTCACTAATACTGTCAAATGTGAGGTGATTTTATGAATAACATTTTCTGTCTGTTTACGTCTAACGTTGCGCAGATTTGGTAGTTCGCAAACGGTGTAATTATTTCGTGTTACCTTACGCAACAGCAACTACATTTCATAAGACTGTTCTGAAAACGACACTTGCGTCAGTAAATAAGCATTTCGTCTGTTGCAGTATCACAGGAAAAGAATATCGTCCTGCAATGTTCAAGCCTCTAGATATTTTCCATTAATAATGTCTAATCACAATAATAAGTTAGAAGATATATCTCGCATTTTCGCAACTACCAATATTCTCGTTTTTTTCATTACTTCGAAAATTATTTCTGGAAGATATCTGCTATACTACAAGAAAGCAATTCAAAATTAAAGTAAAAGTTCAATTACATGTACCCAATATTGGAGGTACAGAATACTTAAAAATTGTTCTTTCAATCGATTTTAAGGGCGTGCTGTAGTGGTTAGAGTTCATGATTGGGCTGCTAGTGGTCCCAGGTTCGATCCTCCATACTAGGTGTGGAAAGCATGGTAACATTATTTGTAATAGCAGTGTATAGGGGCTACATTGTTCTGCATATGGTATTTATATAAAAATAAACAAATAAATAAATTGACACACATTCAAATGGATATTTTCATGTATAAGATCATGAATTATGATACTCTAAGGATAATTGTGTACTGCTTCAAAGACATTGACAAATATTAATGAAATAACTATTTATATTTGTGGCAATTAGTGTTGTCCACGGGACGAGACGGGACAGGCTTTTAAAAATTCGAGACGAGACGAGATTGACCATGTGTCATAAGACAAACGAATATTTTCGAGACGAGACAGCATTTCCACGAGACTTCCACAAGACGAGACAGGCCAAAGTCTCGTCTCAAGGGCAACAGTAGTGGCAATTCAGAACATACTAACTTTACCCCTTTTTCCACTCGAGTTCAATGCAAGGATACCTCCGCAAATATCGAATGAAAAGTTTTCATCATGTGTTAAATGTTTTCGCCGAGTCGTACCTTCGTTTTCTTTGTTACAAACAAGTATTCTTTGCACATTACATGTAGGAGGAGAGTTGCATCTAAATTTCACATTGGTCTGCTCCTTCTACTTACTTTCAGGAGCGAAAGCTTGTAGGGTAGTGTTTACCGTTCAGGACTGTCAATCTGATGGTCGTAGGTTCAAATCCTTCCGGTGACAGAAAATTCTCGTAAGTTTTAGATCTATCCCATTGTGTTCATTGTCCACGGCGTGCGAAACGGAATGATTCAGTTTGGAATTAACGATGGGGGTACGGGAAATATTAAATTACAAAATCTCCATTTCAACGAACCGAGAAGTGGGCAAAAAATGGATAATTCTTATAAATATTCATGTTTTTAGTGGTATAATCGCAGGTAAAATCAAAGATCTTACATGGAAGATTTTACCTTGCTCTGAACTAAGCCAAAAGGCATTTCGAACCGATCTAATACATTGTCCAATACATTTCAAAATGTTATTGAATGTTTCATGTCGATAATTTGACCAATGCATCAATTCTTGACGCTGAGACGATATTTTCTGCAACTACCTCTTCTCTTCAGTCCCTTCTGTTCTTCTCTTCTCCTTCTGCTCTCCCCTCCTTCTGCTCGTTCTACTTTTATCTCATATCGCCTTCCCTATGTTTCTCGCATCTTATCTCCATCCCACTCATCTCCACTCCTCGTATCTCCTCTCCTGTCTTAGATTTCCGACTCCACTGCACTCTTCTCCTCTTCTTTTCGTTCTTCTCATTTCTCTCCTTTACTCTACTCTCCACTCTTCTCTCATCTCCTCTTCTCTCTTCTTTGCTCCATTTTCCTCATCTCTCCTAGAATCTTTTTCCATTCTCTTCACTACATCTGCTCTCCTCGTCTATCCTCTCTTTCTTCTCTCCTCTACTTTTCCTCTTCTCTTCTCCCTTTCTCTTTCTCCTCTCCTTTGTCACCTTTCGTTTTCTCTCACCTCTTTTCCTTTGTGTAGACTCATCAGCGATGAAATACTAGAAAACCAATTTTTTTTTTTTTTTTTTTTTAGAAAGAATTTTGTCAATTGCGATATAATAGTGATATTTTTGGGCCTCCCCGATGGCGCAGTGGTAGCGTCGTCGCCTTGTAGTCAAGGGGTCCCGGGTTCGATACCCGGTGGATGCACATGGCACAGTGGTTCGGATCCCACTTTAAACCGTAGGTCCAGTCCCGATTAGCCATACTGTGCATAAAGTGGACTTAAAACACCAACTCAAACCAATAGTGATATTTTTAATAATTTTATACAATATTACTTGTATATCTTTCGCGTATTTTATAAATATCTATTGTGCACGTGGCAACCATCATATTAAGCCCAACTCTACACGCAACCCACCAACGCCTTGTGTAAATTGGGTTGCCTAGTATAAAATGTCGATGTCCTAAAACTGTTGAGAGACACTGTACAAGTAACTGACTAGAGTATGTATATCTCCTCCTAACAAAGAATGCATTAAGATGTGTTAGGAACACTTTAAGAATGAAAATGCTGTCCTATTAGATGTGTTTAATCCTTATTTAAAAAATAATAATCAAACTTCATGTATTCTTAAGGCGCGTCCTCACTATGCCAGTTGGCAAGGACGCGCGCAAAAGTAGAGCAAGTGGGTACGTGTAATCGGTCGACTGGTCAGTTGCCAGGCCTATTAGTGTGGGGTTTATTCGAATTATTTGAATAATAGCGACCCTGCTATGTTTATGTAATCTTTCTGTGTGAAGAATATTTCATCATTTTAGTTTAGTTCTTCGTCTAAGGAACACCCTGATACAGGGTTGAAACGTTACATGTCAAGTGTTTTTATTTCTTAGTAAACTGCCTTGCTCAGCAACTTAGAGTTTTTAATATGGAAACAAGGTTTAACTACATTACAACCGAAAATGAATGTTTGGCTTATTCTTTGAGCTCTGATCAGACACCGATGATCAGACACCACTACGCCATCGGAGAGGTCCAACACATGTGGTACATCGAGAGTTGTTGAACTGTAAAGACATACATGTTGTGGTTAAAAATATTTTACACATGTGAACTGTAACAAAATAAATTGAATTGAAAAGCTTTTTATTTACTGCAGAGAGAGATTAAGCCTTGAGATGCTCTACCTCCTAACTTTTTTGATTAAAAGTTACAATACATAAAGGGGATGGACAAAAATATGGAAACTCCTGCAGAAATGCACATTACCTTTATTAATATCGAGTAGGACCACCTTTGGCACGCAGAACGGCGTGCAGTCGACGTGGAATGGACAAATACAGGTGGCGTATTGTTGTGAAAGGGATGGTGTACCATTCTTCCTCCAAAGAAGCTGCAAGTTGTTGTAGAGACGATGGTGGTGGGTAGCGTTCTCGCACCTTGGTCTCCAATACCGACCACAGGGCCTCAATAATATTGCGGTCTGGCGATTGTGGAGGCCATGGCAGATGTGACACTTCATCTTCGTGCTCATCAAACCAGTCCTTAACGATGTGAACAGTATGAACATGGGCTCTGTCATCTTGAAACAATGCATCACCATCTGGGAACAAAGTCTGCACCATGGGATGCAGCTGGTCACTCAAAATGGTTACGTAGTCCCTGGCAGTGACACACACTTGCGTCCACGCTGGTGTTTCGCTGATGCGTTTTTTACGGAATTCTCGTAGGCAGTCATTATCTTCGAGACTGTGCCTCTTGATACACCAAACATTTCCGCTACTATCGTCACCGAAGCTCCCACCATACGCGCACCCACAATTTGCCCTCTTTGAAACTCTCAGCTCAGACATGATTCACGATGCGTGTCATCCGCCTAACAATGTATATTACAATGGCTGATGGTCTTTGATATATCAGCGACGTATAAGGTGTATAAAAGAGGTGCCAGAATGGATCATTACGGACTTCTAAATTTGATGTTTTCGTTGGTGATCCGTTGTCGGCAGGGTAAAAAACTCTTTGTCTTCTTTCGTGTAGATATGATGGAAACCAGTTAATTACAGGGTTCGAAAAATTGTAGTATTTCATGTTTGCGAGAAGGTTATGATGGACAATATCGAAAGCTTTAGAAAGGTCTAATAATACTAGTGTAGTTACTTTTTTTTTATCGTTAATCGAACGTAAAATATTGTCCGTGACAGATAATAATGCCGTGGTTGTACTATGAGAAGAATGGAAGCCTGATTGAGAATCAGAGAATATTTTATATTTTGCAATGTAATCTTCTAATTGTATAGATCTCTATATTGTCTCTGACTTTTGAAAATATTGATAGATCGCTGATTGGTCTTAAATCGCTTAAAGAGGTTAACGTCTGCTTTTTGGGGAGCGGAATAACTGGAGTTTCTTTTCCTTGCATTTTGAAATTGGCCGGTATTGAGAAAGAAATTTATAGTATGTGAGGGACGGTAGTATGAAATTATGGGCCAGTTTAACACACGAACTACGAAAGGGTTCATTTTGACCCCTCAACGTCAATCATCATTCTTTAATTTGAACATTAATTAAAATATGTTCAAAAGGTGGCGACACTCATCTTCTCTCTAATCATTGTGATTACACCCTAAATATCAGATTTAAATTATTATTGGTTTTCTTTGAAAATGATGATTTACCTAGAACTACCAGGCGGGTCATTTTAGCACCTGCCTATTTTTTAACCCTGGAGAAAAAGAACGAATTTTAAATTCTTGTAGATACCTTTTTATGAAGGTGTATTATAGATACCACTGAAACAATTGTGAACAGCCATTGTGGTTGTTTTGAAGCAATTTGTTTTAGTGTTTGTAAATTATGGAGTCTGCAGGGAGTAAACGACTTACAGGTGCACAGATTCTAGCACAGTTGCAGGATATTGATGTTAGTGTTTCTGGTGATGTAGGCAGTGACAGCTGGACTGAAAATCATGATGTTACAGACCTTGACAAAGAAGATGTCTCCAGTAGTTCTGACGTAGATGTCGAATATACTGATTGTGATTCAAGTGATTCAAGTGAAGAATCTGCACAAGGGAATTCTACTCAAAATAGTGGTAGTGAATTGGCTCCGGATCAGACTGTGTGGGCGGTATTGGATGTAAACAACAAGACATGCGGAAGACTACAAAAACATAATATAGTTCGTGATCGTACCAAATCAGGACCAACGTCACACGCTACGCGTAGTGTGGATGATGTTTGTGCACTTGCATTCAGACTGATTGTAACTGATACCATTCTGTGACATATAAAAAAAGGGTACAGAAACTGAGGCCCGTCGAGTTTTAGATGATAATTACTGGTCGATTTTTCTAGATGAGCTTGATGCATATATTGCCTTGTTGTATTTCAGTGGAGCAATGCGGATGAATGGCGTCAGTGTAAAGTGTGTCTGGTCTGAAAACTTGGGCTGCAGCTTCTTTCGGAATGTCATCCCCAGAAATAGGTTTGAAGAAATAATGAGATTTATAAGATTTGATCTCAAATCTTCGAGAAGCGAAAGACGTAACACTGACAGGTTTTGCTTATTTTCTGATATTTGGTATCAGTTCATTGAACATTCCCAAAGGTGCTACAATCCCGATACTTATTGCACTATTGACGAGAAGCTCTTTCGTATGAAATCCCGCTGTTCTTTTATTCAGTTCATGGGTAGCAAGCCAGAAAAATATGTCGTCAAATATTGGATGCTTGTTGAAGTGAAAAATAAATATATTGTTATAATAATAATAATAATAAATTTTCTTTATTAAGCGGGCGAGGTTCAGCCAAGGGCTGCTCTGCCACCTAACCCTTGTTAATATGAGGTAATATAAACTTATGGAGCAGTAAGCTAAACGTAATAATAATAATAATAAATTTAAAAATGAAGAAAGAAAAAAATACATAGGAATTAGTTGCATACAAAAAAAAGTGTAACTAGATATACAAAAAGACAATAGTAATAATAATACAATTCCTTATAGCGAGTGACTTGATACTTTTAGTATGTGCCCCGACTCTGCCATTGTTCCATTAACAACAGATCTTTTATTTTATCTTTGAAATATAATTGTTGTTGTTTACACTAGCGATATTTACAGGCAATGCATTCCATGCTTTGGGAGCCGAAAAGGAGAGAGATGATTTGTAAGTCGTGGTAGAGTGATTGGATGAATCGAAGTTGTTCCGCTAACGGGTAGCATACAGATGGATTTCCCGACGGGAATGCATCTTCTCAAACAGGTACTGGGGTTTATCTTCTGTCAGTATGCGGCGTATGAAACAGAGATAGTGCAACTTCCTTCTGTTTGCCATGGTAAGAACCTGATTATTATTTAAGAATGGAAGAATATGATCGGATCTTTTTGCTTGAAAAATGTATCGGAAGCACGCATTTTGCACCATTTGCATTTTCTTACTGAGTTTTTGCGAGAGTTGAGGGCAGTAATAATTATCACAATAGTCGAAAAATGGGTAGATTGATGCTAGGATGAGTCTTAGCCTGCATTCCGCAGGGAGGAAGTCACGGAAACGATTCAGATTCCTAAGTGTTGCATAAGCTTTCCTACATTGCGTCTTTACATGTTATGTCCAATCAAAAATTTCGTCAAAAATCAGACCAAGATTTTTAACAGTGTTATTCCTGACAATGGGCAAATTGTTTATTTTGAGCTCGATCTTAATACTTTTAATTAACGACCTTGAATAATTAGAACCAATGATCATGAAAGTGGATTTTTCTGGATTTATTTTAAGACCGTTAGATACACACCAGTTACTGACGATGTTCAAGCTTATGTTCCAACGAAGCGTAATGATCTGAGTAATATAACTGGGTATCGTCTGCGTAAAAATGTGGAGTGAAGAATTTTATGACTTGCTGCAAATCTGCATTGTAAAGGGTGAAGAGGAGGGGGCCTAATATCGATCTTTGCGGCACACCTGCTATCAGCGTTATAGGTAGAGACACGTAAGATGGTGAATTATGTAATACGACCCTTTGACGTCTGTTAAATATATATGTTTGAAACCAGTTTAATGTTGAAGGAGAAAACTTGTAATATTTAAGTTTGGCTAATAATAAATCATGCTGCACCGTGTCAAAAGCCTTACTGAGATCCAGAAGTACTAAAATAGTGACTTTCTGTTTATCAATGGCATAGAGAATATCATCCACAACTTTAGCAGTGGCTGTGCTGTGTTTCTCACGAAATCCGGATTGCAGTAAATAATTCGTGGTAACGTAGTTTAACGTCTTCGAATGCACTATTTTTTCTAGTACTTTATATAGCACAGGCAAAAGACTGATAGGCCTAAAGTCATGTAAAAAAGGCGATCTGCTTTCTCTGAAGTGGCAGGATTCGTGCTTCTTTCCACATTTCAGGAAAGACGCCACTGGAAAGAGAGGAGTTAATTACGTGTGCTAGCGGAGATAAAACATAAGGCAAAGGAAGTTTGAGCATTTTAGTGCTGATACCATCTACTCCAAAACTATTTGAGCGTATGCTATAAATAGTTTTATGTACATCTTTTTCAGTTACCTCAGTAAAGTTAAAATATTGCTCAGCGGTGGAACAGGTTTTGTTCTCGAAATGCTTTATTTGCTGAGCCTTAAGTGGAGGAGGAATTTCAGATTAATTGCAAATTTCGCCAAAATTGTCATTAACAACATCTAAATCTTCAGTGGTACTTATGAGCGAGAATATATTATCGTGAGACTTTTTATTGTTAACAATACCCAATTGTTTCAACTCATTCCACGTTTCTCTCCGGTTTAAATTTTTTCCGCCAAATTTGAAGGTAAGATAACATTTCTTTTCTTGTCTATGACAGTTGTTGTAAAGTTCCAGAGTTCTTTATATTGTTGCCAATCGCTTGGATCGTTCGAACGTTTGAACTTTTGTAGCGCGTTATCTCTGATTCGCATCAACAATTTAACATTACTGGTGATCCACGGTGCATTTTTCTTATTGTGTTTTACGATTTTTAGAGGTGCGTGCGTGTCAAAAACATTTTGTATATTTGAGGTCGAAAACCCCACTTTATTATTAACATCATCAAGTGCGTAAAGCTTTGACCAATCCACATTAGTTATATCTTTTGCAAAAATTTCTTCGTTGAAGGTATTAAAATTTCTACAATAAACGTAACTGCCTTGAGGTTCAGGTTTCTGCAACAAGAAATCAGCGTACGCAACGCAGTGGTCTGATTTACCGATTGGGACAGTGACGTCAGTTTTAAACAGTAATTCTGTATTGTCGACGGCTATGATGTCAAGCAGCGTTTTACTTTTTTCGGTGATACGGGTTGGTTTATTAACTATTTGCGTTAGACCAAATGAATCAAAAATCGATCTTAAAAGCCGTGTTTCTGGTTTATTCGGGGTGAGATAATCGCAGTTTACATCTCCTAAGAGGAAGAGATTATCAACTAGTGGATAGATTTCGGACATTAATTCTTCGAACAATGTAAGTTTTGTGTATGGGACATTGGGCGGTCTGTATATGGAACATACACCAAACTGTTTATTCATGTACTTGAGAATCAAAGTTAATGTTTCGATGCCTTCAGTATTTACTTTCGTCTCTATTGTTCGAACAGTTAAGTTAGATTTATGAAAAATTACAATTCCGCCACAGTTTTTCTTGGTTCTATTTTTTGTTACCGTTTCATCACCCTGTATACTAATTAGAGATAGTGGTGTTCCGTCCTTTATCCAGCTTTCTGTAATGACAATCAAATCGAAGTCTCTCTCTTTTACAACAACCCGCAGTTCGTCCATTTTCGGAACTAGCGATCTGACATTCGCAAGAGCGACACGGAAAAATGAGTCATTGCTTGGCCCTCCCCTTCCAAGCAGCTGGTCATTACACGGGGGGTTAAAGGGAACCTTCCTCACATTTGAGCCCTTGCAAGAAATGCAGTGAAAAACTTTGGATGTTTTCAGGCTTACCAACTATTAAATACTTGCTATTAAAGAGTAAAGGCTTACTTTGTCTCGTGGAAAAAATGACAGATCGGGCAGATTGATATTTGGACACTGAGGTAACACGATTACACACATTTTCTTCATTACGTCACTCTTAATAGGACAAGAAAAATATAAATATATATATAAAAAGAATATGTTGAATATATATGCGAAAAAAATGAAGCAAGAAAAGCAACAAAAAAAAACGAGCGCACACGCAATCACGCATACACATACACTACTGTTGTTATATCAGGTTCAATAATAATAATATGATAGTGAAGAACTTAAAGTACGTGTTATTATGCGGCAACGGATTAGATAAGCACAATATTTAGTTCAGGTGAATGCAGTCCTTGTGTATTTGATCTTGGGTCACTTCGGGAAGGAAGGGGAATACGACGACAGCTGCTCCAGATCTCTCATGCGGATGAGAGATGATACGCCCATCCTCTGTGTAGCAAGAGCGCCGGCCAAATCTGTCTTTAGCCACCCGCAGGATCTCTTTGCGAGTGGCCGTGAGGGACTCCGTGATGAAATAGGGGCACCCTGCGTCCCTTAGCATCCTCTTCGAAGACCAAACCAGGTGGCGTATTTTGTAAGTGGAGAATTTCACAATAATACATCGTCTTCCCTCTTGTAAGTCGTCGGCTACGGAGCGATTCTGTTTGCCCACCCGAAGACAGAGGGCAATTTCCTCGCTATGGATGTTCAGATTCGGTGTCTTGTTCAGCACATCCAGCACTTTATCCTCCACTTTTTCCTTCATGGGTTCTTGAACGCCGTGGATAAGTAGGCACTCCCTACGCGAGTACTGTTTCATGTCATCGAACTTCTCTTCTTGGGCCTCCATTTTAGCCAGCAGGGAGAGGAACTCTTCTCGTTGGTGCTTGAACTTTACTTCCATTTAGGCCTCCAGCTTGGTAAGTTTAACCTGTAGCTTCAATATGGCTTCCGAGTTAGGAGAAGCACTGGTGATGTTACCTCTTATTTCGCTTTCAAGTGCATCCTTGAAAGAAGAGAGTTCGCTTCGCACTTCTTGTTCAAAGGTTTCGATAAAGCGTTTTACTTCTTTCTATTTAAAATACACAAAATTGTGACACGCGTAGTAGATGAGGCGAGAGGTTTGTGGCAACAACCTTGTCCAAAGCCAATTGATACTATGGTCTATTTTGGCCAAAATTAAGCTATATTTTCACATCTTCTGCTGGATTTACCTAACTTATATGTGTAGAAAATTGCCTATCCATGCTACGAATTCTAAGCTCTCCTACTAGGGTGATTAATATTATTGAATATCTAGCTTGGGTATATTCTACCCTCGGAGTCATGTGCCACTCTGTTGATTGGTTGAGAGTGTACGTAACTTATGTTCCAAGCAGGTGGCTAGTCTTTTTTTAAGAATAGTACTTAGGAAGTTTCTTATATATGAAAAACTACTGACTACTTGGTTACCAATAAAGAAAATATACATTACCTTTAACACACCCTGTCCTTTATTTTCATTTGTTGAGAGTTATTATATAACAGAAAATAGACACTACTTTTAATACACCCTCTTTTTATCCTCATTTGCTGTGAGTCAGCTTAAGAAAAATGTATATGACTTTTGGGAAATTCTGTTTAGTCTGACTTATTACTTACCTACATGCACATATATTGAGATTTTTCTGCAAACAACATATAATTTTTGTCTGCTAGTGATAAATTGCACATGTACTCATGCAATAGGGTAATGTCATTGATAAATTACCTTGTTTGTGACAACTAAGTGGATTTGTATATTATATTTTATTTTCCCCCTACGTACCATTAGTACATTTTTCTCCTACAGAATAATATACAAATGAACCTTCATGAGGAAAAACAAGATCCACCTCAGCAAAGAAACGATGCTTAGTATCATCAAAATTTTGTATATCTATTGATGTAGGTTATATCCACTATAAAACACCATGTGGAGTCTCTGCATCATTGAATAACCATATAAAATATTTACATCAACATAGAGCATGTAGCTAGAAGGTTCATTTGTGTTATACTCTGTCATATGTATGTTGTTGGCCCTTCCATATATTTGTGTGCATTGTACCATGCCCTCACGAATAGCTCTTTCTATGGACAGAAGCATCTCTACGTCTGTAATCAGATCCAATTGAATTTTTGTTTTCAACAACATAGCTGCCAAAGCCAACCCTGAGTGGCTATTAAAGTGTGCTGGGTCCAATTGATAGATATTCATAGACAATTTTCCTAAAGGCCTGAAATACGTCAGCAAAAATTGTCACATCCAATTTTAGATAAGTACCATGGTAATCTACCAGTGCTCTACACCCTAATTTCTTCCACATCACTTGTGCATGATGGTAATCTTTATCTGTAATATTATTTTTTTTCTGAGTTGGCTGTAGAACAACTTTTGTGGAGGATGGGATTCATCATGAAACATAGTATGTTCAGTCACATAATCATATGGATATGCCAACTTTTGTGTAATATGTTTTATGCCCCAGCTAGGAGAACTATTAGCTGTAATTTGGCACTTGTCAACAGATAGTTTCCTGGCAAGAGCATCCAATCCAACAGAGAGAAATCTCATGGAGTATAGGAATCTCATCTTAATAACGCCACCACCTGAAAATTTTACTGTTTTGCTGAGACAAATCTATCTCTCTCTTGATTCTCTTCTAGGACTTCTATGTTATCTGTATCTTAACTAAGATGCTTAGCCAAATGGTGCATATCATAGCCACGGCCATTATGAAAGAATATGCTGACAAATTTGTTTCTCTGTATTTTGAGATTACAGCTATTACACGATACCCCAAGATTCTTTCTTGTAAAAGAACAATGGTTATATGTTTTATTGTTATTTGTAAAATATAAATTGCACTTTGTGCAAATCTCAGTAGCACCATATAATTGCTCTTCAGCAGCAGAAAATGGTACTTTTGGTTTTGACAAGGATAATACCAAACCAATTTTCCTCACTTCTTCTTTAATATTTTGGAAAAAGTGTTTGACAGCATTAGGTTCTCTGTTTATATAAGGTTCATTAGGTTTTAATAAATTGCACCACAGCACTACATAACCATAACTACAAACCTCATGGGTTTGATAAGGTGTAGTAGAAGAAATTTCAAGATCAGGATCTGAATAGTTGAATGGTTTGAGAAATGACTCAAAATCTGCTATTATTATCGCCGGATGCTCCAACTAAGCCTTGAGTTGTTTTAATTCCTCAACGTCTTTTCGTTTTGGCATAATCATACGCAAAGGCTTGTTCTCACCACAGTATAATTTATGGTTTTCAAGTTTGTGGTTAGCAATTTCTGCATTATTAAATTTGACATAGTTCTGTTGAACTTGATTATAAAATATGGTCAAACACCTATGACAAATCTTAATTTCCCCCCTGTGTTTGGTTATTTGACTTCCTACTAGACGAGAGAGATTATGAATAAGACAGTAATGAAAATAAGTAACAAATCAATCTTAGTAGCATGATTATTATTGTTGGTGTTTATTCTGAGAGGATATGCACAATTATTCTGTGTATAAGCATACATATTGATTGCCAAGAAAAATTATTTTGCCTGTCTTTTAAATTTTGTTATATCAGATATAGCAACAGGATATTGGATACCTGACATGGCATGCTTAAACCTTGTCTCATACTGGATATAATGATAAAAGAGATTTGGTTTCCTATCAACGAGGCAAAGTTTTGCCAAGATACACCACAGAAAACACTTGTAATTTTAATTTTTTATACTGACCACTGCTATCTTATTTTGAATATTCACTGGAAGAGGAACATAGGTAGAAGCAGAAGCAGAAGCAGAAAGATATGAGAATTGACTTATTCTTAGTTCCAATTTGTGTGGACTCCCACATAATTTCCAACCGATCCTTTTGCCTCAAGTTTATCATGTGTTGTGAGTAATGTGTCTACAAGCTGGGCATAAATTTCTTCCAAATTATATATATCACTCTAAAGTATAGTCTTGGAACAATGGCAAAATGTATGACGTGTTTCATCAAGTTTCGCATAAATCAGAGGATAAAGTAGTATTAAATTTGATAGATTTATTTTTAAGTTTATTTTTTAGGAGTTTTTTTATTGAAATTTTTTTCTTCAAAAAATTGTTGATATTACAGTGTAGCTCTGATTTAGAAGAGTAATCATTGAGTTGACAAAGTTGTTGCACTAGGTGTAGCCATAAATCCATGTTGTTTTAATTCAGGACCATCAGTTAGATGATGATTCAGATTTGCAACTCATCTTCTTATGTCTGTTCATATGGGGTATGCTAATAACAGTTCTACGATCTGAACAGGGTTGGGTTGGTA
Organism: Lepisma saccharinum; assembly: GCF_977018435.1. NCBI lineage: Eukaryota > Metazoa > Arthropoda > Insecta > Zygentoma > Lepismatidae > Lepisma > Lepisma saccharinum. Next base: position 13,463,535 of record NC_139252.1, read on the forward strand.
ATATAGAATGTTTTGGTTGGCCAGTGCTAATTGCCAAGTATTTTGACGAATTCCTATTAAAGCTGGGCAGAATTTCTGCTTCTCTTGTTTTACAAGTAGTTCCTATTAAAGCTGAGAAAAAATGTTGCTTCTTTCGTTTTAGAAGTAGTTCCTATTATAGCTGAGAAGAATGTTCCTTCTCTCGTTTTACAAGTAGTTCCTATTAAAGCTGAGAAGAATGTTGCTTTTCTCGTTTTACAACAAGTTCCTATTAAAGCTGAGAAGAATGTTCCTTCCCTCGTTTTACAAGTAGTTTCTATTAAAGCTGAGAAGAATGTTGCATCTCCCTTTTTACAAGTACTTCCTATTAAAGCTGAGAAGAATGTTGCTTCTTCCGTTTTACAAGTAGTTCCTATTGAAGCTGGGCAGAATGTCTGCATCTCTTGTTTTACAAATAGTTCCTATTTTAGCTGGGCAGAATTTCTGTATCTCTCGTTTTCCAAGTAGTAGTTTCTATGAAAGTTGGGCAGAAATTTCCTCATCTCTCGTTTCACAAGTTGTTCCTATTAAAGCTGGAAAGAATTTCTGCGTCTCTCGATTTACAAATAGTTCCTACTAAATCTTGGCAGAATTTCTTCCTCATTTTTAGTGCCTTCTCCACTTGCATTCTTGTGTCCTTTCTCAGGTTTGCGAATGTTTCTTCTTCAAGGTAAGTTGTAGTCTACCTTATTGTTTCGTCCTTGTATATGGGACCCTTGCAGTGTTCTATATTTCTTTAATTAATTTTGCGTTCCTAAAAACAAGAAGCTGGATTAGTACTTCTAGGATGATTAACATCACATGCAATGTTATTATTTTTTTTTAGAATAAATTCAATGCGTATTATTGTTAACTTTTTCCTTTGTGTTTCATATAACCGATGTCATTTTGTGTGTAGCTTCAATTTTTGATCAAGTTGTACAGAAAACAATTTCCGATCTATTGGCATCGCACAGCGGTTAGATCTACTTTGATATATAGGGGAGTAGTACAGCAAAGAGAATTCCACGCCCGAAAATGAGGTATAGTGAGGTACACAGTGTTGCCAACCTCTTACTCGAAAAAATAACCAAGGTTTTTATCTCGGTCTAACCTAATTTAAAGCAAAAAGCTGGCAATACTGCGAATCTCACCGAGCCTCATTTTCTTGCAGTGTTGCCAGCTCGAGCGAGGCGTAGCCTTTTACGGTGTATGTTAATGGTTTGCTCTCGTAAGGCATGAGCCTTATTTTCTCGCAGTGTTGCCAACTCAGGGCGAGGCGTAGCCTTTTACGGTGTATGTTAACGGTTTGCTCTCGTAAGGCATGAGCCCTATTTTTTTGCAGTGTTGCCAACACCTCACTCGAAAAAATCACCAAGGTTTTTGTTTTTGGGTATAAACTAACCTACAATGAGAGAAAAATAGACAGAAAAAGCTCTGACATTACTTTTTAAGCTATTTTTTACCCTATTTCAAAATGTTGCTTTTATGCTAACTTGTTTTTTTGACCTACATTTGAAATGACTTACGATATTTTCCTATAAGGAGGCTGTTTTTTTTACTGTAAGCTCTCTTAGTGTAATCTACTACGACCTGCTAATAGGCTTCTGCTCTCAGCGTAATCTGTTTTACGTACTAAACTAATCTACAATGAGAGAAAAAATGGACAGAAAAAGCTCTGATATTACTTTTTAAGCTATTTTTTACCTTCTGCAAATGTTGCTCTTATGCTAACTTATTTTTTGATCTATTTTTTATTTTATGATGTTTTACGCACTAAACTAGCCTACAATGAGAGAAAAATGGACAGAAAAAGCTCTGGCATTACTTTTTAAACTATTTTTTATTCTATTTTAAATGTTGCTCTTATGCTAACTTATTTTTTTATTTTTTTTATTTTACGATGTTTTATGCACTAAACTAACCTACAATGAGAGAAAAAATGAACAGAAAAAACTCTAATATTATTTTTTAAGCTATTTTTTATCTTCTGCAAATTTTGCTCTTATGCTAACTTGTTTTTTGACCTATTTTTGAAATGACTTATGATATTTTCCTATAAGGAGGCTGTTTTTTTTTACTGTAAGCCCCCTCAGTGTAATCTACCACGACCTTGTGCTCTCAGCGTAATCTGCCACGATGTGTTTTGTTTTTTAAAACTCTCATGTGTGATCTTCTACAATGTGTGTGTGTGTGTGATAATCAAAATTTATTTTTGTTAAGGAAATCCCTGGCCCCTGCTACGACCTAACGGGACCTCTTCTATGATGTTTTGGGCCTTCTGTTTTTCTCCTCATGTTGCAAAAATTGTATTGTAGCGGTATTTGAAATCGACTGTACTGTGTAGTAGACCAATCAACTCGGTTCTAAGCTTGAAAAGTGGGGCTCAGTGGGGCTCAACCCACCCCAAGAAAATTTCACCATGTGATTTTTCACAGGCGAAACTAACCTACCAATAGGAGTTGGCAACACTGACTAGTTGCTTCACAAACCTCTTGTTTTTTAAACATATGATATTTTCACAGGCGAGGCTAACCTACAAGTTACAAGTTGACGGCGTAATCTTCTATAAGATGATAAGTATGCAATAAGATGAAGAAGATACTAACTGGCAATAGCGGTGTTAATGTTTCTAGTTTTCTACCCCCACCCTCCTCTCACCGGACCTTCTCCCCTATGGTGCAGTGGTATTCAAGGATTCGATACTTGCACAAGTGGTTTTTGAAACTGTAGGTCCAGCCCCGATTAGTCTTACTTACAGGGGGCTCTTGTAAATGCCACGGGTGAAAAAACATGCATACTTCTGTTTTTTCCACATGTATGTATGTATGTAATGCGATTTGTGTGGAGGCCAAAATTTTGAATTTACGGCTTAATTAATCTGCATGAATGCTTAATGTTTGATTTTTTTATTTCTAGTTTGACATGAGATACACACAATTTTATTTTTTGAAGTACAGTTAATATTACCTAGTTCGGGTTAAGCTGTAACATACAACTAGCGATCGACACGACACACAGACAGAGAGAGTGTGAGCAAATTCAAAGTGCGATCTATTGTGAACTAAACTAACCTCACACACCCACCCACATATAGTTTTACAGGTAACTCAAAAAGCAGAAAATAGTACATAGCATGACAGGTCGATCTATCGTAAACTAAACTAACCTTACTTGCCCACCTACATATAGCCTTACAGGTGACTCAAAGGCAGAAAGGCAGCTATATTACTTGTAAGGGCCAACACACAAGATTTATTGCAAACTAAATTAACCTACGACATAAGCCATGGACACATCTTCCAGATAGGGTATAAGCAACTCACCTTTTGTAATTGTATAATGGGGGAAAATTAACCTACAGCTGGCAACACTGTTTGAGTTGCTTTCGACGAGCCAAACTTACACTTTGCAAATAGGCTAAAGCTAATCTTCTACAGCTAGAAGCTTGAAACATATACTCTTGCAAAGTATGCCAACTTACCTCATGTAAAAATATTACCTAGTACGGTTAAACTGTGACATACAACTAACGATCGACACGATCGCCTGACACACATACGGAGAGAGTGAGACAGCTTATATGCAATATATTCCTACATATGTACTGGGTTTTAAAAGGTAACTTGCAACAACTATTTTACTCACTCTCTATCAAAATCTCCTAACCACATGTTTTTGATACTTGCTGCCAGAACATGGTGGTTTTAGACTGTAAATTCAACCTGATTATTCTATTTGTGCATGATGCCTGCATTTGGAATATTTAATTCTTGGCATACGGTATTTTGCGTGCTCCAGTAACCTTGTGCTCGATTCACGGAAGCTATGACGCGTATTTCCTGTTTTGCGAACATGCGAGAATTTTTCACAATAGATAATATATTGCAAGAGCGAGTTGTTTGTGTACGGATAGCAAGCATTGTCATATGGACTGACGATTAATATTTTCTTAAAAACAGAGTTAAAGAAACTAAAGAAGGACTAAAATTAAATGGTGTAACTCAGTTGTTAGCATATGCAGATGATGTATACTTACTGGGGGATGATGTGAATACAATTAAGAATATTGCTAAAATATTTTTCAAAACTGCTAAAGAGATAGGTTTGGAAGTTAACAAAAAGAAAACTAAATATATGCTTACAGGCCGAAACCAAGTATTAGGTAATAATCAAAATCTAATTATTGATAACAACTTGTTTGAAGCAGTTTCCAAATTCAAATACTTAGAAGTAATATTAACAAATGAAAATTATATTAAAGAGGAAATAAAAAATAGACTTAATTCAGGAAATGCATGTTACTTCTCTCTTCATAAATTTTTGTCTTCTTGTTTAATATCTGAGAATCTAAAAGTTAAAATATACTAAACAGTAATTTTGCCTGTAGTATTATATGAATGTGAAATTTGGTTCTCTTACATTGAAAGAGTAACATAAATTAAGAGTATTTGAAAATAAGATCCTTAGGAAAATTTTTGGACCTAAAAGGGATGAGGAGACAGGTGAATGGAGAAGGTTACATAATTTAGAACTACATAATTTGTCCAGATATTATTAGAATAATTAAATCAAGAAGACTTAGGTGGGCAGGCCATGTGGCACGAATGGGAGAGGAAAAAGGAGTTTACAGGATTTTTGTTGGTAAACCTGATAGCAAGAGACCTGTAGGAAGGCCAAGACGAAGATGGAGGGACAACGTTAAGATGGACCTAAGGGAAATCGGTAGGGAGGGAAAGAAATATATAGATCTTGCTCAAGATAAGGAAAGATAGAAGGCCTGTGTTGCTACAGTAATGAACCTTCGGGTTTAGGAAGGCTAGAGAGTTAGTTTTTAGTTTTAGTTAAAACAGAGTTATAACCTGAGCTGTCTTGCAAGTCTCTCGAGTGAAGGAATATGATGCCACTATAAACTGTACACAAGATATGCAACCCCTGGCATGAGATGGACGAGGCTTATGAACCTCGACCTATAGAGTTGTACAATGGATGTTTTTTAAGCATAGCGGTGTGTTTTTTGTTTATTTCAAATGTCATCGAGCGTGCATGTAAAGAAATGAGGGGAGGGGTTATAACGGATAATTCATATTTTGATTTTAATACTTTTGCTAGTCATACTATCTAGAAGGACACTGGACGACGGCTAAAAGCGAGGGAAGGAGAGAAATGTTATTTTTTACCTTTTTTTTGATTGTGTGTGATGAAATAGTTTTAGATAATAATAGTAGGCTAATAGAATTGTAGAAAACGGCTGTATCGTGATGCGAGGCTGAAAGCAATTTCGAAAGCAGTCTCGGTCATCTTCGCATTCAGCCAACAAGGAAAATGCACATGGAGGGTGCAACGGTATTGTCCATGGATGGTTTTTCTGAATAAACATACATATCAGTTTTTTTGCAGTCTCCAGATGGGACCGGAGTTTTTGTTTTTGGTTGGACAAGAGGGTTTAGATAAATGCATGGACATCAAAATAAAAGAAAAAAAATTTACTCCACTGCTCACATGTATTGAGTCTTCCAATAATACACCTCGCGGGGCGTACCTACATGTATGCTGTAAAATATAGTTAATGTCTTATTGCTCGAACCTGTGGTCTGTAGATTTGCTTTTGTTGGCAACAGAAACAGAAAAATAGCACCATGTTATTGTATACTGATATGGGTGTACTGTAATCATAACAATTTTCTAGTTAAAAATCTATGTCGAAAAGCAAATGTTGGGGTGACTTGTCTGTGTTGGGTCTTATTAACAACTTCACAGCTGTACCTGCTCAACTCATCGACTACAAGGCAACAATGTTAGGAAATGTGTGCATGGCTCCGAGAATACAATTTAAAATCACTAATGTGGCATGAACCCCCTTCACTTGTGTGTATTTGAATATGCGAAAATTAGACACTTTGAATAATCGAGGAGAACAATCACAAAAACAGCTTGCACCAGTATGACGTGTTCAAACTTCAGGCGATTTTTGTTAATCTACAAAAGCCAAGTGCGAACGGAGATCACTACGAAAATTGTGAAAAAAAAAGAAGCGAGGCTATTTTGGCTAATGGCAACGATGAGGATGAATAATGGTTGTTTTGATAAAATTGACGAAGTGGGGCATGTTGAATATGCTTAGCCTAAAATAAAATTCAACAATTAATGTTAAACATTTGCCACTCTGAAATAGCGACGGCTATCATCATAACATCACTTGTTTCTAACCCGTCCCATATTGGCCTTCTCTCTACCCCTCCATAAATTCTATTCGAAAGGCACAATCATTCCAGTTCTTGAATAAGACTTGCATATGCTCTCAGAAAAAAAAGAGAAGAAATAAATAAATCGAGTCATGTATATTCTTCATCCCCGAATTTTCTTCCACAACATCGCACGAAGCCTCGAGTTTCGGATATGTTGTTGTGTGACAGGATAGGATAGATGAACCGTATGTTTACCGAGGACCAGATGTAATCAAACTTTTTTTTTATTTTTTTTGAAAAGATGGTTGAAGAGGTTGAGACCATTGGCAGCCTCTTATGCGAATCGAAACCAAATGTTTCCATTATCCAGCGATGAACTTCAATCTTGCAATAACATTGAAACGTGTCCGGTGTGTGATCAACATTTCACCGACGAGAACTGGAAAGTAATTTCACCATAATCACTTCACCGGAAACTACATCGGTGGAATCTGTAACATAATGTATTCATGTATGTGTTTGACAATTGTATATCACTCATTAGAACAATTTTCATATTGTTTTCACTATGTGAGATGACATTTCATTTACATTTACGATAAAATAGAGGTTTTGGGTGTAATAACAGTTTTTATTAATTAATTTTAGAGATGCATTTTTATTTGTTGAGTTAATGATTAGGTTAATTTGTTATTTCTCGCGAAAAAGAGGGAACCACAGCTGAAAGAAAATACACAACTTGTATTATTGAGGTCAAGAGTTTGTTTTAACATTATTTTTTTTGCACACATAGGCTAATCACGACTTGAGATACGTTTAAAAAAACGGAATCTGAAACATTATGCGACCTGACTGGAACTCGGAATAGGACACACTGATTACAAGACGTCGATACATTACCATTTGGTCTCATATTTTAATATCTCTCTCTGTCCATCTCATTATCCTACTTAGGAACTAATTAGTATTGCAGAAGTCATATTGAAAAGAAATCTCACGTGACAATGACGAGAAATTTTAGATTTTGTGGAATGAATAGTTTTCATATTTTAAAACCTCGAAGGGTTATGGGCTATCTCCCGATTGTCAGTCCCCCCCCCCCCCTTTCCTCAATCCTACCTAGAGTTATCTTTAACTGGCAATGAGGCGATGTTGGTTAGCACGACGAACCTTCAGCTGTTATAGAAGATATCTGAAACCAGCTTACACCAGTCACTCGTAGCTCCCCCAATTTTCTCACGATGGTGGGTTGCTACCGGCCCTATACGTAGGCCGAATAAATTCCGACCAGAGCCGGATTCGAACCTATGCCGTCTCGTAGCGAACAATCTTAAGACGAGTGAACGCCGTAACTCGCTCAGCTACGGAGGAGGACTCTCTCTCTCTCTACTCTTTCTCTAATTTTCATCATCATAGTTAAAATTAATCCAAGAGAAAATATATATTTTGTGTTGACATGGGAAATATGCAATAAAAAAAATGCATGATCAATAGTTAAGGTCAAAATCTGAATAAACAGTGAGGGTGATACACGCAAGCTTCCAGGCATGAGATTTGCACAGAATTAAATATAAAAATGAGAGATGGAAGGCTTTTGTTACTATTAGATTTTAAGGACGGAAAATATGAAGTGCGAATGAATACTACGTTTGACTAATCGTGAAGGTGAGTATCATAGTACGTTTTTATCGTTCTTATATAAACGTTGAAACGTTTAAGAACGTATAAGAACGTTTACCGAAACGTTGTTTTCACGCAGCGTTGAAACGTTTCGGTAAACGTTCTTATACGTTCTTAAACGTTTCAACGTTTATATAAGAACGATAAAAACGTACTATGATACTCACCTTCACGATTAGTCAAACGTAGTATTCATTCGCACTTCATATTTTCCGTCCTTAAAATCTAATAGTAACAAAAGCCTTCCATCTCTCATTTTTATATTTAATTCTGTGCAAATCTCATGCCTGGAAGCTTGCGTGTATCACCCTCACTGTTTATTCAGATTTTGACCTTAACTATTGATCATGCATTTTTTTTATTGCATATTTCCCATGTCAACACAAAATATATATTTTCTCTTGGATTAATTTTAACTATGATGATGAAAATTAGAGAAAGAGTAGAGAGAGAGAGAGTCCTCCTCCGTAGCTGAGCGAGTTACGGCGTTCACTCGTCTTAAGATTGTTCGCTACGAGACGGCATAGGTTCGAATCCGGCTCTGGTCGGAATTTATTCGGCCTACGTATAGGGCCGGTAGCAACCCACCATCGTGAGAAAATTGGGGGAGCTACGAGTGACTGGTGTAAGCTGGTTTCAGATATCTTCTATAACAGCTGAAGGTTCGTCGTGCTAACCAACATCGCCTCATTGCCAGTTAAAGATAACTCTAGGTAGGATTGAGGAAAGGGGGGGGGGGACTGACAATCGGGAGATAGCCCATAACCCTTCGAGGTTTTAAAATATGAAAACTATTCATTCCACAAAATCTAAAATTTCTCGTCATTGTCACGTGAGATTTCTTTTCAATATGACTTCTGCAATACTAATTAGTTCCTAAGTAGGATAATGAGATGGACAGAGAGAGATATTAAAATATGAGACCAAATGGTAATGTATCGACGTCTTGTAATCAGTGTGTCCTATTCCGAGTTCCAGTCAGGTCGCATAATGTTTCAGATTCCGTTTTTTTAAACGTATCTCAAGTCGTGATTAGCCTATGTGTGCAAAAAAAATAATGTTAAAACAAACTCTTGACCTCAATAATACAAGTTGTGTATTTTCTTTCAGCTGTGGTTCCCTCTTTTTCGCGAGAAATAACAAATTAACCTAATCATTAACTCAACAAATAAAAATGCATCTCTAAAATTAATTAATAAAAACTGTTATTACACCCAAAACCTCTATTTTATCGTAAATGTAAATGAAATGTCATCTCACATAGTGAAAACAATATGAAAATTGTTCTAATGAGTGATATACAATTGTCAAACACATACATGAATACATTATGTTACAGATTCCACCGATGTAGTTTCCGGTGAAGTGATTATGGTGAAATTACTTTCCAGTTCTCGTCGGTGAAATGTTGATCACACACCGGACACGTTTCAATGTTATTGCAAGATTGAAGTTCATCGCTGGATAATGGAAACATTTGGTTTCGATTCGCATAAGAGGCTGCCAATGGTCTCAACCTCTTCAACCATCTTTTCAAAAAAAATAAAAAAAAAGTTTGATTACATCTGGTCCTCGGTAAACATACGGTTCATCTATCCTATCCTGTCACACAACAACATATCCGAAACTCGAGGCTTCGTGCGATGTTGTGGAAGAAAATTCGGGGATGAAGAATATACATGACTCGATTTATTTATTTCTTCTCTTTTTTTTCTGAGAGCATATGCAAGTCTTATTCAAGAACTGGAATGATTGTGCCTTTCGAATAGAATTTATGGAGGGGTAGAGAGAAGGCCAATATGGGACGGGTTAGAAACAAGTGATGTTATGATGATAGCCGTCGCTATTTCAGAGTGGCAAATGTTTAACATTAATTGTTGAATTTTATTTTAGGCTAAGCATATTCAACATGCCCCACTTCGTCAATTTTATCAAAACAACCATTATTCATCCTCATCGTTGCCATTAGCCAAAATAGCCTCGCTTCTTTTTTTTTCACAATTTTCGTAGTGATCTCCGTTCGCACTTGGCTTTTGTAGATTAACAAAAATCGCCTGAAGTTTGAACACGTCATACTGGTGCAAGCTGTTTTTGTGATTGTTCTCCTCGATTATTCAAAGTGTCTAATTTTCGCATATTCAAATACACACAAGTGAAGGGGGTTCATGCCACATTAGTGATTTTAAATTGTATTCTCGGAGCCATGCACACATTTCCTAACATTGTTGCCTTGTAGTCGATGAGTTGAGCAGGTACAGCTGTGAAGTTGTTAATAAGACCCAACACAGACAAGTCACCCCAACATTTGCTTTTCGACATAGATTTTTAACTAGAAAATTGTTATGATTACAGTACACCCATATCAGTATACAATAACATGGTGCTATTTTTCTGTTTCTGTTGCCAACAAAAGCAAATCTACAGACCACAGGTTCGAGCAATAAGACATTAACTATATTTTACAGCATACATGTAGGTACGCCCCGCGAGGTGTATTATTGGAAGACTCAATACATGTGAGCAGTGGAGTAAATTTTTTTTCTTTTATTTTGATGTCCATGCATTTATCTAAACCCTCTTGTCCAACCAAAAACAAAAACTCCGGTCCCATCTGGAGACTGCAAAAAAACTGATATGTATGTTTATTCAGAAAAACCATCCATGGACAATACCGTTGCACCCTCCATGTGCATTTTCCTTGTTGGCTGAATGCGAAGATGACCGAGACTGCTTTCGAAATTGCTTTCAGCCTCGCATCACGATACAGCCGTTTTCTACAATTCTATTAGCCTACTATTATTATCTAAAACTATTTCATCACACACAATCAAAAAAAAGGTAAAAAATAACATTTCTCTCCTTCCCTCGCTTTTAGCCGTCGTCCAGTGTCCTTCTAGATAGTATGACTAGCAAAAGTATTAAAATCAAAATATGAATTATCCGTTATAACCCCTCCCCTCATTTCTTTACATGCACGCTCGATGACATTTGAAATAAACAAAAAACACACCGCTATGCTTAAAAAACATCCATTGTACAACTCTATAGGTCGAGGTTCATAAGCCTCGTCCATCTCATGCCAGGGGTTGCATATCTTGTGTACAGTTTATAGTGGCATCATATTCCTTCACTCGAGAGACTTGCAAGACAGCTCAGGTTATAACTCTGTTTTAACTAAAACTAAAAACTAACTCTCTAGCCTTCCTAAACCCGAAGGTTCATTACTGTAGCAACACAGGCCTTCTATCTTTCCTTATCTTGAGCAAGATCTATATATTTCTTTCCCTCCCTACCGATTTCCCTTAGGTCCATCTTAACGTTGTCCCTCCATCTTCGTCTTGGCCTTCCTACAGGTCTCTTGCTATCAGGTTTACCAACAAAAATCCTGTAAACTCCTTTTTCCTCTCCCATTCGTGCCACATGGCCTGCCCACCTAAGTCTTCTTGATTTAATTATTCTAATAATATCTGGACAAATTATGTAGTTCTAAATTATGTAACCTTCTCCATTCACCTGTCTCCTCATCCCTTTTAGGTCCAAAAATTTTCCTAAGGATCTTATTTTCAAATACTCTTAATTTATGTTACTCTTTCAATGTAAGAGAACCAAATTTCACATTCATATAATACTACAGGCAAAATTACTGTTTAGTATATTTTAACTTTTAGATTCTCAGATATTAAACAAGAAGACAAAAATTTATGAAGAGAGAAGTAACATGCATTTCCTGAATTAAGTCTATTTTTTATTTCCTCTTTAATATAATTTTCATTTGTTAATATTACTTCTAAGTATTTGAATTTGGAAACTGCTTCAAACAAGTTGTTATCAATAATTAGATTTTGATTATTACCTAATACTTGGTTTCGGCCTGTAAGCATATATTTAGTTTTCTTTTTGTTAACTTCCAAACCTATCTCTTTAGCAGTTTTGAAAAATATTTTAGCAATATTCTTAATTGTATTCACATCATCCCCCAGTAAGTATACATCATCTGCATATGCTAACAACTGAGTTACACCATTTAATTTTAGTCCTTCTTTAGTTTCTTTAACTCTGTTTTTAAGAAAATATTAATCGTCAGTCCATATGACAATGCTTGCTATCCGTACACAAACAACTCGCTCTTGCAATATATTATCTATTGTGAAAAATTCTCGCATGTTCGCAAAACAGGAAATACGCGTCATAGCTTCCGTGAATCGAGCACAAGGTTACTGGAGCACGCAAAATACCGTATGCCAAGAATTAAATATTCCAAATGCAGGCATCATGCACAAATAGAATAATCAGGTTGAATTTACAGTCTAAAACCACCATGTTCTGGCAGCAAGTATCAAAAACATGTGGTTAGGAGATTTTGATAGAGAGTGAGTAAAATAGTTGTTGCAAGTTACCTTTTAAAACCCAGTACATATGTAGGAATATATTGCATATAAGCTGTCTCACTCTCTCCGTATGTGTGTCAGGCGATCGTGTCGATCGTTAGTTGTATGTCACAGTTTAACCGTACTAGGTAATATTTTTACATGAGGTAAGTTGGCATACTTTGCAAGAGTATATGTTTCAAGCTTCTAGCTGTAGAAGATTAGCTTTAGCCTATTTGCAAAGTGTAAGTTTGGCTCGTCGAAAGCAACTCAAACAGTGTTGCCAGCTGTAGGTTAATTTTCCCCCATTATACAATTACAAAAGGTGAGTTGCTTATACCCTATCTGGAAGATGTGTCCATGGCTTATGTCGTAGGTTAATTTAGTTTGCAATAAATCTTGTGTGTTGGCCCTTACAAGTAATATAGCTGCCTTTCTGCCTTTGAGTCACCTGTAAGGCTATATGTAGGTGGGCAAGTAAGGTTAGTTTAGTTTACGATAGATCGACCTGTCATGCTATGTACTATTTTCTGCTTTTTGAGTTACCTGTAAAACTATATGTGGGTGGGTGTGTGAGGTTAGTTTAGTTCACAATAGATCGCACTTTGAATTTGCTCACACTCTCTCTGTCTGTGTGTCGTGTCGATCGCTAGTTGTATGTTACAGCTTAACCCGAACTAGGTAATATTAACTGTACTTCAAAAAATAAAATTGTGTGTATCTCATGTCAAACTAGAAATAAAAAAATCAAACATTAAGCATTCATGCAGATTAATTAAGCCGTAAATTCAAAATTTTGGCCTCCACACAAATCGCATTACATACATACATACATGTGGAAAAAACAGAAGTATGCATGTTTTTTCACCCGTGGCATTTACAAGAGCCCCCTGTAAGTAAGACTAATCGGGGCTGGACCTACAGTTTCAAAAACCACTTGTGCAAGTATCGAATCCTTGAATACCACTGCACCATAGGGGAGAAGGTCCGGTGAGAGGAGGGTGGGGGTAGAAAACTAGAAACATTAACACCGCTATTGCCAGTTAGTATCTTCTTCATCTTATTGCATACTTATCATCTTATAGAAGATTACGCCGTCAACTTGTAACTTGTAGGTTAGCCTCGCCTGTGAAAATATCATATGTTTAAAAAACAAGAGGTTTGTGAAGCAACTAGTCAGTGTTGCCAACTCCTATTGGTAGGTTAGTTTCGCCTGTGAAAAATCACATGGTGAAATTTTCTTGGGGTGGGTTGAGCCCCACTGAGCCCCACTTTTCAAGCTTAGAACCGAGTTGATTGGTCTACTACACAGTACAGTCGATTTCAAATACCGCTACAATACAATTTTTGCAACATGAGGAGAAAAACAGAAGGCCCAAAACATCATAGAAGAGGTCCCGTTAGGTCGTAGCAGGGGCCAGGGATTTCCTTAACAAAAATAAATTTTGATTATCACACACACACACACATTGTAGAAGATCACACATGAGAGTTTTAAAAAACAAAACACATCGTGGCAGATTACGCTGAGAGCACAAGGTCGTGGTAGATTACACTGAGGGGGCTTACAGTAAAAAAAAACAGCCTCCTTATAGGAAAATATCATAAGTCATTTCAAAAATAGGTCAAAAAACAAGTTAGCATAAGAGCAAAATTTGCAGAAGATAAAAAATAGCTTAAAAAATAATATTAGAGTTTTTTCTGTTCATTTTTTCTCTCATTGTAGGTTAGTTTAGTGCATAAAACATCGTAAAATAAAAAAAATAAAAAAATAAGTTAGCATAAGAGCAACATTTAAAATAGAATAAAAAATAGTTTAAAAAGTAATGCCAGAGCTTTTTCTGTCCATTTTTCTCTCATTGTAGGCTAGTTTAGTGCGTAAAACATCATAAAATAAAAAATAGATCAAAAAATAAGTTAGCATAAGAGCAACATTTGCAGAAGGTAAAAAATAGCTTAAAAAGTAATATCAGAGCTTTTTCTGTCCATTTTTTCTCTCATTGTAGATTAGTTTAGTACGTAAAACAGATTACGCTGAGAGCAGAAGCCTATTAGCAGGTCGTAGTAGATTACACTAAGAGAGCTTACAGTAAAAAAAACAGCCTCCTTATAGGAAAATATCGTAAGTCATTTCAAATGTAGGTCAAAAAAACAAGTTAGCATAAAAGCAACATTTTGAAATAGGGTAAAAAATAGCTTAAAAAGTAATGTCAGAGCTTTTTCTGTCTATTTTTCTCTCATTGTAGGTTAGTTTATACCCAAAAACAAAAACCTTGGTGATTTTTTCGAGTGAGGTGTTGGCAACACTGCAAAAAAATAGGGCTCATGCCTTACGAGAGCAAACCGTTAACATACACCGTAAAAGGCTACGCCTCGCCCTGAGTTGGCAACACTGCGAGAAAATAAGGCTCATGCCTTACGAGAGCAAACCATTAACATACACCGTAAAAGGCTACGCCTCGCTCGAGCTGGCAACACTGCAAGAAAATGAGGCTCGGTGAGATTCGCAGTATTGCCAGCTTTTTGCTTTAAATTAGGTTAGACCGAGATAAAAACCTTGGTGATTTTTTCGAGTAAGGGGTTGGCAACACTGTGTACCTCACTATACCTCATTTTCGGGCGTGGAATTCTCTTTGCTGTACTACTTAGGGGTATTCTCTATTATGTTTTGTGGGCATATTTCTTTTATTGAAATGAAATATTTATTGGTGTCTGTTACTTTCAAACATCAATTAATTGTATGGTTTTAATTTATTTTCAAAGTCTCATAATATTGTATAGAAACCAGACATATTCACTTCTTAATGATTACTTTGAAAAATCATGGTTCACGTGATATCAGATACTGAAATAAGTAAAGTCCTGTTCAAAAACAAATATAGCATGGAATTTATTGAAGTCCAACTTCTTTCCAAATTTATTTTGGCAGTTCTTAAAAAGCAAGTGTTGTGAAATATACAATCCTTCAATCAGAATGAGGTTCTCTTCGGAGGAGCAGGAGGCGTGACCTGTCTTGTTCACAGGAAGTTCAATAAAATGCAGTATTTTCAAACATGAGATAACGTCCCCATTGGTAATGTTTCAATAACGCGAGACAGCAGAAAAAATGTGGAAAAGTTTGCATTGTAGTAGTTTTAATTGCGTCTCGTTGTTTCAAATTAGTATTAAATTGTCCCAGTTATCGTTCACGAATTTAATATATGTATTCATTTATGTGTTTGACAATATATATCACTCATTAGAAAAGTTTTCACATTATTTTCATTATGTGAGAAGATATTTCATTTACATTTAGAAAAATAGTGGTTTCGATGTAATAACAGTTTTCATTAATAAACTTAGAGATGCATTTTTATTTGTTGAGTTAATGTTTAGACAAATTCGTTATTTGTCGGGAAAAGATGGAACCACAGCTAAAGGAAAATATACAAAAGGCTTTATTGACGTTAAGAGTTCGTGTTAACATCACTTTATGCACACATAGGCTAATCACGACTCGCGATACATTTAAATTGGAATCTGAAACATAATACGACCTGATTGGAACTCTGAAAATGACATACTGATTACAAGACGTCGATACTTTACCACCATGCTCTGAGGAACGCCTATAATAATTAGGGGTTGTAGCATATTTTCTTCATTTTCATCGCAAAGTTCTAAAATTATACGTTCACCATATCCATAGTGCTAAATGTAAATTTACATGCTAAATGAAATAAAATTACATACAATTACGTCAACAATGTCGAAAATAAATATATTTAAGCTCTATTTCAGAAGGGAATACAAAAATTCAGCAATGTTGTCTCATATGCTGATTACCCTACATATTTTTCTATTTTTGTGTATGTGTGTGAGGGAGAGGGGTTACGGAACGTTGCAAATAAATAGTAATTTCTGGTTATTGAATTTTATATTTATACACATGCAACCCTAATATATATATATATATATATATATATATATATATATATATATATATATATATATATATATATATATATATATATATATATATATATATATTGATGCGTGTGTGTGGAGCGGTGGGGTTGGGAAGAGAAGAAGATAAATATATTGGGAGAGATAGGAATAAGAGGTGATTCTTTTAGTTGCAGAAAATATTATGTTTGACGTTCAGAAGTAAAAACAATCAATAATGACTATCTCATAAATACTATATTTAATGTAAATTTATTTTAGAAATGGGGGGGGGGCAGCTGGTTCTTTAAGTTCAGTGCAGGACGACAAGGGGTTTTGGCGGAGACACATAGTGGTTCATATCTCACTTTAAACTGAAAGTTCAGGCAGCTTATCTGTGCCTAATTGTGGACTTAGAATTCAGTAGGAAATGAACTTATATCTAGGATTTTGGAATTTAGATTACTTGAGACCACTAGAATTACCTATTACAATAATAAAAAACTATCCTCATCTATTTACGTTGAATGAAAGAGAGCTTTATTGTACAGGAGGAGTCAAAAGTCCCTGACCACCCCTTATAAAATGAAAGGGAGTGTAGATTGCAGCAATTGGTCATGGTAGTAATATGTGAAGCCTAGGGGGAAAATTTTGGTGCATGTAATGACAACGTTCGCCTTCGTGTCTACCGCCATCTTGATTACAACTTCATTTAAATGGGAATGGGCATGTTGTGTTTGTTTTTGGGCTAGAATTGCACCAGGAATTCAGTGGTGAAGTCACATTTATGAAACCTATAATGATATTGAAGTTATGGGCATATGAAAGTTACACAATGTGTTCCATATGTTGTCCATATTGCTATGCACATGTTGTCCGAGTCCCATGTTATGGGGACTCGGAGCAATATCGCATGTGTGATTTGTGCACAGGCGTCCAGTATCCGTTGCTCTAAGTGACCCACATCCCGAATCTTTTCGGCATACAGGACCGACTTGAAATGGCACCGCAGATAAAAATCGAGTGGGGTTAAATCTGGTGATCGGGGAGGCCATTCCATGTCCCACGTCGACCAATCCATCGACTAGGGAACTGGAGGTCCAGATAGTGACGAACCTGTCACCCATAATGAGGTGGTGTCCCATCCTGCTGAAAATATTAGAGGATGCTGCCATCTTCCGTCAAAACTGACGAACACATATTTGTTCTTGTAACAACTGCAAGTTGCCCTCTGCATTTAAATTGTCATGAATGAAGATTGGGCCAATGATACGAGTCCCCCAGACCTTGGCCTACACCATATCCTTCCCAGCACCAACCATATTGTTCGGATCTCTACACAACGGGTTCTCGGAGGACCTATACCGCATGTTCTGTTTATTCACTTCCCCATTCACATAAAAATTTGCTTCATCAGAATGCAGAATAAGCAGTGAGAAGTGTGGGTCCTGGCGAATTTGCTCCACAGCCCATTCACAAAACAGCGTTCTCCTATCCGGGTCGTAATCAGAGAGATGGTGCTACTACTGTAGATTGTACGGGTGCCACTTAATATCTTTAACACCCTACAAATGGAACCCTGGTTAACATCACATAGACTTTCTACGTGTGCTGCGCTGCTGAGACTTGGCAAATGATGCTAGCACTGTCGTAGCTGTTCCTTCGTCAGTGGCAGTTCTGGGCCTACCAGATGGTGGGCTGTCCTAGACTGTACCTCTCTCTTCGAACCTGGTCTTCGAAAACTTCAAATTGGGACACTGTAACGTGCGACACTGGGTTCCGTTGAGGGCTTCGTTCGTTGAATTCACTAGCTATAGTACGGGCACTAATGCCCCACCCCCTCATCTCAGCTTGATGATCCGGATTCGTTCGACCTTGGTCAATGGCATTGTTCAGCACCTTCATATGCCCATAATTTCCGTATCATTAAAGTTTTAATAAATATGACTTCGCCACTGAATTCCTGGTGAAATTCTAGCCCAAAACCATACCCCACATTCCCCAGTTCCCATTTAAAAAAATTAAGTTGAATCCAAGATGGCGGTCACCAAGATCGCGGACGTTGTCATGACATGTACCAAAAAGTTTCCCCCTAGGCCTCACATATTACTGCCATGAACAATTGCTGCAATCTACACTCTCTTTCATTTTATAAGAAGTGGTGAAGGACTTTTGACTTACCCTGTATAATCTTTCATTCGTAATTTGAAAAAAGACTAATTCAAATAGTTACAATGGTGTACGAAGAAAGCATATGAAATGTTTTTGACACAGTGGGGATTTGAACCTATGACCGTTAGAGTGACAACCAAGTGCGATAACCACTACCCCACGAGTTTTTCCTTCATACGAAATGATTACTCTTGCCTGCAAATTTGCTTTCAGTATGAACCTCAATAGGCGACTCTTACTAACTGCGATTCGCTGATTTCGAAAGTGTATTCTGTTTTTTTGTATCATGTCAGCGTATTTCACAATATGTTATTTCCTTATTATATTAATTTATCGATAACAGTAACCTTTAGAATAGTTTAAAAATTACAAATACAAGATAAATACAAAACCTTATAATAATGTAGTGACATAGTACACAAAATAAAATATAATTATATATATAATGTAATATATGTGTCTAAATACGTAAAGCAAATGATATATTCTTTGTTAAATGTAAGGAACAACCAACCTCATTATTACAACCAAGCACTTTGAACTTGTGCAACATTTTTCACAATTTCTGTACAGTGAGTCCTTCATATTCCCAATAAATATCCTTACAACTTCTTTGAATGTTTCCCATGCATGTTCATCAATTTTGTCTTGCTGAAATCGTAATAAATCATCAGCTTACTAATTTCCGGTCCATCAAATGCACCTTCTCTGACTTTAGCTTGTGAACTTATGCATGAAGGAAATTTCATGCATAAGTATTGGAAAAGTGAACCACTTTGTCCAGTGCATTTACAAACTTTATTCCAAGCTTTATGTGAAATGGGAAAGCAGAATTTTCTGACGGTCTACAAGACTAGCTTTTGTAACAATTCTGAATCCTGGTTTCATTTCCTCTCTTTCAGGCCAATATACAGTATTCCAATGTTTGTATCTGACCCTGCTATCCCACTCACACATAAAACGGGAATTTCTTGTATCATCTCTGTTATTACAGCAATAAGGCAATGACTTTTAGGCCACCGCATATTTGCCACTGATGCTCCTGTGACTTTACTTCGTAAATAACTAACCTCAATGTTTCACATGACTCAGCTAGGTATGTAAAATATGCAAGAGGAATGGATTCTAATTTTTTGCCATTGTGTAGCAACATGATTTTACGGCTTCGTTTGCCGGAATCGATAACAAAACGCCAGGAACTGGGATCATATGCCATATCCTTCCTCTCCTAACTGATGCACAATATTAGGGACATCGGTACCAGTTGAGCTTCTTATGTGTAGTGTTTCCGAATATATTTGTCACGATTTCTATACCAAGAAAATATAACCCCCAGAGCCAAAGGATTCTTCTTGTGTGGTTTTGAGCCAAGTATTTCACTCTTTTCTTTTGTGACCTCTAGGTCGCCTACTAAATCATTCAACTGAGGTTGGGTAAATAGTTTTGGTGAAGTGTCCTGTTTTGGGACGCAATTCATCACTGCTAGAATATGACAAATTGCTTGCAAATGCATTGTCACTTACGTTTGCTAGTAGTTTAGACATTGGCAGGTCAGATCCATACACAATGGGACACCTAGCTGATGGCAGATCGCGGAATTTAATTCTATTCTTTTCTTGTTGTAACTAGTAACTTAGGACAAACAAAAATAAGAGTCTTCATGATGATATTTCTCTTCGTGCCACACCTTAAGTATTCCGTTTTTGTTTTCATACCAATAACATAGTCCCCCGACACAAGTATTACTTGCACTATGTGGAGCAAAAGATTTTTCTTGATCACCCACCTTCACTCTTAAATACCAGAAGGCAGTTTCTTGACGAAATAATCTATTTTCCGTGCCTTCACGTTGATCATATAACACCAACATATGTTTCAGCAATGCAATTGTACATCATATCTAATGTATTTCTGATTTCATTTTTGTTTCATTCAAGATATTTGTTCATATTCAGCATAATGTGGAAACATGCCGTTGTGTTACTACGCTGCGCATGGTATGTATCTAAGTAAAGCGAAAAACATACATTGTGCAACAACTGTACGTGATACACATAAACTTTTGTTAATTTCGGATTTAGGTCACTCATGTCTACTTGAATCATCGCAGAACCATTGCAGGCTGGTGTTATAAGAGAAGAAGAATTCGTTCAGTGTGAATTAGATATATAATCCCCACCCGCCTCTCTATATTTTATAACAAAACAACAGAAACAAACACACTTTTGTAGCAAATTAAAGACAGGTAATATGAATGTCATAAAACATTAAAGCAAAATATACTATATTTACTTAAAAGGCGTTTTACATGAAGAGGCTAAGGCTTGGAAATTCGATGTTGTGACTGTAATTGTTGGATACCCCATAGGTATTGATAAATCTAGGCCCTAACGTGCACTGGATTGGTTCATTTGTAGTGACGTGCTCAGGAATTTGTAAAGAGGCTTCTTCATTTTTTAAACAGTCAACTCATATTTTAACTTCAGCTGGCTTACGAAGGGTTACGAATTTGACCTATATTTCTCTGTCTATCTATCTCATTACCTCCCTTAGGAACTTATTAGTATTGCAGGAGCTACACTGAAAAACAAATGACAATGACGAGTAATTAGATTTCCCGAAGGAATACTTTTCATATTTTATAACCCATTGCGCGACAACCCTCGAAGGACCTTTGCCTATCACTCGACTCCCAGTCGCCCTCCCACAATCCTACCTAGCGGTGTGATTGTCTTCAACCGGTAATGGGGTGACGTGGAGTCAGAACGTCGAACCTTCAGGTGTTAAAGGAGACATCCGAGACCAGGTTACGCACGTCACTCGTAGCACCCAATTTTCTCAAGATGGTGGGTTGCAACCAGATCTATACACAGGCCGAGAACCAGGCCGAGTTCAAAGCGCAGCGCTTTAGATCGCACCGCCACGGAGGAGGACGGTTTGCATATTGTGTTTCCTATAAATATCGACAATATATTGATTCTAATACACCCTAGAAATTAATGGAAAAAAATAGCCGGTTCTAAGATTCGAACCATAGATCATTAGTTAACTAGACAGGTATTTTTACCACTTTCCAACTTTCTCACCCCCTAAGCTTCGATGAACTTTTGTCTTAAGAGTCATTAGAAATCTTGTAAACTTTACTAATCTATCTGCTGTCTATTACAAATGTATATTACAACCTGGAATAGACTTCGAGGTTTGCAGTTTAGAACTAGGCTTTTGTGGTAAATACCGTCTACTATAATAAATTAATCAAGGTTTACATATCTCATATTTTGTAAATGCGAAGTGTGATTGTTAGCTACATGTCACAAACGATTTCTCATTTCACCATTAGTTTCAGATAGCCTCAAAGCCTGGAAACCAGCGTGAAACGTGTTTCCCACATTTTGCAAGGACAGGTGGTGAACCCTTATCAATTGTATTGCATACCTGTGAAAATGTTACTTCATACGTCATGGGGCTGGGGTGGATATCATTTTACCTTGATCGATAGTAACACCTGACGGGGCACGACGAAACAAACACAGAAAAGCAGACTGTCTATACTCTGTCCCAGCTAACTGTGGAGCAGGCAAAAGAACAAGTTTCTGTGCAAGTAATGACGCGAAACGGCTCCACCAATGAACACGTAAGAGGAACGGAATTGCATGTTGCGTGGAGTGGGGGAAAGCAACTGGAGTTACCAGCCTTCCCAGTAGCGTGTATTGCTTCGCTTTGGCTACTCGATTTCCTTCGCTTCTCTGACGCTATTCGCGACCTTGCTCCACAGTTAGCTAGGACAGGGTATATTCAGGCCAGTACCCAAGATGTTTTTCTGGGAGAAGGGAGGGAAATCAATCGAGTGGGCAGAGCGAAGCTGTACACACTGCTGGGAAGGCTAATAACTACAGTCGCTTTACCCCCTCGACGCAATCCCGTTCTTATCATGTGTTCATTGGTGGAGCAGTTTCGCGTCACTACTAGAGCGAAGACTGGTTTTCGTTCCCTATAGGGTAAGGACGGGGCAAGCGGACACTGGCGCAAACTGACATCCCCTAAGCAAAGTAAGAAAATTTTCGGTTTGAAGTTAGCAACAGTGCAGCAGTTGGAGTTGTGTACGAACCTGAACGTTTGCGAGCTGTTGCGTTGAGCATCCGAAGAAATCGTAAAGAAGAAACGACCATCCAGCCTAAAAACCTGACCAGGTAAGCACAAAATGTACATGAAAAATCCTGTATGCTAAAGAAATGTATTGCGAACACAAGGATTGCATATATTAGTATGGTCCCGCCGAAGTTGTGATTTGAAGTGTGGTGAAGGCAGTGATTCCTTTATAGATACACACATGTTGCTAACATTGTGCTGCCATCTGGTGGACTTTTTCGGAATGTAAGGCCAAAGGTTACAAGTGGGGCAGATGGACAGGTTGCCGTTGGGTCAAACGGACATAGACGAATTGTATTTCAGAGATACTAATGTATACTTGACGCAGTAATGGAAATGGTAAGTGTGAATTGTATGTAATGCATTTTAAACCTTTCAAATGTTTGTGTTTCTAATACAATGTGCCCTTCTTAAAGGATGGTGAGACATCAAGAACGAACAATGCTGTAAATGGGTTCAATGCTTCTGGAAAACATCCCTTTAATCCACAACGACTGCCTGAGCATGCCTTTGTTCCTGTAACTGTCCATGGTCAAGATGAGCGATCATCAGAGCCTACAGCAAGAGAAGAGGATGTGTCATCTCGTGGAAGTTTTGAGGAGCTAAACCCCTTGCCATCAACTTCTGGGACCTGCAGCAGGAAACGCAAATCTGGGCAATCACATGTATTGACGGAGCATTCCTTCATCGCTTATCTCAAGGACAAAAAACTGAAAGCTGCAGCAAAAAAATCAAAGAGTTTAAATGCACCACAAGTGATGAGTGCCGTGTATGCAAAGATGTGTACAATCAGGGTCAAAATTTGGCGCAGTGCTTAGAGTGTTCTCTCTGGTTCCATGTAAATTGTGTTGCAAGCGGAAATGACCCATATTTTGTGTGTTGTTATTGTGAGAGTGATGATAGTTCATAAATCATCACGTGTCCATCTGCCACGTGTCCATCACGTGTCCATGTGCTATCATGTGTTAACTGAACGTTCACACCTTCCATGCGAATAGTTATTTTCAGTTTTCAATATGTTTCAGCTTTATTTTGAAAATTGTGCTAAGGTTGTCCGTTTGCCCCGTCCTTACCCTTACCCTAATATGTTTATCTGCGGTATAACTTCACTAGCAGTTCCCCTCCACTCCGTTCACCACAACTGCACGAAACCAACATCAAGTGGTGTTTGTCATTCCTTTGAACGACTCCTTCAGTGATAGAACTCCAGTGAACTGCCACTGAAAAAGGAACCGCCATTACCCAGCTCTATATAGTTGGTAGTTCTTTTGAACGACTCCTGGTTAACAATTATTTTAGGTGAGCGAGCTCCGGTGAACTGTCATAACTGTTATGTATGGCAGTTGGCAGTTGCAGAAAACAAAAAAAAAAAATTAAAAACTTTCCTTCATAATTTGTATATGTGATCTTACATTGGAATTGTCCAAACTGCCATATTCACATTCACATCATAATTAGCCTATGCAAGTGTACAATACGCATGGAATAGAAATTTGAAGTTGATACTAAAAGTTTGAATTCCAATCCAAATAAATTGTTTTAACCGATATGTTGTGTGCAAGACGTATTTATATAGAGGGTCTCAATTTTGCAAAATTTGTGAAAATAGTTCTGTTTTTTAAAAAAAAATGTTAGTGAGGGTGAGGGTGTGAGTTGGCTGTATAAATAATCTTCAGAAAGTAATGATTTTGTGTTTAAATATGTATTAAAGTTTAAAATGTTATTTAATTAAAGTAGTTTTAATATTACTAATTTACAAAAGAAAATGAATTTCGTACATCTGCGTAAAAATTGTATTTTTTACCCGAAGTAAATTACTAATAAATTACGTGTAATTTACATAAAAAACGTAACGAGTAAATTAACTTGCCAACCCTGACTGTGGTGAGTCAAATTGGGTTCCATCTTAAATCATTCAAATGCTCAATGATGCAAAAAGTAGCATGAAACCTTTCTGAATCTTCACAGTCTATACTTAGGCCAGTCAACAAGGGATAGAAAGAAGGGAAAGCTGGACATTTTTTTTTTATCTTTGCAGAAGTGTTCTTAACAATATATTAATTTTGCACCCCTCTATAACTCCTGCTTTAGCAGCCATTTTTTTAAAAACGCTTCCCAAAATATGATTTTTTTGCAAATATCTTGCTTGAAAAGCATGTTACAGCAAAAAGGGTTATGACAAAAATTAATTCACATATCATTCTCTACAAAAAATCTTCTGCGCCTTTTTCTTGTAGGATGTGCACAACATTAGTCGAGAAACCAACCTGTGGACACCCTACCCCTATATACTTTATTTTCTTTATCTAATGGATTCAATATTGTGGATTTAAGGTGTAAACCTTTTACATATATTTTAGAATAAAATTTAAATATTAAATTTTATATTATTGGAAGGTAAAAAAGTTAATATATTATTATATATATTATTTTTTTAGAGAAAATCATTGTGTGTTATTTATTATTTTTCCTGTGTGTCTTGTCTAACCGATTGCATATTGGGTGTAGTTTTGCTTTTAATCAAGTTCCATGGAATTCAATTTCCAGTTTATGGACATAACACAGCGTTAGATCAATCTTTAATATAAGATATGTAAGCAAAAATAATTGCATTATAGAAATCATAATAAATGTACAATAATCAAATTTCCCCTATTCAAAATTCTCTGGAGCTCGTTTGAAGCAAGGAATTTCAATAAAACTTGGTAAAGATGCTATTGAGACAATGAGGAAGCTAATGCTGACGAGAAAAAAGTTAAAAGTTTTACAATTAGGTGGTATTGTGGCACTGAAATCTGGTGCACAGTGAACAACATCCTGCTGTTGAATAATTGGTTTCGATGTCTTACGCTTCCAATGGATTATTGACGTTGACGCGAACACTCTGTACTGACAGAAAAGAAAGATAAAGTTCTACATGCCAGATTTCTGGCTGTTGTTGATTGATTTGCTTCATTTTGCTTCGCTTTTTGTGCCACTTTTGCCTAATTTGCGAAGATGGGGATGAACGATGATATGATGAAATTGATGAATGGACACTCACAAACATCCATGCCCAGGACGGGATTCGAACCCGGGACCCCTGGCGTCGTAGCGCGATGTGCTAATCACTCCGCCACGGGTGCTGACTTCTGGCTGTTGTTATTACAGCGCCACATTTCTACCTACTGATGAAAAATGTGAAGTATTGTTCATCAACATTCCCTTCCCCATAGCCTAAATAGCCTCCACACTAATTTCCGTTGCTTCGAAAGGGCTCCGGAGGTTTCTCAGTGGAGAAATCTTAATTATGAGCGGCATATGTCCACTTCGTACTGAAAATTCGAAGTTCTTCTTTCATCAGCATTCGCTTCTCCATGGTCTCCTTTACTTCAATATAAATTTTCACACCAATGGAATGCTTCGAACGGGCTTCAGATCTGAATATAATCATCAAATATTGCGAAGTGAATGCACGTTAGGCATCTTGTTTTGCAGTTATCTTAGTGGACAGGTAGTATTGCGTCGATATTTGAGCCAATACTAGCAACTACCACGATTAAGGTCCCAAAGTGTTTTCGGGGAGGAGAGGGTGAGAATGAAAGGGATTTTTGAAAGTAGTCTAATTCGTCGAAAGAGAGAAAAAGCATCATTCCGCTTACGTTAATTTGTAATCTATTCTAATAACCAAATCAAGGTACTGCATTTGTGATAACATTGAATATACGTATGTAGAGAACCTATTAAATTGGCATAAATTTGCTATCACCTACTTGTCTTCGATTTTAGTGTAAGATTCATGATTACTGCTACATTCGAGATTGGGAAAATCTGATGCATGGTTTATGTCGAATACTTTGAACATGTCCGATTTTTATAAGTAAAATTACACACTTTATTTAATTAAAACAGTATAGAAATCGAAGATTTAGTGGGTAAAATGAATTGACTGCTAATCAAGTATGATTAAGTCTCTAAAATGGTTTTGTATTGGAATGAAATATTTTAAGGTTTCATAAAGTTGTCTGAATACCACTTGTAAACATTGTCGAGATTTTTTTGTTTCTTCATTTACCACCTATATCTGAGCTCTGGCTCCAATTAGAATCGGTGTAATAACAATTCAAATATACTTGTTATAACAATACAACAACAGATGAAGAAAGAAAGAGAAGACACAAGTACACTAATATTTGCATAGAGAATACTAGTGCACAAAAGCACCCGCAGAGGGAGACCTTAGATATCTGGAAAGACTTCATACAATTCAAGTTTTGAAATTGTAGCCT
Organism: Lepisma saccharinum; assembly: GCF_977018435.1. Lineage (NCBI taxonomy): Eukaryota > Metazoa > Arthropoda > Insecta > Zygentoma > Lepismatidae > Lepisma > Lepisma saccharinum. Next base: position 13,490,280 of record NC_139252.1, read on the forward strand.
GGAAACATAGACGAGAGGTACCGTGAAAAACAGCACATTAAGTTCTTATGCAAATTATCCTACTGCTGAGGATGCTTCATGAGAATTCTCTTAACTGGGGGAAAGCATCACTCCACGATTCTCCTAATTTAAGCACTTTTGCCTCCAGAGAAAACACCCTGCGTGTAGCCTTGCTAGTACAAATGTTATACATCTAGTAAATCATTTATAAACCTAATTAATGATATTTGCAGAAGTATAACCAGATACATATCTTTGTACATACACATTCATATTTACACTCATATATTTTATATTACCTATTGTGACCTGCACAAAAAGGATTTGTTAATTTGGTATAAATACGAAAATGATATATCTTTCATTACCAAAGCTAATCCGTGAGATTGACTGTTTCATAAACCTTCTTTGATAGAACTGAATTTTTAGATCGAGTAAATATCGTTACATGATATATTTGTGAAAGATACGTTTTATACTAGTAGTATAAGTGGCCGGGTTCAAGAACCGAAAATGAGGCTCGGTGAGGCTCGCAGTGTTGCCAACCCCTTACTCGAAAAAATCACCAAGGTTTTTATCTCGGTCTAACCTAATTTAAAGCAAAAAGCTGGCAATACTGCGAATCTCACCGAGCCTCATTTTCTTGCAGTGTTGCCAGCTCGAGCGAGGCGTAGCCTTTTACGGTGTATGTTAACGGTTTGCTCTCGTAAGGCATGAGCCTTATTTTCTCGCAGTGTTGCCAGCTCACCCCAAGAATATTTCACCATGTGATATTTTACAAGCGAAGCTAACCTACAAATGGGAGTTGGCAACACTGGCAACATCAATTGCGGTTTAGTGTTGCTAACTCACCTCAAGAATATTTTACCATGTGATATTTTACAGGCGAAGCTAACTTACAGAGTAGTATAAGTGGCCGGGTTCCACGCCCGAAAATGAGGTATAGTGAGGTACACAGTGTTGCCAACCTCTTACTCGAAAAAATAACCAAGGTTTTTGTTTTTGGGTCTAACCTAACCTCAAGCAAGGAGCTGGCAACGCTTGAGGCTTTTCTCGCAGTGTGGCCAACTCACCCCAAGAAAATTTCACCATGTGATATTTCACAGGCGAAGCTAACCTACAAATGGGAGTTGGCAACACTGATTAGTGGAGGTAGCCGGGTTCACCAGCATCAATTGGCGATCAGTGTTGCCAACTCACCTCAAGAATATTTCACCATGTGATATTTTACAGGCGAAGCTAACCTACGAATAAGAGTTAGCAATACTGATTAGTGTAATCAGCTTAGTTGAGCGCCATCAATTGGCGATCAGTGTTGCCAACTCACCCCAAGAATATTTCACCATATGATATTTTACAAGCAAAGATAACCTACGAATGGGAGTTGGCAACACTGACTAGTGGAGGTGCACGGGTTGAGTGCCATCAATTGCGGTTCAGTGTTGCCAACTCACCCCAAGAATATTTCACCACATGTTATTTTACAGGCGAAGCTAACCTACAAATGGGAGTTGGCAACTCTGGCAACATCAATTGCGGTTCAGTGTTGCCAACTCACCCCAAGAATATTTTACCATGTGATATTTTACAGGCGAAGCTAACCTACAAATAGAAGTTGACAACACTGGTAACATCAATTGCGATTCAATGTTGCCAACTCACCTGAAGAATATTTCACCATGTGATATTTTACAGGCGAAGCTAACCTACAAATAGAAGTTGACAACACTGGTAACATCAATTGCGGTTCAATGTTGCCAACTTACCTGAAGAATATTTCATCATGTGATATTTTACAGGCGAAGCTAACCTACGAATGGGCAACACTGACTAATAGAAGTGGCCAGGGCTGCGTCCGAATCAGCAGCAGATGTCACCTAGAGCGCTGTTCCATCCGGGACTCAGCCAATCTCTGTTGTCCGAATTTGCGGTAGACGTGGAGTCGGAGGGAAGAGCAGAGAGGCGCGACAGATGCACGCTTGAACTCGCTGTGACGCTGCGCTTGGCAGCCATATTCTAACTTTCACTTTGTACAGACAACATTTACTGATTAGAGGATGTAAAACTCAGTTATATTTTAATATTTTATCGATAATGAATGCAGAAAACGTAAATGATGAAATAGCGTGTTATATTTTTTAATGTGAGTAGTTAGGTGGAAATCATTGTCATGTTTGTTTGCGCCCCAGAGCGCGGTGGGTGAAGTTCGGGCTGACACCTGGCGGGAAAAGTGACAGCCGTACTACAAGGGGACATGCAGATTCGGACGACTTGGACGCGACTTCGAGTGCACGCGAGAGCAACGGGAGAGAACGGGATGGAGCGCTTGCCAATCCGGACACGGCTTTTGTAAACCTCTCTCGGGAACGATGTGCCACACACGCGCGCGCGCGCCTATCGGTAGATTACGTTTCGCGTATTTATTCGTTGTGCTGGCACAGCGTGATGAGTAAATAATGCATTTTCTCATTTTTGAAGTACGAATGCACTTTATCGTAATCTTCCAAGTCCCGGGGACACTAATGTTTGTATATCGTGACTTTTGTAAACCTCTCTCGGGAACGATGTGCCACACACACACACGTGCACGCGCTGGCGCCTCTTATTATTTCTGTATTATGGCGCAAACACATCTAGAAAAACTACAATTTTGCTCCCTCTCCTCTCTGCGTGTGCTATCAACAATACGTAAGCCTTGGGACGACGAAAATTACACAACGGTGAGCCTCGTCAATACACCTACCCCGCAACATCTGGAGCGTGCAAATACATAAATAGCGGGTCGCTTGGGTGTATACAATTTGTTTTATTTATATTTTGTTTCAAAGCAAGCGAGATAACCGGAGCATGCAGGCACACAACAGCGAGCTGGGATGGAAGATCATCAGCATATCCGGAGCGTGCAGGTACATAATAGCGAGCTGCTTGGGCGTTAGCGTGGCTTCGCCGGATGCAATACACACGATGCTTAGGTTACAACAGGTTGTTAACATTAGCTTTGGGGAAGAATATTCTAGAGAAGATTGTCTCAGAATATTTTCATAGTTTCACACTTCTATTAAATTGGTAGAAAAAATATATTAGTGGGCAATAAAATCTGAAGAAGATTTGTGTCTAGCAAAAAATAAGCTAAATAGAATTACACATGCATACAATATTTATTTTTTTCTATCTACAATCATATTTTTCTTATATATTTTTTCAATTTTTTTATAGGGTTGATTAAAGCACATATTTGAAGAAGACAACGCTCTACCACCAACCGATCACATATAAATAAACATACCCAAAAAAATGCGCTCCATGAAAAGTTGCCCTGTGTGCAAAACAGCCATATCAAGCAAAAATTTTGCAAGACATTGTCGCACCTGCGTGCCAAGCAAGCATTTGGCTGCCACCGAACTGTGTTCCGGATGCAATAAATACATTACAATTGCGTATGTCAAGAAGCATAAGCTTACTTGTCTAAGCAAAAATACATCTGGGGCTCAACCGTCGACCAGCTCAACCAAGAGGAAGGCAGAAGCAGCCTCCATCAATGCACCACCTGCTAAACGCGTCAAGCCTGCGATAAAAGCAGACCGGTCTGCTTTCGGTGGAATATTAGGAGATTACGTTCAATTGTCGGATGGCTCTTGCGATGTTCGTAGCTTTTTAGAGGAGAAGCGAGCAGAAATAGTTTCTATTTTTAGTAATGCACTGGCTACGCACTCCTCCACTAAATTCTACGCATCGCTTCGTTGCTGGTACAAGAAGCCTTCTGATGAAATTTACAGCTTCTGCCACAACACCAAGGCGAAGACGTTGCATCTGGCGGATGTCGAAAACCTAGAGGTAATCTACAACAAGTTTGTCGAGGAGCTGCTGGCAAAGCAGGAGGAACATGAAGCCAAGGGTTCGGGGGGTTCACTGTGTGGTGAGCGTCACGAACTGCGCGTCAAACTTTGCAAGTTTGTGCCTCTCTCCGCCTCCAGCTACGTCCGCTTACCAGAAGCGATTGTGGAAAAGAAGGCCGTCCTGAACATTCAGAACAGTGACGCCAAGTGTTTCATATGGTGTGTGCTTGCAGCGTTGCACCCTGTTCACTCGAAAAAACAACCACGCCGAGTTAACCACTACCTACCCTACGAGCCAGAGCTGGAAGATGCGATGGCTGGAATCGACTACCCGGTGGAGGTCTCGGACATTCGTAAGTTCGAGGCCCGTACACGCAACCCTCGGTTGGCCATCAACGTTTATGGCCTCACCGGCAAAGATGTGGTGTACCCCATCCGGGTGAGCGACGTAGACAACAATGATGCTCGAGAAATTCATCTTCTGCTCATCAAGGATGAAACTTGCCATCACTACACCCTCATCCGTTCTCTCTCTAGACTTGTTTCGAGCCAGCTGAGCAAAGACAAAACCCACATAGAAGTTTGTCCCAGGTGCTTGTCTAAATTTCGTAATCGAGAACAGCAGGATTACCAGCGCATCAGAGGTCCCAACATCGCTGCCGAGAAGCTCGCTAACCACAAGCTCTACTGCAAAGCCAACGAACCTGGTTTGGCAGACTTGCCCAAACCTGGCACCATGGAGCGTTTCCACATGCACGGTGCCATGGTGGAGCACCCGGCTATCATCATCGCGGATTTCGAGGCCTTCCTCAAACCCCTGTCTACTTGCGATCCCGATCCCGAAGTTTCTTCCACTACCCCTTACCAACTCCACGAGGCATCCAGTTTCGCATACGTTGTGGTGCGACGAGACCAGCACATCGCCCCCGAGCCCTACGTGTACCGTGGTCTCGACGCAGCCAAACACTTCCTCGAGAGGATGGTTGTCGAGGCTATCGAGATAGGGAAGGTGCTGTTGACCCCCAAGTCTATGCTCCCGCAGTCCACCGACGATCAACGTAGACACGACGAGGCCATCGCTTGCCCTGTCTGCGTCGAGGAGTACACCGCCAACAACTGTAAAGTCCGACACCACGATCACTTTAACGGTAGGTATGTTGGTCCTTGGTGCAACGACTGCAACCGCTTGGCTCGGGACCCGCGCTTCATCCCTGTGTTTTTTCACAATGGCTCGGGATACGACTTTCACCACCTGATCAAGCATCTTGGGTACGACGACATGCGAATTAACGTCCTGGCCTAGAACGAGGAGCGTTACATCAGTGTGAGCAAGCGAGTGTCGATCCCAGAATCCGGCTCTACCGTCGAGCTTCGCTTCCTCGACTCCCTGAGGTTCCTCCCGGCCAGCCTCGATGCCCTGACGAAAAAGCTGAGCAACGAACAAATGCGCATCACCTCTGCGAATTTTCCAAACTTGGACCCCGGTCTCTTCACGCGTAAGGGGGTCTACCCCTACGAATACGTCACCGACTCTACCAAGTTTGCGGAGACGTCGCTTCCTCCTCGAGCAAACTTCTATAGCAAACTGCGAGGCTCGGGCATCTCTGAGGATGACTATAACCATGCTCAGTCCATGTGGCGCGAGCTGGATTGCCAAAATCTCGGAGACTACCACGACGCCTACCTCAGACTTGATGTGACGCTCCTCGCCGACGTGATCCAGGCGTTTCGTGCAACTGCGAAGACCATCTACCACCTGGATCCCGCCTACTTCTATAGTCTCCCCGGACTGGCATGGTCAGCCATGTTTCTGGTGACGAAAATTGAGCTGGAGCTTCTTTCGGACGTGGACATGATGCTGTTTGTGGAACGTGCCGTGCGGGGTGGAATGGTCCAGGTGTCGCAACGGCACGCGCGCGCCAACAATCACCACATGGCCATCGGTTACGACCCCTCACAACCGTCGAGCTACATCATGCACACGGACGTTAATAACCTCTACGGACACTCCATGATGCAGCCACTCCCTTTTAGAGGGTTCGAGTGGGCTGACCCTTCCAACTTCAACATTAAAGGTTTCGACGATTCGAAACATGGGTTCTTCGCCGAGGTGGACCTTGAGTTCTCCGAGAAGCTGCAGGATTTGTTCTGCGATCTTCCCCCTGCACCCGAGTTCAAGTGTCCGCCCGATTCCAATCAGAAGAAGCTCGTCATGGATTTTGAATCCAAGAAGAATTACGTCCTGCACTACAAGAATCTCCGGTGGTTGATGCAGCGAGGGGTCACAGTCCACACAGTTCACCGCATCCTCAAGTTCGAGCATTCTCCATGGTTACGTCCATATATCGAGCTCAACACCAAACACCGCACCGCAGCCACGTCCGAGCTTGATAAGGATTTCTTCAAGCTCATGAATAATGCGGTGTTTGGCAAGACCATGGAGAATGTGCGAAATCATGTAGATGTGAGGCTAATATCAAACAAAGCACAATGTCGCAGGCTCGTAGCAAACCCGTTATTCAAATCGAGGACTATTTATAATGAGCAGCTTGCTCTGGTGCATATGAGGAAGAACAAGGTGATGCTCAACAAGCCAATTTATGTTGGTGCCTCAGTATTAGACCTGAGCAAACTGCACATGTTTCAAATATATTATGGGATACTACGCCAGCACTATAACGACAATATCAACCTACTCTACACGGACACAGATAGTTTGATGTACCACGTTCACACAACCGACGCATACGGGGATATAGCCACAGTTCCAGCTCTTGAAGAGCTCTTCGACACCTCGGGCTATCCCCAGCCGAACCAGTACGACATCCTGGTTCGCAACAAGAAGGTGCCTGGCAAACTCAAAGATGAGAAGGACGGAGATGTGATTCTTGAGTTTGCAGGTCTTCGCGCCAAGGCCTATACCATCAAAGCCGAGGGTAGCGTTACCAAGAAGGCCAAGGGTGTCGGCAGACAGGTGGTTCGGCAGCATCTCACATTCGAGGACTTCGTGGATTGCCTCAAGACCAGGTCGTCGGTTCTAAGAGCAGAACAGCGCATCCAGAGCGTCGACCACGTGTTGACCACCAACAAAGTGAGGAAGATTGCCCTGGATCCCAACGACGACAAGAGGTGCGTTCTCCAATGTGGAATCCACACACTGCCGTGGGGGCACTATCGCTTAGCAGAAAGCAAAACCTGCAACATATGCCCATCTTCAACAGAAGATTCATAAAAACAAAACAAAAAAAAACAAAAAAAAACAACACTGACTGTTATTACAAAAAAAAAAACACTGACTGTCATTACAAAAAAACTTTGACCGTATTTTAAATAACCAGCATAATATGAATCTCTTTGGTTTCCGAAAACAAACCAACATGGAGACTGTACACCGCGCGACGACAGATCATGAATTTCTATCTTCCATGTTAACTAAACTCAACGGTCTACTGATTGTTCACCTTAATAGCATTTGGACGAAATTGGATGACGATGTAGGCAAGATGTTTTACGTCTTCAACAACAATTTATATTTTTACAAAATTCCGATCGATGGAAAACTTCAAATCACCGTGAATCCGGAAAACGTAGGCGAAATCAAAATATCTACCGGCAAGAACATTTTTCGAATCAAGCACGACAAGATGCTTTCTAACATTACGTACGATGTTTCTGCAGGAGATTGTTTATACGTTGAACTCCTAGGAGATTACGACAAACTCATTCCTCTCTTCGTTGAATTACGAATCGTCTATCCTATTATAAATAACCGTTAACCAAAATGCCTAACGACATTTTCGGCAACACTAAGCGTGTAGACCACGCAGAAGAGATTCTCATGTTGGACGTCCGAATTAAAAAGTTGAGGAGCGATTTGATCGCTTTGCAGGAGACCTTAAACAAAAGTTTAGAGTCGGAAATCGCTACGCTCCAAACGCAATGTCTCGACCCCATTCTGAAAATCGATTCCGAACTGAAAACGCTCATAAAAAATTATGTCGACGTACCTTCTTACGACAACGTTCAAAATATACAGTTGAGCGTGGATAAGCTTCAAAATGATTTGGCCAAATTGCAGCAATTTCAATCGAAAAATGAAGATTTGGAAAAATTGAAACTCGAAATCGAAGAACGAGCTTCGGCAATCGAAAAGAATTTCTCTGAACTTCAAACCGTCGTGAAGGATATTGATGTAGAACGCTTGCATGTTGTTGTTTCCAAATTACAAGAAGAATTCGCCGGCACGTTGGAAGAAATTAAATCCAAGTTACAGACTTTGGAAGATACCATGACGAACCTACCATCGTCAGACGAACTGCAGGTCATCAGCAAAAGCGTCGCGAACATAAAAATTCAATTGGAGGCTTATCAAGATTTCGAACACATTCAAACCACCATCGCTACGCTTCAGGCGTCTCTGGAGTTGATCAACGAAGAAATTAAAAATATTCACGCTGAAGCAAGTACGTTGACGAGCATACAAGACACGTTGAGCACGGTTCAGCAGAAGATCGAATATTTAGAAAATTTGAACGTCGAATCGAACCTTGCTCATTTTCATCACGTACTGGACAACATACAGGGTGACTTGGAATCGTTACGGACGAGCGTACCTTCGAGCGAAGATTTGGAAAAATTGAAAACGGCCGTGACGGCACTATCCGATTCGAGCGACATCAAAAATTCATTGAGCGATCTCGAAAGTAGGGTGGCCAATCTCCCCACCTCCAAAGAATTACACGCTTTGAAAAGAAGCATATCACGTATGCTGAAACGACTGGAAACGGAAACGGCGAACGTGGAACAGATTCGAGACGAACTTGCTTCGCTGGTGTCGACGCTGCCCACTTCGCAGAGCGTCGCAGACCTTCACACGCAGTTTACCGAGATGCGAAGCATCGTGAACGATCTTACCGAGAAGAGCTCGAAATTAAATCAAGTCGAGAACCTTCAGAGTATCGTCGTCAACATCAGAGATCAAGTTGGAGTGCTGGAATCCACGCAGGAATCGACGCTGGCCTCTTTCGGTGCCAAATTGCAAGAACTCAACGAAAACTTCAAGCAGTTGAACGTGGAAGTGAAAATCAAACCGTCATTTTCTACAGTAACAAATACCATCGTCGAACATTTGTTGCCCGTACAAAATACACTAGGACAGCTTCACAGCAACCTCGTTAGCGTCGATACTAAATTTGCTAAACTGCATTCTCTGCAAGCCATCGAAATCAACAGCGTACCCAATCAACAGAGAATCTCCACGTTCGTCGAAGGTAACAAACTGTACATGTTACATCCTTATCATCCGTACTACAAGTTTCTCCTCGATGGCACAATTCAGATAAACGAATTTTCGTACTGGTCTCACGGCAGAAAAGCTAGCGTTCCCACCATGACCCTGATATCGAATCGTGGTGTCCAGAAAGCAGGAAACATTCCTCTGGCACGTTGGAACGAAACGCGCAACATATATGAAATACACGAAGACGAAGATCTTACCGTTTTTGACGTGAGTGCCGGCGATAAGCTGATCATTCAAAACACGAGCGAAGTGCCACCCTCTTTGAATCCCATCACGCTGGTGCTTCTCTTCAAACGTAATCTCTAAAAAAATGTCTAGGCAAGCTATTGTCGAAGAATTGCATAAACCTGCACGCCGCAACTACGAACGTTTGGCGGTGGTGACCAAGGGAATCGACGACCTCTGGCAAAGTGACCTCGTGGAGATGAGTAGCGGCAATCTAAAAAATGTGCATAAATTGAACAAGGGCAACAAGTACCTCCTCACCGTCATAGACACGTTTTCGAAATTCGCATGGGCTCTACCTTTGAAGGCGAAAACGGGGACGTGCGTCATGGAAGCATTCAAGACAATTTTTCGCGAAAGCGGCAGACGACCTCGGTTTTTGCAAACAGACAACGGTAAAGAATTTTACAATGCTGTATTCCAAAAGTTTATTCGGAAACACGACATTCGACATTACTCAACCTTCAGTCACATCAAAGCCAGCATCGTGGAAAGATTTAATCGCACTCTGAAATCGCGCATGTGGTCACGCTTCACGCTTCGAGGAAATTACAAATGGGTCGACATACTGCCGGAACTTGTTAACGACTATAATCACACGGTACACAGAACAATAGGCATGAAGCCAGCTGACGTTACCAAGTCCGACGAGCAGCGATTAATTTCCAGCGTTTACTGTCCAAAGTACACGCCCACGACAAAAAAACCTAAATATAAAATTGGAGACCAGGTGAGGGTCAGTAAATTGAAGCGAACGTTCGACAGGGGTTTCACACGAAACTGGAGCACGGAACTTTTTACCGTGGTTCGAGTTCTACCCGGAAACCGTCACACGTATATAATAAAGGACAGTGGCGGTGAAATTTTATTGGGGCGCTTCTACGAGGAGGAACTCTCTAAAACGAAATACCCCAACACATACCTTATCGAAAAAGTTTTGCGTAAGAGAGGCGACAAACTGTTTGTCAAATGGCTGGGACTTCCGGAAAAAAGTTGGATCGATTCAAACGAAGTGATTCTATGAGTGCGTGGAATGTCGTGAAACGTCTACCTGATTCGGAAAATCGAAAGAACAAAAGGAACGGCGAGTTGCTTCCCGACAGCATCCGCTGTCTGATTGTAGGTCCTTCGGGGTGTGGAAAAACAACACTGCTCGTGGACAATTTTCTCCTCGCACCGAATTGGTTAGATTGGAAGAACAGGCACCTCTACGTATTTTCGAAAAGTTTGGAGCAAGCGAAATACCAGCAACTGATGAAACTGTACGATGGTCTGGATATTGCAACGTTCTCTTCGGAAATAAAACCACTCGACGATTGTCGTGAAAATTCAGTTGTTGTGTTCGACGATGTTATCCTGGAAAATCAAAATGAAATTCGCAATTTTTTCACGCAAGGTCGTCACAAAGGAATAGATTGCTTCTTCCTAGCTCAAACGTTTTCCAAAATTCCAAAACAGTTAGTACGCGACAACGCTAATTTTATATGTTTGTTTCGTCAAGATCACACCAACCTCAAGCACGCGTACGATGACTACGTAGGCGGAGACATGAACTACAATCAATTTTCGGAACGCTGCTGCTCCCACTGTTGGAACAGTGACGATTTCGGATTCGCGACGATCGACATGACGAGGAAACCCAACGATGGAAAATACAGAAACAAAATCAACGACTTTCTAAACGTTGCAACGTTGTGAGAAACGACGTGTATAAATAACGTTATGACGAAACGAAAAATCGAAGACGAAAATCTCAAGTTGCGAAACTACCTCGCGAAACGCTTCAAAGGGTGGAAATCCGAGAATCGCGGATTCTACGAAGAGAAGAAACGTCAAGATCAACCTGTGATCGACGCCATCAGCGATCTAGGTAAAGAAATTAAAGGCGTCACGGAACAAAATAAAAATTTGATCAACGAACTCGTACCACTTGCAGCTAAAAGTTACACCGTACCCACGCCCATTTCGAGCATTCCTTCGACGCCGTTTGAATTGAAGGACGTACCGGCACGACATCGAGCCATAGGTAACACACCGTCGTCTTTGGATAAAATCGAGTTGGGGCCTTTGGCACGAGACTACCTGAGCACGGGAAAATTCGACAAGGATGAAGTGTTCGGATTGTATCCGAGCATGGAGAGCAACGAAGGCGGCGGTGTGGTTTGGAAGATTGGAAAATCGAAGGTGAGTTTCGAAGGCAACGATATTAAAGTTAATTTAGGCGAGAAGGATAGTTGGAACAGGTATCCGGGTACGGTGGGACTGTGGGAACTCGTTGCCAAAAAGCAGCCGAAAGATTACACCGACGAAGATTACCAGAGTTACAAGGAAATTTTGATCATGACGGATGCCTTGTACCAGAACAACGACGCCTCGCAGAATAGGGTGAAATCGAGCAGCGGTGAGAAGTACAGAAATCTCATCAAACCGATATGGAACCAGGTGAAAACGGGTAGTGGCGTCAAACTCTACAACACCCTGCCCAAAGAGTTTGTGTGGGTGGACGACGTACGCAAGCTCATAGACCGTTTGTTGGTTATTGCAGGAGAGGAGAATGCAGGCAATCGTAATTTCTACAACGAGAAGATAGGAATTGTGGACATGATCAGCACAAAACTTTCCAACTTCATCGTGAACGACGACAAGGGCATAGGTTACCTCATTAAAATTATCAACACGCTGCCTCCGAGATTCTGGAACGTGGCCGAAGGAAAGGGACTCGTGAACGACATCATCAACAAGTTACCTTTCGAGATGCATTTACCCGGCTACCAGTACTGCGGACCGGGTACCAAACTCGAGAAAAGATTGGAGAGAGGAGACAAGGGCGTGAATCCGTTGGACGCCGCATGCAAAGATCACGACATCGCCTACAACACCACTCGCACCGATCTGGATGCACGTCACGAAGCAGACAGAAAGTTAGAGCACGCAGCGTTCGAAAGATTCGTCAGCAGAGACGCTTCGCTGGGAGAAAGAGTTGCAGCACTGGGCACCACCATCGCCATGAACACGAAACAAAAATTTGGATGGGGTGTGTAGAAATAAAAAAAATTCTCTACCGTGAAAAAAATTTCTTCGGCATATAAATAACACTACGTAAAAAAAAAAACTCCAGTTGTGTTTGCCATTTATAAAATGAGTAAACAATCACTAGACGCCCAAGCATTAAAACAAATGCTAAATTCATCAATCGAATATGTAAAAATTCAGGAATTGGAAGTGGACAAACCTTACACGATAACTTCCGGTTCAATTGTTTCTACCCAGTATGGTCCCAAGGCGCGTCTGTTCCTCAACGCACAATACAGTCTATTTTTACCAGATCGATACGCTGACATGTTATCCGACGAGAAGCTAGCTATTTTAATCGAGAACAAAACTCAAATCGTGTACAAGGGTACAAAAAAACTTCTTGGTAAAAAAACAAAGCACGTAATAGAATTTGTGTAACGACTCTGCGCGAAGTATATCCTTGAAAAAAATTACACGGAACAAAAAAATCTCAGAACATTTATATATAAATAACATACCAAAAAAAATTACACAAAAAAAATCCTAGAACATATATATAAATAACATACCGTGAAGATAACATATAGAGCATCAACATGAAGCCCAAAGGTGTCGTGTACCAGATACCATACTCCAATCTGAAAAATCTAGGTGCCCTCGATGGGTTACTCACCAAGAAACAACGTGAGAAGAAACGTTCTTGCTTGACGAAAGGACACGGAATGAAATTACTTCTCAGCACACCTCAATTGAAACGCTTGCAGCGTTCGCGAAAACAGCAAAAGATCGGAGGTTTCATATTCAGCATCCCGGCCATCCTGGCAGCATTGGGGGCCGTTGGAAGTTTGGCCGGCGGTAGCGCCGCCATCGCGAAAACCGTCATCGACTCGAAGAAAAACAAGGCAGAATTGGAAGAACAGAAACGTCACAACCTGGCTATGGAGAAGAAGGGGAAAGGTATAACCAAAAAACAAAAAAGCAACCTCGATGCTTTGAAGAAATATAAAAAAAAGAAGAAGCCCTGTCCAACTTCGATATTGAATCTCTGATCGAACCGTTGGGAATAAAGAACTTCAGGGGTGTTTTCATGTCCGATTCTCTACCCTCTGCTGTGAAGAAAAAAGAGTATGGCGTGGTCAACCTGGACAGTTACAAAAATCCTGGTACACATTGGATATGCTACCTCAAAATTGACGATGACAAAGCATTTGTTTTCGATTCGTTTGGTGGCACACCACCTGCCAGGTTGGTGAAGTATCTCAGTGTTGCCAACCTCTACTACAATGACAAACGCATCCAGGGTTTCACCGATGTTAACTGCGGCCACCTATGCCTTTCCGTTCTCGCATACATGTCTAAAATAAATAACCCGTCGGTGGAACATTTTCAGAAAGCATTGTGGAATCTTAAAAACGATGGGCGTGTTCCATCTCACGAGCGAATCTTCGATCTTGAAACTCACGCTGCACGACGACATCGTCTATCCTAAATCCGTAGCTCTGCGTGCATTCTACAGCATGTACCTCATACCTAACGTCACGCAGCACAACAACAAAATTAGCGTCGGAAGCGAACACATCGTCGTCACGCCAGGCCAATACAATCTTTCCACTTTGCAAGCTCAATTACCCAAAGGCACGTACCTTTCTCAAAATTCGGTCACGCACAGAGTGGAAATCCTATCGGCGACGGAGACCATAAACCTGGGCACCATGGGAGAACTTTTAGGTTTCGAGAACGACACCAAACTCGAAGCTGGCATCAAACACACGGCAACCAACATTCCTAAATTTCTAGCCATCGAAACTCTGAACGTTCACTGCAACGTGGCGGAAGGAATGATTACTAAATCTTCGGACGGATTGTTAGGAAGTCACAAGCAGACGGGAATCATAGCTACGTTCAAACCCAGTTCCGAGTTCATGGAACCGATCATCTACACGCCCTCTTCGCCGATCTATTTTCCAGTATGTCGCAACCGCATAGACGACATAGAGTTGGTGGTGACGAACGAGAAAGGAGACGTGGTGGATTTCGCAGGTGCCACTACGACGGCCATCGTGGAGATCAACGTATAGTAAATAACACGCATAGTAAAAATGGAGCAAATCGAAAGTTACGAATTGCAATCTTTCCCTCCGAACCGTCGCACGTTCGCCAATCTCAACGAAGCGAACAGGGAGATCGAATACGACGTGGACGTAGGCGACGGGTTTGTTCATCCTCACAGAACAGACCTCTACCTTCAATTCGACGTGGTGAAGAAAGAAAGCGGAGACGCGTTTCCACCCAATGCAAATTTGATACTCGTGGACAACTTCGTGCCTCATCTGTTCTCGCAGGTGGAGGTGAGGAAACACAACACCGTCATCGACAGAATAGACTATCCAGGCATCACGTCGACGGCAGTGGGAACATTGAAATTATCCAAAACTGACGCAGCATACTACCAGGCGGGAGGATTCGAAGCGGGGACCAAAATATCGACTAGAAGTCACACGGTGCTCTTTCCCATGCGTCTGCTGCCGGGATTCTTCTCCGACTACAAAGAAATCATGTGGAAGGGGGGATTGCGCGTCACGTTTCGAAGAGCGGCCAACGACAACGACGCGCTGATGCGATACACCAACTTGAACGCCGACGGCACGCCGATAGCCAACACTTTACCCGAAGCAGCCAAGTGCGTCATCCGGAGCATGGAGTTGAGAATGCCGATCGTGGAATACGAAACGAACTATGCCCTCAAGTACAAAGCGGAGATCTTGAAGAGTCCGCAGGTGCCGATTCGCTTTCACGGTTACCAGTGCGTGCAGAAGGTGGCGTCGGGAAGTCACATGGAATTCGACGTGACGACGCAGTTCAACAACATACAGTTCGACATGCCAGATTTCGTCGTAGTGCTCTTTCAAACCGGGCGCGATAACAACCAGGAAAAAGATTCCAGCAAGTTCGACGACTGCAAGATCAAGAATATTTATCTGAAAAATGGACGCAACGAAGTTTTCCCGCGCGAGAATTACAACCTCGACATGACCAAAGACGATTACCTGAAACTTTACGAAGCTTACACGGCTTTCAAACGCGTGACCGAGGGAAGCATGGACATGTACTACACGCCCAGCGAATTCAAAACCCACAGACCCATGTTTGTCATCAACACATCTAAGAGGAAGCAGGTGGTGGTCAACGATCGCACCAACATCAAGGTCGTCTGCGAGTTCAACAGTCCGTTGCCCGAGGATACCGTATGCAGTGTCATCCTGGTCGCCGAGAAGTCCTTCGTCCACGACGTGAAGAACGAGAGGGTCACAGAGCAGTTTTAACATGTTTAACATCTTTTTTCTTGCACAAATAATAAGAGGCGCCAGCGCGTGCACGTGTGTGTGTGTGGCACATCGTTCCCGAGAGAGGTTTACAAAAGTCACGATATACAAACATTAGTGTCCCCGGGACTTGGAAGATTACGATAAAGTGCATTCGTACTTCAAAAATGAGAAAATGCATTATTTACTCATCACGCTGTGCCAGCACAACGAATAAATACGCGAAACGTAATCTACCGATAGGCGCGCGCGCGCGTGTGTGGCACATCGTTCCCGAGAGAGGTTTACAAAAGCCGTGTCCGGATTGGCAAGCGCTCCATCCCGTTCTCTCCCGTTGCTCTCGCGTGCACTCGAAGTCGCGTCCAAGTCGTCCGAATCTGCATGTCCCCTTGTAGTACGGCTGTCACTTTTCCCGCCAGGTGTCAGCCCGAACTTCACCCACCGCGCTCTGGGGCGCAAACAAACATGACAATGATTTCCACCTAACTACTCACATTAAAAAATATAACACGCTATTTCATCATTTACGTTTTCTGCATTCATTATCGATAAAATATTAAAATATAACTGAGTTTTACATCCTCTAATCAGTAAATGTTGTCTGTACAAAGTGAAAGTTAGAATATGGCTGCCAAGCGCAGCGTCACAGCGAGTTCAAGCGTGCATCTGTCGCGCCTCTCTGCTCTTCCCTCCGACTCCACGTCTACCGCAAATTCGGACAACAGAGATTGGCTGAGTCCCGGATGGAACAGCGCTCTAGGTGACATCTGCTGCTGATTCGGACGCAGCCCTGGCCACTTCTATTAGTCAGTGTTGCCCATTCGTAGGTTAGCTTCGCCTGTAAAATATCACATGATGAAATATTCTTCAGGTAAGTTGGCAACATTGAACCGCAATTGATGTTACCAGTGTTGTCAACTTCTATTTGTAGGTTAGCTTCGCCTGTAAAATATCACATGGTGAAATATTCTTCAGGTGAGTTGGCAACATTGAATCGCAATTGATGTTACCAGTGTTGTCATCTTCTATTTGTAGGTTAGCTTCGCCTGTAAAATATCACATGGTAAAATATTCTTGGGGTGAGTTGGCAACACTGAACCGCAATTGATGTTGCCAGAGTTGCCAACTCCCATTTGTAGGTTAGCTTCGCCTGTAAAATAACATGTGGTGAAATATTCTTGGGGTGAGTTGGCAACACTGAACCGCAATTGATGGCACTCAACCCGTGCACCTCCACTAGTCAGTGTTGCCAACTCCCATTCGTAGGTTATCTTTGCTTGTAAAATATCATATGGTGAAATATTCTTGGGGTGAGTTGGCAACACTGATCGCCAATTGATGGCGCTCAACTAAGCTGATTACACTAATCAGTATTGCTAACTCTTATTCGTAGGTTAGCTTCGCCTGTAAAATATCACATGGTGAAATATTCTTGAGGTGAGTTGGCAACACTGATCGCCAATTGATGCTGGTGAACCCGGCTACCTCCACTAATCAGTGTTGCCAACTCCCATTTGTAGGTTAGCTTCGCCTGTGAAATATCACATGGTGAAATTTTCTTGGGGTGAGTTGGCCACACTGCGAGAAAAGCCTCAAGCGTTGCCAGCTCCTTGCTTGAGGTTAGGTTAGACCCAAAAACAAAAACCTTGGTTATTTTTTCGAGTAAGAGGTTGGCAACACTGTGTACCTCACTATACCTCATTTTCGGGCGTGGAACCCGGCCACTTATACTACTCTGTAAGTTAGCTTCGCCTGTAAAATATCACATGGTAAAATATTCTTGAGGTGAGTTAGCAACACTAAACCGCAATTGATGTTGCCAGTGTTGCCAACTCCCATTTGTAGGTTAGCTTCGCTTGTAAAATATCACATGGTGAAATATTCTTGGGGTGAGCTGGCAACACTGCGAGAAAATAAGGCTCATGCCTTACGAGAGCAAACCGTTAACATACACCGTAAAAGGCTACGCCTCGCTCGAGCTGGCAACACTGCAAGAAAATGAGGCTCGGTGAGATTCGCAGTATTGCCAGCTTTTTGCTTTAAATTAGGTTAGACCGAGATAAAAACCTTGGTGATTTTTTCGAGTAAGGGGTTGGCAACACTGCGAGCCTCACCGAGCCTCATTTTCGGTTCTTGAACCCGGCCACTTATACTACTTATACTGTTTGCGTTTAGTAATAAGTCGAAATGTGATATTGAAATACAAGCTTGATAAAGTGTTGATTCAATTGTGTTTATATACGTTAATATTTAATTAAAAGTAATATTTTTTATTAAAATTCACAAATTCGGCAGGGGCATTATTGATGACTATTTACCTATATGATTTAAATTACATTCATTAAGGTATTATAAACTTTTATTGTTTGAGCATGGTACAAATACATTAAATTTGGTAAAAACTACAACTTTTGACATCACACAGAAATAACTGATTTTGATTTAACAAAACATGTTTGGTTATACTTTTTTGGTAACTATAAACAAAGAAATGAAAACCTGGTAATTTTGGCAGTTATGTGTAACTGAAAACAAGTGTTCAAGACTAAGTACCAAAATAATTTGGTTTTGGTGAACAATTATTTGCATCTGGCCTATTTAAGAAAAACTGTTTAGTTGCGGGAAACTATTTTATTGGTTACTTCAAACCTATTTCATCTGCATTTGTTGTTCGATATTATACAGACTTCTTGTTGGATAAGATAGTTGTATGCTAGTATTTTAGATTGGGTAGACTATCTGATTTTTGTTTGAAATACAGGGTGTCTATAAATGATTGAAGCGGTTTCACGAGGTTACTCTACGTATATTATTGAACATATCCTGAAGTAACTTTACAGTTTTGTAGAGAAACTCAACAAGGTTTGTGACACACCAGCAGTTCTGCTACATAACTTGACAATGGAGGCACAGGCACTACATTCTTCACATAACACCACACAAAAAGTCACATTGAGTTATGGCGAGAAGGGACAATTTCCCCTAGGTCTTTCTCGCTGGTAGCTGCCGATCACTTTAGCCAACTTCGTTCTTTTGGAGCCAGATCTGCATCTTTCGTGCACTCGTTTGGCTGTGATCTGTGGCACCCGCCCTCTGCCCCACCATGATGCCACCACTGGCTCCGGCCCATAAAGACCAACCTTTGCCATGAGTGTACATTTTGCACGTGACGTGATGTACATATATAGGCTGAGTCACCCACACCCTCTTTCCTCCCCAGGTATTTTTATATATAGCGCTGTGGCTAAGGTGAAGATCACAATATTATTATCCGCGAATGCTTTATTTTCATATGATCATCATTGGATTATTGAGATGGGTGATGCTGCCAAATCTAGGCGATGAAAACTAAAAATGAATTGCCATCACTTTAACGCTTACGGTAATAGCAGTTCCCCCACCCCTTTAACACCTAAAATATCCTAGGAGACACTTTATGTAGCCTTCGTTAATCTAGCTCCTAGACAGTCATCTTAAGGTCTATTAATGGTGAAATGTAGCTCTTTTATGCACATCATGTTTGGCAACACTGCTAGGATGGCCGTATGAGGCAAGGAGAAATGCAATATGTTTATGGGACCATTATTTTGTTTGTTCTCGGGAATATCAAACATCCATAGACGTAGAAAAGTATATGGACGACAAAAGGACACATTGAACTATGCCATAGTAGTAGGAAACGATTTCCCATAAGGAATACATGGGATTCTGTAACAACTTATTAATCATATTTTTCAAACATCGTGTCTAGCTTACTAATCAACTTGAAAAACAGTTTCAACTTGCAACATGGAGAGAAATTCATACTCTCTTGCATACTAAACCCTTTTTTAAATAGCAATGCCCAAAGCGACGGTATTGGAATAAATGCACAACTAGTGGTAATTGTCCTTCTTCGCCTTAATTCAGGGGAGCTTGAGGTAAAGACAGCAGTTGTTGACAATCATTTCCACAACGACCGATTGATCGGTTTTGATACTCTGGTGGTTAAAAATTTGTGGACATTGTGATGAAACTGGGACGGACCTCCATCCAACTGGTGGATAAAGTTCTCACTGTCTGTCTCCAACTGTGTCATGAGCCAGTTTTCCAACATGTCAAGATACCCGTATTATGTAATGGTTGTTCGCTGAAAAAGAAGGAACCGTAAACTCTAGATTCTGAGATTGCACAAAGAATATTGAATTTCGGAAAGTCACGAATATTCTCAGTGACGCTAAGGGGAACAGAAAAATCCGATATCTTGTAATGTTTCACAAAACGTTTTGAGTTCCTCTACAAATCTGCACAGTCACTTCGTGATACGTTCCATAATACATGTACAGTAACATCATGAAACCGCTTCATTCATTTTAGACACTCTGTATATTGTTAATGATGGATCGTTTAACATAACGAAATTTTGATGTGTCTTGAGATTTACTGAATGAATTTCTCTTCTGGAATTTTGGCGTCCTGTGTTTTTCTCGGTTGGAAATATGATGTGAATTGTTTACAATTAGAGTAACTTACCTTTACTCCTTAGGGCTGACGTCTGAAGGGCTTTGCACCCTGGCGAATGGTTTATGGTTCCAACCTGGTGGTTCCAATCAGTAGCCTCGGGATTTCAACTGGATACTATGACGCTTTCTGTAAAAATATATATTCCTTATTTGTTAGTCCTATCCAACTAACATACAACGATAATCATGCATGAGATGTATGTAGTTGCTACATGAATTTAAGTTTAAAATCTCTAAATTTTCTGCAGTCGTCGTTGTCAAAAAATTGGTGACTTACCCCATCGCTCCTACAACACACTATACATTACAGTGTTTTTATTAACAAAGTAGTTCGAGTGATGCCCTCACACTGGACTCTTGTGTTCCTTAGTCTACGAGAATATGCCCTTATCAACGATTCGAACTCATGATCTTTTGGCATAATACCATACTAAGTTAACAACTGCACCACGGAGGACAATTTAAATATGTTATGATGTATTTTTTTTGTTAGACTTTTGATTTTATTAGTCAGGTTCGCTACTCCCCCTCCCCTTTCCTTGGTACGATGCTCAAGGGACCTCCCTTTCTGAATGTGAGCAATTACTCTAGTTTTCAGTTTGCTTTTTACCTTGCCAGGAAACCTGGCATATTTAGAAGTATACCTACGATAAAATAAAATATTGTGCTTTTACAAGATGCGGCAGATTTTTAGCAAATATTTAGTAAACTTTCAGCTGTGTATTTTAACCTACGAAACAAATTATTTTGTTAATGAAGTGTTGGATATATGTTGAAACGATGTTGACTACAGGTACAAAGACATTCATTACACATATATTTCATTTCATGATAAGTCATCAAAGGGCATAACACAAAATGATGCTATGCAACACAAGATAGCTGAATTTGAAATGAGATTCAATGTGGGTAGTTTCTTCACGGTTTACCACAGATATGCTTTTCATTATTCTTGTTGATGTTCAAGTGAGTAATTTCATGACAAGTAGTCTAAAGGTGTCACCAATATCCCTTAGAATTTGTTCAAATATTGTATATAGTGGCATGAAAGACCGCCTTAGCTTTAGTAACATTCCCAAAATCTAGGATTCCTAACTGCATTGCTCGGTGATATAGGAATCCTAAACGGCCCGACCCTGTGGCCGAGTGGTTAGCACATCGCGCTGCGACGCCAAGGGTCCCGGGTTCGAATCCCGGTCGGGCTTGGTTGTTTGTGAATGTCCATTCATCAATTTCATCATTTCATCACTCATCCCCATCTTCGCAAATTAGCCAAGAGGCACAAAACGCGAAGTAAAATAAACTAAATCAATCAATCAATCAATCCTAAACTGGAGTAAAGCCCGTTGCAATAACAGCAAGAAAAATCATGTGCTGATAAAATTGAGACCAGATTAGTTACAGGGCCAGCAACTAGCTATCCTATAATACATTTTCTGATGATTCTAACGAGGATACATAACATTCTGGATACAAGAGCCAACCAGGAATCTTTGATTAAAATGTTATTAAAACTTGTTGCTATTTACCATCTAAGATTGTGGCCAGAATCTACGGGATAATATCATGCAGAAAAGAGCAGTTACAAGCTTGATATTTTAAAACATACATTGCTCTTATACTTGCTGCTATACTGGTATAATATTTTATATTTGAATGCACCTTCTCAGAATTTATTCAAAGTAGGCATATTTGCTGTACATGTTAAAATCCAATGTTCAAAATTCAAGTCTCCCCAATCATGCGTTATATTTTATTGTTTTCATTTGCCAAACTTTGTCACCTTAAGTGGTGACCTAAAGTTTTTTAAAAAATCTTCCCCTATTCTACAAAATGTATTTTAGACAGAGATTGAAAGTGTTGTCTTCAGAATTTGGAGCTATCTCAACATACGCCAAATTGATTTTTCGACCATCTTCTGGAAATTCCTTGATCAATTTCGCTCAAATTAAAAAGACAAATAATTTTTCAGATTACACTAATATTCAAGGATTTGTTGTTTTAAAATGAAGAGGTGTATCGAAGTGGATTTTTTCCGCAGATTCCGACAATAGCACGTCTGGTTTGTTCACAAATCACGAAAATGTGAAAATCTAAAACAAAAGTCATTTTTTAATGACAACTTTGTAACGTTGTAAAAATGTGTTCTGGAGGGAAGGAATGAATGTGTAAGAAATAAACAAATACATGGCTGGTTACGAAAATGAAACTGACTCATACCCCACTCCACCGCTCCCTTCTTCTATATGGGTCTCACATGTGGCGCCAGAACGCCCACTACTCAGTGCAAAGCAGGGACTGCTCCCAGGTTCATTGCATTGAGTACATGACCGTTCGATTGTTTCTTTGTGGCATGTGCAATGGCTTCACGTGGTTGTGTCAATCATCCAGACATATTTTGCTACATATGTGGCTGTTATACGACAGCAAAACAGAGGCAAAATATTACGCCTTTCGTGAAAATTGCTTATTTTCAATACTTCGGGATGCACCTAGGAGATCAGGACAAAGCGTCGGCTCCTCATAAAGTGTGCCGTGCATGTGTGGAGGGGTTGAGAAAGTAGAAAAGTGGAAAAGGGAATCGCTGCCATTCGGTGTACCCATGGTGTGGCGTGAACCAAGAAATCACAGTGACGACCGCTACTTCTGCGCAGTGAAGATCGTGGGCCGTACCAGTACCAGTAAGCGTAACATTGTGTATCCCAAAATTCCATCTGCCATGAGACCATTGCCCATTGGTGAATCCATTCCTGTGCGATCATCGTCCAATGTCAGGGCCCCACCAGACACCGGTTCAGACAGTGATACAAGTGAGATGTACCAACCGGACAGTATGGAGGATGAAACCCGAGTGCCATTTACCAAGCATGAACTGAATGATTTGGTTCGCGATCTGAATTTACCTAAAGAAGCAGCAGAGTTGTTAGGATCACGACTTCATGCAAAGAATTTACTATGTCCTAATACGAGGTTCTCCTGGTACAGGCACCGAGAAGCAGAATTGGTTCCGTTTCATGCAGAGGAAAGCGGTTTGGTATATTGTCTAGACATTCCGGCAATCATGAAATTCTTCAACATTAATTGCAATTCAGGAGAGTGGAGGTTGTTCATAGATGCCAGCAAATCCAGTTTAAAAGGTGTTTTATTACACAATACTAACATCTCTCCATCCATTCCAGTAGCACATTCAGTTACTTTGAAAGAGACGTACGAAAACCTTAAATTGCTGCTGGAAAAGATGCAGTTCAAGCATTGTGAATGGTCTGTGTGAGGATATTTCAAGGGGATTGGAATATTGCTAGGCCAACAAGCAGGCTACACCGAATTTCCTTGCTTTTTGTGTGAATGGGACTCCAGAGCAAGGACGGAACATTGGGTTCGGAAGAAGTGGCCAGTCAGAAGTACTTTCACACCTGGCGAAAATAAACATTGTTTCAGTTACACTGGTTGATCCCTCGAAAATACTGTTACCACCGTTACATATAAAACTAGGTTTAATGAAGCAATTCGTGACAGCTTTAAACAAGACATGACAGTAAATGCTTTCAGTACCTTGGTGTTAAGATTCCATCAATCACGTCTAAAAAAATCACAGCTGGCAATTATACAGGCCCACAAAACGAAAATTAATGGCGGACAACATATTCGAAAAAAATTGAGTGAGTGTGAATTGCAAAAATAGACTACATTCAGAAATGTCTCACAAAACGTTTCGGGCAACACGAAGGCTGCAAATTACACCATTTTAATCGACTAGATGTGGGAATCCTATAAACTGCTTGGTTGCAACATGAGCGTAAAAGTTCACTATGTTCATGCTCACCTCAATTACTTTCCTGACAATCTTGGTGACTTTACGGAAGAACATGGCGAGGGCTTCAATCAGGATATTAAAGTAATGGAATATATGTAGATACCACGGAAAGTGGACCGTACATATGATGGCCGACTATTGTTGGATGTTTAGAAGATACTGTACAGAGAAGACCGAAGAAAATCGAAAAGGAGGAAGGAAGTTTCAAGGGGAGCCCAATGGTGAATCTTAGGAATATTTGCTTTCAAATATGTATTTAAGTTTATTCCTTGCACATTCAATACGTCCATCAAGAGCACATTTTCACACGTTATGCGGCCCTTACACGATCAATAATATTGACAATATCAGTATTGACAATACAGCCATCAATCCACGTGCCAACCAGTCTCAATACTGCCTTACCTTACACGATCAATATTATTGTCAATACTTTTGTCAATAAATTTGCACAGTACCTCTTTTTCTGCCTAACGAGCAGGGTGAATCTGTGTGTTTGTGTGGTTTTATTCTGTTATTTCTGGGTTTTGTCCTTCCAAAACATGGATAATCGTACAAAAGGGTGCATAGCCATTATTTTAGCGCTTGGAACTACTCGTCGTGTGCAACGCAAACGCTGGATGAAGGAATGGTTGAAGAAGAGAGAGGATTATTCGCATCTAGTACTGTTGAAGGCCCGGTCAGGAGTTGCTGATCTCCAACCGGGCGCCTCCCCAGGTGGCGGATAGGGGAATGCTATATAGATATATATAGTACTGGCATAGCCAGGGCGGACCAAAATCAGCACTGCTGCCTTGCAGGAGCCAGGGGACTGGCAAAGGCTAGGGGAAGAACACCCCAACAGAAAATTACCTGGTCCTCCAGGTTGGGGGTTGGGCGCAGGGCTAACAACCCGGTCCCATAAAAGAAAAAATGGTTCAGAAACCAAACACTATGCCTCGGAAAGGAAGATATAAAGGAAACGAACCTGGCAAACTTCTAAAGGACTACGAGATAAGGATTGGAACATGGAATACTCAAACTATGCTACAAGCAGGAAAAATGATGGAAATGGCACAAGAAATGATGAAATATAAGATAGATGTAATGGCATTACAGGAGATTAGGTGGCAGGGAAGTGGAATTATAAGAAGACCAGAGTTTACCATGATATATAGTGGAACCAGAGAAAGAACTGGATTATTTGGAACTGGTTTTATGATTCAGAAAGAAACCAGCAAGAAAATATTGGAGATAGAAACAATAAATGAGAGAATCTGTAGATTGAGAATAAAAGGAAAGTTTAGAAATCTAACGTTGCTGTCAATATATGCACCAACTGAAGAAAAAGAAGATAGAGAAAAAGAGACATTTTATGAATTATTAGAAAGTACATATGAGAAAATATCTAAAAATGACCAGATATTAATTATTGGTGATTTTAATGCTAAAATTGGGAAGGAGGAAGCCATATATAAGGCTAGCGGAGAACATACTCTCCACAACATAAGTAATGAAAACGGAGCATATTTAATACAATTTGCTTTAAGAAACAATTTGATAATAAGTAGTACCACTTTCCCTCATAAAAACATTCATTTAGGAACTTGGAAGATTCCAGGAACCCAAGAAGTAAACCAAATAGATCATGTTCTAACCAATAAAAGATATAGTTCATCGACAATGGATGTCAGGAGCCTGAGGGGACCTAACATCGATTCGGATCACTACATGGTGCGAGCAAAAATAAGATTAAAAATTGTTAAAGTAGACAGAAGAAAACAAATAATGTTAGGAAAAAGATGGGACACAGATAAATTTAAAGATAGAGAGGTGTGTGAAACCTTTAAAGCCACCATTAATGAAAAAATTACTGAGCAGACAGAAGAGATAGAAGAGAGGAATAGTAATGAAGAATGGAAAAATATAAAATCAATGATATTAAAAACAGCTGAAGAGAAAATAGGAGAAAAGAAAAGAGAATATGGAAAACCATGGTTTGATGTAGAATGCGAAGAGGCCATCCAGAAGAAGAATGAAGCAAGAAAAAAGAAGTTACAGAGAGAAACTAGAAGCAATTGTGCAAGGTACACAGAATCAAGAAGAGCTGCTAAAAGAATATGTACCCAAAAGAAAAGACAATATTTAAAACAAAGATTAGTGGAAGTAGAGGAATTAGATAAAAAAAATGAGAGAAGAAAATTCTATCAAGCCATGTTCAGTCTTACAAAAGAATATAAACCAGAAATTGAAGGATGTAAAGATAAAAATGGAGAAATGCTGTATGAAGAAAGACAGATCAGAAAACGGTGGGCAGAAAATTTCAAAGAAAAACTGTCAAGAAGAGAAAATGGAATAGAAGCCGGAAATACAGAATGGGAAACAGAAGAAGAGGAAGAAGAAACAATAGAACCACCAACGTTAGATGAAGTAACAAAAGCAATCAGGAGATTAAAAAATAATAAAGCACCAGGAAGTGATAATATGGTAGCCGAAATGATTAAACATGGAGGCGCACAACTATACCAGAAAATACACGAGCTGATTAGTAAAATATGGAGAAAGGAGGAACTACCGGACGAATGGAGACAAGGGATTATATGTGCCATTTATAAGAAAGGAGACAAATACAACTGTAGCAACTATAGAGGAATAACATTGTTAAATGTTGGATATAAAATATTCTCGAGCATATTAAATAAAAGGATACAAGAAATAATTGAACCCATCCTTGGAGAGTATCAAGCAGGATTCCGGGAAAATAAGAGCACCATAGACCAAATATTTGTAATTAGACAAATATTAGAGAAACATTATGAACATGGGAGCGAACTACATGTGCTGCTTGTAGATTTTAAACAGGCCTTTGATAGTGTACGAAGAGAAGAACTAATTAAAGCAATGGAAAGAGTTGGTATACCCAAAAAACTAAGACAATTTGTACAGATGACTCTGATGGATACCTCAGCAAGAGTAAAAGTAAAAGGACAACTTAGTGAAGAGTTCACATTTGACAAAGGTGTAAAACAAGGGGACGGATTGTCGACTACACTATTTAATATAGCATTGAATGATGCTATAAAACAGATTGACCAAAGAGGTACCATCTTTAATAAAAGCTCACAAATCTGCGCTTATGCAGATGATATAGCAATCATTGCAAGATCTATGAATAAGTTAATACAAGTATTTAACGACATGGAGAATTATACTAAGGAAATGGGCCTAGAAGTAAACATAAATAAAACAAAATATATGAAAATAGCACGAAAACCAGAAAGAAGAAAAGAAATAGAGATAGGTAATAAGAAGTTCGAGGTAGTACATGAATTCAAATACCTGGGAAATCAAATAAATGAAATAAATAACATAGGAAGATGCGTGGAAGGAAGGATCAGAGCAGGAAATAGAGCATATTATGCAAATAGAAATCTGCTGAAAAGTAAGATAATAACAAGAACAACAAAAATGAAAATATACAATACATTAATCAGGCCAGT
Organism: Lepisma saccharinum; assembly: GCF_977018435.1. Classification (NCBI taxonomy): domain Eukaryota; kingdom Metazoa; phylum Arthropoda; class Insecta; order Zygentoma; family Lepismatidae; genus Lepisma; species Lepisma saccharinum. The sequence continues at coordinate 13,517,773 of NC_139252.1, forward strand.
AGTAACATATGGAGCCGAAACGTGGACGTTGACCAAAGATACAGAAAGAAGGCTAATGGTATTTGAAAGAGCAATATTAAGAAAAATATTTGGACCAACTAGAGAAGAAATAGGATGGAGAATAAAATACAACCACGAACTAGAGGAACTAATAAAACATAAAAATATAGTACGCTTTATTAAAGCCAGGAGAATCAGCTGGATAGGACATGTATACCGCCTACCAAAAGAAGCCATGCCGAGAAGAATAATAGAGAGTAAGCTATATTCAACTAAAAGGAAAGGAAGACCTAGAAGCAGATGGAAGGAAGAAGTATGCATGGACCTAAACAAGATAGGAGTAACAAGATGGAAACAGAAATGCCAGGACAGACAGAAATGTAGGGACATAGTGGAGGAGGCCATGGCCCGACAGGAGCTGTAGCGCCGGATGGTAAGGTAAGGTTAGTACTGTTGAAGGAAATCAGCCTCAGCGATATTGAAGATTTCAAGAACTACTTTCGAATGGAGGAAAATACCTTGAACAAACTGTTACAGATGGTTGAACCGTTTGTGAAAAGGAAAGACACAAATATGAGAGAAAGTATAACTGTTAAGGAAAGATTAGCGTTAGCCCTGAGGTACTTGGCCACTGGAAGAAATTTTGAGGACTTGAAGTTTTCTGTCATCATGTCGCCAGTAACTATCAGCGAAGCTGTAGTAGAAACGTGTGAAACGCTTATATATGTCCTACAAGACTACATGAAGGTAAGTTTGCATAGTTTTTATGTATTTGTTCATTTTATCCACTTTATATTTTATATACAGGTATTTAGGATTCTTGTCTCCCTATGTACGTACCTGCTTACGTTCACTACAAAATCGAAGGATACCAATGGATTGGCTGATTGATATTATTCCCTATATAGGTATAGCAACGAGCCAGTACATTGGCTCCCTTCCCTTGTTAATTGAAAGTAAGCAGGTGGTACATACTGGGTACGTAGGTAGTAAAATGAAAGAAATAGGGAGATGCAATAACTACTAGAACTAGAAGTACGTATATTGACTATAATAGACAGTACAAAGTCAACATTTACCTCAAACATTGAAATAACTATCAAACATTAAAAAACTGAAGTTAACGAACGAACTTGAGCAAACACTTCAAAACCGCCAACACTCATCCTTTAAAGTTCTCAAAATGTGAGGATAGTGAAAGGTCTACCGTTTGGAAGTTCATTTGGTCTGGTGGGGTCGTCACAGGTGGGGGAGAAGGACTGTAGTTGAATGTCGACAATGATGAGGAACTATCATGCTGCGATTATCTGAACTTCTTGGAGGTTCATGTTCCACATTGATTTTAACGGAGTCGCGATGAAGAGTCCCCAAGCTTGCTTCAAAAAGGATGTCATTTATTGCTTTCTCTGCGAAAGCCCTTTGTCTGGACTCTAAAGTCAGCAATTTTTCTCCCCAAGCTTTAGCAATAGTCGGAATGTTACTGTCAGGGTTCGATGAGGTTTCCAAAAGTGTACATGCTTTTTGTAAAAGCTCGTTTTGCTTCGAGATCGGACCTTGCATTCTTGATCTTTTGTTTCGAGGAGTTTGAAGAGGCGATGGCGGGGGAAGCATTGAAGATGTTGATGCTGTGGTATGAGCGTGTCCACTTCTTCCTTGACTCTGCGTACCATCCTCTTCCAGCTCAAATTCCTGGAAACAACAGGGTTATTAGATTGTTTTACAATCACGTACACATTATCAAAGCAATGTTGTATTTATTTATGTATGTAATTATTGTTGTTCTGTTTGTTTGTTTCAGTTTCCCATGACTGCCGCAGAGTGGGGTGACATAGCTCACGAATTTGGAATCCGACATCAATTTTGGAATACGGTGGGCTCATTGGATGGGAAACATGTAGCTATAACGAAACCAGATAACTCAGGTTCCTTGTATTATAATTACAAGGGGTTTTTCAGTATCGTGCTTTTGGCTCTAGTTAATGCAAAGAAGGAATTTATAATGGTTGATGTTGGAATGAACGGTCGAATTTCGGATGGAGGAGTGATGTTCTACTCCAAATTCGGAGAATTTTTCCAGGAAGGAAAATTGAATTTACCCGCACCTGCACCCTTGCCGAATACAACTGATCTTTTCCCATATGTATTTTTTGCAGACGAGGCATTTGCATTACATAACAATTTATTGAAACCCTACTCTCAAAGATTACTGAATGCACCTCGACAAATATTCAATGAGAGGTTGTCACGAGCTCGAGTAGTTGTAGAGAACGCATTTGGGATATTGAGTTCACGGTTTCGTGTGTTCCAGAAACCTATCAACCTACAGCCGCCGAAAGCTACAGTAGTTACCCTTGTCTGTTGTTATTTGGATAATTTCTTGGCAAAGGAAAATCAACTGTACCTCAGCTCAAATGATCGTGGTAGAGATGCGGGAAAAAACTTGTTAGCCTTGCGAAGTACTTTACAAAGAAACAGTACCACAGTTGCCAAGGCAGTCCGTGACAAATTTTGTCATTATTATAACAATGAAGGCAAATACTGAATACCTTGTTTACTGATGATTTCTTTTCAAACAGTGTTACGGTATACTACAATCATAATTTCTTGAAATAAAGTACCATTAATACTTATTGCTTTGAAGTTTCTCTTAAACCTGTCACGTAGTACATAGTGGGTATCGATGTGTTTTAAATATTTATGGAATGTTATGTCGGTAGGTAACTAGGTATTCTTGGAAAACCAACAAACCTGCGTACAAAAACATGGATACGGTACTAACAAAACTAAAAACAACAATAAAAGAATAGTAATAAAATTTAAAACAATTGTTAATTAAAAAGTACAAGAATCAAACTCACCTGTTCGACTGCTGGTTCCGTCGGCTGCTCCTGAACTGGCTTCTCGAACCTCTCAAGAAACGACAAAGCAAAATACACCCATGAGGAAGGTGTGTAAACTTCATCTGCGCTCCTCCCCGACCTCTTCGATGCGGCAATCTTCTTCAATTCTTTCCTATAATTTGTTCGTAGACTGTTAATTTTCTTTTTTACATCCTCCCTCTTGTTGGCCCCCGGCTTCGTTCTCACTAGAAAGGGTATGAGGCGGTCAAGAGCTGCATTTCTTGCTGTCTTCTTCGAGTATATTGGGTTGATCGGATTCCACAGTTCTGGGGATAGTTCGTATTGCTCGATGAAGTGGCGAAGTGCATCTTGTTCCTCCTCACGGGAACCGGATGAGCCAACAGTATCTTCATCGTTCCGAAGGTCAAAGTCGTCCGTAATGGGATCGGTCATTGTAGCCATTTCTTACCTTCACCGGAGTGCGACGTGACCTGAACTGAGTATTGATGGAAATATTGACGCTCGCCCCTACACGGTCAATAATATTGACAATATCCCCTCCACTTTCCAGTATTGATGCCTCAAAAACAGAAAATCCGGATTTCCTTCAATACTCCATCAATATCGACCGTCAATCCAATTTTTGCACCTTACACGGTCAATATTATTGTCAATATGAAAAGGTATTGTCAATATTATTGATCGTGTAAGGTCCGTATTACAAACGTTGTCATATATCAATGTCATTAAAAATGACGTGTTTTTACATTTTCACATTTTCGTGATTTGTGAAAAAACCTGACGTGCTATGGAATTTTGAAGGTCATTTTCGGTATATGCGGAAAAAATCCATTCCGATACACCTCTTCATTTCAAAACAACAGAAAAAAGTTGAAAAATGCAGATCAATGTTATTTACTTGCTATACAAATTCCATGGCATGGCATGTCGTAAAGCTATCACAAAACAAAAATTCATAATTTTATATCCCAATGAACCAAAGAGAAGGTAATAAGTGTATGCATGTGTGTTGTTTTTATTACATTAGCCTTAGGACTTATATTTGAAGCTTTGATATATATCATTGACTAATGTATTTATTCGGATAGATGTGAATTTTGGGAAGAGTAACAAATGAATAACGTATTTATATTTTTTACTGAGCAACATTAAACGCTAATTCATTTCATTTATGACCAAAGTATAGATGAAAAAGTTTGTCTGTACACAATACTCTATAAGATGTCTCAAACATCGTTACGGACGCAGTATTGTAGAACTAGTTGCGTGCGTGAATAAACTCACAAACTTATATTAATATTAGTAGATCTAACGCAAATAAAGAATGAGTTCTGATGGTATGTATTGAGTTGGTGTTTTAAGTCCCCTTTATGCACAGTAAGGCTAATCGGGACTGGACCTACAGTTTAAAGTGGGATCCGAACCACTTGTGCCTCCACCGGGTATCGAACCCGGGACCCCTTGATTACAAGGCGGCGACGCTACCACTGCGCCATCGGGGAGGCCCTAATGGTATGTATTCGGAGAGGTCATATTGCCATCTTCAATCATTCAAATGCTCAATGATGCCAGGGTGACATCAAATCGTTTTGCTAACTACACAGTGTTAACAATGAAAATCATTCATAAAACTTAAAAAAACAAAAAAACAAACATATTCCAGTGAAATGTACAGCTCTCTCGCACCCCGACTATAAACGACAATTATACTTGCTCACTTTACTAATTTCTACTTACATGTTATCTCCATTCATTAAGGAACATGCTTGTGCGATTCATAAAATAAAGTAGGTTCACTAGTAAGTAGTCGATAGTAATAGGCGTTACAATTCGAAATCGTAACCGTAGCGCCAAAAAGCTTGCATATTCATTGTTGTGAAATAAATTGTGTAATTGTCTTTAGTTTTCGCTTGTATTGTTAAGGTAATTATATTTTAAGATCCATAGACTATATTTATTTTTGGGTAGCAAACGGACGCACGAGCATTTATGTATGGAAATATAGAGAATATAGCTACAATATTTCATTCTTCAGTGTGTTTTAATGTTGAATCATTTTACATTAAATGAAGATTTCAGTCTATTAAAATATTAGGAGCATAGAGAAAGTAAGTTTCCCTCGGGTCGTTCACAAAAAAGGAAACATTATTTCGTTCAATGATTTATTGCCACAGATATAGCACTTGTCCAGTTACTTGTCAACATAATTCCCGCCGGAATTCAGGCACTTGTCATAGCGTGAGACCAACTTCTGTATACCTGCGTCGTAGAAGTCTGCCGCCTGGGCGCCCTGTCCAGAAGAGCTGAAATGCGCCTAGCAATATGCGGCTTCGCATTGTCGTGCAGCAAGATCACCCCGGCACTGAGCTTACCACGTCGTTTATTCTGAATGGCTCGTCGCAATGTACCCAGTGTTTGACAGTAACGGTTATCGTTCGCAGTCTCACCTCTGGGCAGAAACTCCATGAGCAGAATGCCTTGTCTGTCCCAGAACACCGTGCACATTACTTTTCGCGCCGACACAGTCTGTTTGATCTTCGACTTGCATGGAGATCCACTGTGACGCCAATGCATGAACTGCTGCTTACTTTCTGGGGGTGTTGTATGCAACTCGCGTTTTATCCCCTGCGATGATCTGGTTGAGAAAATCGTAATCATCATGGTAACGCTGCAGAAATGTCAGCGCAGTGCCCATGCATTTTCCTTTGTGTTCGGGAGTCAGTTGTTTCGGTACCCACTGGCACACAATTTCCGGAACAAGAGGCGTTTAGTAACAATGTCGTATAACAACGACCGAGAAATCTGCGGGAAATGGCTGCTGAGTTCCGTGATCGTGATGCGACGGTCCTCCAATATTCGCTGATGCACCTGCTTCACTGCGCTCGTCATCATGCACATTTTGCTAGCCTTCGGTAAATGTCCTGCACCAACGACGCACCATTTGCTTACTCATGACGTCTGGCCCATACACCTGGCACAGCTGACGATGAATTTCGATCGGCTGTATGTTTGGTACGTTCAAGAATTTTATCACCGAACGAACCTCGGACGCAGCGGGAGATGCAATAATAGGCCCCAAGTTTCATCGCTGCCACGACGCTACTGAGGACTTTCGGGAGGCGTCTTCTCTTACATTCACTAGCCAGAGCATAACCGGTTTTAATACGCATCGTCTGTCACCTGTGGGCTAGTGGGAAACTTACTTTCTGGATGGGCATAATAACTCTATATTCTTGTTGTCCCTTACTTCTGTCTAATCATTAACTAAGGTAATTTGTGAAACTCACTGTCTGAATGATAGAAATGTTCTTCCGTAAGCCGAGGTTAGGTACTTCTAATTACTTATGTTTACGGGTATGTGTAAATCTTTGACTACAGAGAATGTTATCAATGAATCATGTTCGAGAAACTTGTATGTTGTACAAATTTGCTGTTTGTAATTGGATATAGCTATTCTCCAGAAGTGTCATTTGATCCAAGAATTAGTGTTCCATCCCAAATGCTATTTTGGCGTTTGTATACACAGTTGGCTTTACGATGGTCAGATTCTTACTGCATGTTAATCATTATTAAATAATCTCTCTTCAAAACTATGCATGATTCTTCAGACCATTCAGAAGTTTATTAATCCATTTTATATCAGATCACCTACATTATTGGAGAATAATATGAGTACCACGTTCCTGCCTCACAGTTCTGTTTTACTATATTCTGCTCATAAACTAGTCTCAATTGTAAGCTACACATTTGAAAGTACTTACATTTTAATACCGTTCATATTGACAGTGGCCTCCATTATTTATTTTTGCTGTAAATGGACCTTGATTGTAATTGAAAATATGACGAAGGACTCTGTTTCCATTTGCGTACTTTGAAATTATTGACTGATTTTCAAAAATTCTCAGGATATCTGACTTGCATACTAAACTTTTTTATGTACAGGATGTGAACTGTTAGGGAGTATGAACTGCTTTCGTTCATTGTTAATGTGCAGAATAATTACATACCTACGAGATATGAGTATGGAGGTAAGGGACACGAGAAAAAGATTTTGAACTGTTTTCTTCTACACGCTTGCCCAGTGGCGGATTTTCCAAGAGGTGCACGACGGCACGTACCCCTCTCAAAATGGATGACAATGTATTATAAAAAGTAGCAGCATTATGTTGTAACAAACAAGAAAGAAATGTTCGAACAATCATTTTCCAGATAGTAAAATAATAAATCAAAGTGTAACACAAGTACATCAATTGGTACTGAAATAAGTGGACACCGGAAATTGAATCCTGGATTGGTTGGTTCGAAGGTAATAACAGAAACTGATGGAGCATTCGTGATTAGCCAAAAGTGGTATAAAGGCAAAGTAGAGTAGAGTAAATGAATCAATCAAGTTTCGCCTGAGGAAATTGTTTTTGAGCTATTCAATGTGAAGTGGACATATAATGTTAATTCATTTTTATTGATTACAAGGGTTGGATAAAAAGTAATGGCAACACTGGTATAATTTGTACTTGACTGTATTGGCAGAGGAGCACGTGTTACATTCCTTCAAAGTAATCGCCCCTCATCTCTACGACCTTCTGTCACACGTATGGAAGGCGTCGTACATCGTCAGCACGTCCATCTCTGTCGATGTCCCGCAGTGACCGCCCTATAGCACGTATGATGGCTTCGCGCGTGTCGTAGTGCTTCCCGCCCAGTGGTTCCTTCATTTTGACAAAACGATCGTAATCACACGGTCTCATACCGGTGAATACGGCGGATGTTCCAGTACCTCCCACTACCTGTTATGCAGGAGCGCCGTCACATTGTTCGCAGTGTGACACCTTGCATTGTCAAGCAGGATGATGGGACACCGTGCCGTCGCTTCCTTCTTAATGCGAGACGAAAGTGGTGTTGCAAGAAGGTGCAGAAGTAGGCTGCGTTGACCGTCTGCCTGAGAGACGTTGTTCTTTTTGCCTAAACATATTGTTAGGGCGCTAGCACTCTCGTCCTCTGCTTCAGAGCACTGCTGTTTTTGACTGAATAACATACAATCGCTCCCACTCACTATACTTTCTCGTCTGACATTCATTTATCAGCCACGAGACGCTTGTGGCGCTGTGACTCACCCCTTTCACGGGACAGCAGTGTTGCCATTACTTTTTATCCAACCCTTGTATTATACACGAGATTAAAGGAAAACTATGCAGACTTTTGAATTATTGATGCAAACATTATTTTCATGGCTTTTATATAACATGATGTTATAAATCTATTACCTTCTATAGTAGAAGTGGGATTTCATGTATGGTGTTTCCACTTAATTTAGTTTCATTAGGTTACAGTATTATACCATAAGAAAATTCGTTAATTCTAATTACGTTCTAACTGTTTATACATCTAACCTCTAAGGTATCCTACTTCATTTCTGAATCAAATCTTGCTTAATTTGAAGAATCTATTTATGATAATGTGCATTATGTCACACCCGTCACACCACTTACAGGCAAAATATGTTTATAAAAAAGTACGTCGTAATATAAAATGAAATTATTTCAGTAAAGCCATATGTTCCAGATAGTTTTCTGAAAGATTTAGAAAGGTCGTAAAGTCTTGTCTCAGAAGTGTCACGACCGTCACAAGTACAAAACATGTATTTTCTGTAGCCAAGAATTGAGTAAATAAATTTCATGAAGGAAAATTAAGAGCTGTCGACCAGTCAAACCGCAAGTAGGGGGCAACTATTTACGTGGAGTAACAATGGTTACCCGTAAATGCTACTGGTTCCAAACCCTAGTAGCCTACTAACAAATACCTCCATAACACTAGTCAACAAATTTCAAATTCTTTTCTGTATCCAGGATGAAATAACGTGTTCTTTACTAATTTCAGTACTAGGAATTCAGAGGAAGTATCAAAATTTGTGTATGACGTCACATTTCCGAGATATACAGGGTGTGCCAATAGTCACACAACCGAGAATTTGAACGGTCTTAACTTTTGTACAAAAAGCGATAATGAGACATGAAACTTGTATTAGTTATTAAGTTTATCTGTATCACTATTCTTTAAACATGAAACACCAACATATTTCTCTGTATGAACGTTCAGTATGGTGTAATAGCTTTTTAGATGCCAAATGAAATGTTGTACAAAGAAGAGAAAAACATGGATAAATGACAGATATGGAGTGGGTTGTAATAATGTTTGAAGTGTATCGATGGTGACAATGGGTACTTATCTAATTGATAAAAAACTATACATTTCTATTCATTCTATGTATAATTTGTATTATAAAAGGGTAAGGTTCTTCGGCCATATAGCACCGTCCCATGGAGGCATATTAGGGGATGTGGATGTAATTCTGTGCATTACAGACGATTTATGCAGTTAATCATGACATACATATTCATTACAAAATTATGTTCATTTTATTTAAATATTACGATATTTACTGGCAACATCGGTGGTGTCAAAGTATAGTACGAGGAGCCCCGACTTCTATCAACAATATCTGTTTTATTTGAATGAACATTCCTCGCCACGAGAAATATTCGGTTCCGCTGTGATGGATAGTGATTGCCTGTTGGTGCAAGAAGTGGTAGCCATCTTGGATTTATGATGTCACACAGGTCATATGGCACAAATGCGGGCAAAAGATCTGGTAGTACATGATTGTGTACAACACTAGCGACTTTATACCGGTAGTCATACATTCCCTTCATTCAAAAACCGACGGACTGTGAAGTATTGACATATTCAATATTGAGATTTAAATTTTTAAGAACGGATGCGGGCCTCGCATTTCTAATCTCCCTCAGGGTCTCGCGATATGTTGCTACGCCACTGGGTGATAGCTGCTGCAACAGCTGGCAGCTGCACTTACTTACACTTTCACAACTTCATTCGTCGAGTAGTCTCGAGTCACCACAGTTTTTTTCGTTTGTTCGCTCCAGATTTTCAGAGTATGTGAGTATATGTTTCCTTTCGACGTAGGTACAAAGTCTCAGTTCGTTGCTGTAACTAATTCGTCTCATTCATTCCAAGTGTAATTGATTAAACCTTCTCATGTAACTACCAATTCCTTTATACTGAAGTTGAAAGTAATATTCTTCATCGCACGTTTTACTGTTTGTAAATAAATCTCATTTGAGTTCTTCCGCTTCATTTGCAATTAGATCCAGTTCATGTTGAAAGGAATGTACCTTTATTGGAGCCGCTTCCCCCTTTCCTTATACAATACTTATTATGGAAATAAGATGTAGTTTGATACACACCAAATTAATTTATGAATTCAGTGTTTAATATGCAAATTATAAATATAAATACTTGTGTTATTCAATGACGTTATAATTTGTTTTACTCAGTTTTGTAGTACGTGCATTGGTTATTAACTAACCTTGATATAACTTAATGTCGATTACTAGGTAATCTACAGAGGGGGCCACTCCGCGGCTTGCACGTTATTGGCTAGAGCTTGTGACGTCACCAAGCGGACACGAGTGGAAGAAAGCTATGCGTAAAATGTAGCAGATGGCCCACGAACCGCTGTGTTTTCATTCATCTTTTGATATTATACACCAAAGTTGTTAATTTAATTTGACAACAAGAGATAAAATACGCGATAGAAGAATACACTTATTCCGAAACAATGCATAGTTTATTTTTTGCGTGATATTTTGTCCCTGTAGGCTGTAGTCCACTGCCAGCTTTTCTGTTGCTAACCTATTGCATTTATTTTAAATGTCTAATTCTAAGGAAAGTTCTTGTCCGAGCATATTCTGATATGACTTTTTACTGAATGTCCTGGAATTTCCCTTTAATATTTTTACGCTGCTTTTCAGATTCTCCAGTTGATCGCCACGATGAGGATAAATTTGTTTAGGCCTATGTTAGTTAGCGTCTTCTTCCACTTTTGGCTAATCGCGACGAACAGGATGAGTGATTATTAGTTTAAATTGATGAAGGGACACTCGCAGCAGGCACGTATCCAAGGGGGAGCTTAGGGGGCTCGAACCCCCCGAAAGTTTGCGGTTTACAAAAGTTAAAATGAGGTTCTTGGTTTCTTGTGGTGTGAAATAAAATAACGTGACGATAATTTAAGGAGAGAAATAATTATCGAGTCAAGCGCGTATGCAAGGTGGGAATCAGGGGTCTCCAGCACCCCCTTCAGGAAATTACGCTACATAAAATTAGGTTCATGGCTTCTTGAATAATGTGATGTTAATTTGAGAGAAATAATTATCGAGGCAAGACACAGAATGTTCTATAACCCTGTTATTGTTAATAGCGCGTATCCAAGGTGGGATCAGGGGGCTGGAGTCCGCCCTTAATTATTTTCAGTTTACGCTACATAAAATTAGGTTTCTGTTTTCTTGAATAGTGTGCCGATAATATAAGGAGAGACATACTTACCAAGGCAACACGGAGAATGTTCTATAACCTTGTTGTTGATAATATTGCATTAAAACTTTTTTTGAGCTTTCGGTGTTGTCGCAGCACTATGTAAAGACTTGTCAGCATTTGGAATCTGCAAACGTAACGCAACACGTAGGGCGATTCATTGTATATTTTTTAATCTCTGGAAAGCGCGAGAGGAAACGTTCTTGAATAAGAGAAGGAGTCGAACTACTGGCAACATTAACGAATCGTTTTATCTGTGGAACGTTCTAGAATATAATGAGGTTAAAATACGCGGCTTCAATTTCTAAGTTGATCTGTACAACAGAATCGGTTAATGAGAATTCAAAGGTAAGTGTGACAGTCAGTGTCCATTGGTGGCTTTATAAGATCTAGTGATTCGAAGATGAAAAGGACTAAATACCGTAAAGTAACGAAGTCTACTAATACTTCCAGTTGTGGTCCAAAGCTGAAGACGTTAACGACAGCGGAATTTCCGGAGCCTCAGTGTAGTGCTAGTTCGGGTCGAGGGCCGAAGGGATCAACAACAATCCAACAATCAACAACCAACAATCTGTGTATTACTCTGTACTGTTTGTGATCCACATGGATTTGTGATCATCCCTTCATCCATTTCATCTACTCACTATTCATTTTCATCTTTGCAATTAGCCAAGGGGTAAATTATACTTGAAATAAAACAAAAGCAATACAAATACAAAACAAAAATAATGGAACGATTATGCTGTTACGTTTTCCTGTATTTTAGACACGTCACATTTATCAGCCAACAGTCAGAGATTGCTTTTCAGTCGAATGATACTTCTAATAATCGGAGGTACCCGTAAATTCAAGCTGAGAATTATAATTTGGTCTCTTATCCACCTGAGTTGAGGATCTAAATTTTTAGATTTTATTTGTAACAATATTTACTACTGCGAGGAATTAAAAAGGAACTTACGGCTAATTTCGGCACTGGCTTCCTATTCTATAATAGTTACATTTGTTGTAAGAACATAATACATCAATTTACTTTGTATAAATATTACATTATCCATCGCTTTTCCTAATTAAATCTCATACCATATCCAACACACACATAAAATGTGTTTTACTAATAATACAGTGCGCAATTAGAAAATAAGTCTTGTGAAGCAAAACAAATATGGCTTCCCCGATGGCCTAGTGGTAGCGCCGTCGCCTTGTAGTCAAGGGGTCCCGGGTTCGATACTCGGTGTAGGCACATAGTGGATAGGATCCAACTTAAACTGTAGGTCCAGTCCCAATTAGCCTTTCTGTGCAAAAAAGCGGACTAAAAAGCAAATTCAATCAAGCAACACAAATATGAAATATTAAATCTAGTTTTTTTTTATTTGGTTTATTTAATTCACGTTTCTGCCACTTTGGCTAATTGCGAAGATGAGGATGAGTCATCATGATGAAATTGATGAATGGACACTCACAAACATCCATACCCAGGCCGGGATTCGAACCTGGGATCCTTGGCGTCGTAGCGCGATGTGCTAACCACTCTGCCACAGATGCCGGCTATTAAATCTACATGGAAATAGTTTCTGTAGTATGTTTGAGTTGAGTCAAACAAATTTCATAATGTGTATTCTCGCGGCATGTATTTAAATGTGTACTAATACAGGGCTAAGGCCTATCTACCGACTGCCGGCTTCATTTCCACCTGCCGAGGCGGGAGATCATCCAACCTGTTACGAGGTGGCGTGTGGTCAGCACGACGACCCCCCAGTCATTTTTGTAAGTTTCCATGACCGGATTACGCTACTCATTCGTAGCTCTCCAATTTCCTCACAATGGTGTGTGCCCACCGGTCCGATACACAGTCAGAAACCTCAGAAGGAAAGTTGTTACGCTTCCCCTAGGAGACTCGAACCTGCGCGTTCCGTAGCCAGAGACCAAAGCATGACGTCTTAGACCGAACGGCCACGGTGTGGGACTAAATATGCACAAAGTTTTAAAAGCAAAAGTACCTCCTGCGCGTTGTAACGTGCCATGAATGAATATAGGGATTATGATTCACAATCCCGGCCATTTATGAAGGTGGTGTTAGCATCACGTTCCGGCCCCCAAAATACTATTTTTTTTAGACCCCTGGTGAACCTCAAAGCAGTTTTCATGCAAGGACGTTGCTGAGAAAATCCCCCTCGAGACCAACCACCCTGGGAACAGAATCCTCGTCTTCAGCGTGACAGTCAGATTATTTACCGACTGAACCAACGAGGCTTTTTAAAGCACATATGAAATAAATTAAAACCAGCAAAATAGTATTATATTTGTACGATATCTTTAAATTATAATATAATAGACGTGTATACAACACATTATATTGATAATATTTACAAAAATCATTGATAAAATTTTCCTTGCTTTGATAAGTATGCTTTATATTGAATATCTTCTTTGGGCATTATTTACATGACAGCTCTTCTCATTGGTTTACGAGAAGATTGAAAGGATGTGCAGGGGAGAAACGTCTGTCCTGTAAATCGTACATTATATATTCAGCACAATTTCTCAACAAACGCACATAAAGTAAAGTAACACAGTGCAATTGTTAATTAGTGTTGGCTACCTACGAGATGTTCAAAGTATTATTCTCGCGGGCGATGTTTCAATTTCAAAGCTAATAAATCTTATCTTTCACTCAATATTCAATGAAGCAATACTTAGAAACTCAGTTAGGATTGTGTAAAGGTTTTTGAAAGTTGCATACGTGATTATATGGAAGGCGAGTGTGGATGTAAGGCCAGAGGCGCAACCACGAATTTTTGTCTGGAGGGGGCAAGTGCCCGGATAAACGTACAAATAATAATAATAGTAATAATAATAACATTAAAAATGGCATTATTATTACTAGTAGTAGTAGTAGTAGTAGTAGTATCAAATACGTTATTATCCTCATATATTACGCAAAGGGAGGTAGATGTCTGTGCTAAAGCACTTATTTGGAACAAACTATTTGAAATATATTTTTCAACACCAGAAATTTTACATTAGCTAATAATTGAAAACAAGCACACAAACTGTATTTTTGAATGGCAGAAAATGAATGTTAAATGCATGCCGAAGATATGTTTTTGTGCATATAACATGTATAACTTTGATATGTTTTACAAATATGCAACATGGAGCGACATAAAATAAGAAAATACACATGCAAAATGCTAACACTAAATTATGTACGTATTCAAAGTTTATTCATTACATATATACAAAACATATTATTTAATTACATCACATTACAGAAAACAATTATATTGCGAGAGAAGCGAGAAAGAACATTTTTACATCCAATTTTTGCAATTTAAAACAATATTGATTTAATAGGGAACAAATAATATCACATGGCGCCAAGGCATTCTCTCTTTCACAACTTTTTTTTTTTTAAATTTATATTATTTGGCTCCCATGGCCAACTCCCGCCGCCCCCTAGCTACGGCTCTGAACTTGACGAGACTGAGAAAAGCATGCACTGCAAGCGAAGCGAGCAAGAAAATTTTCTGTGGCCCTTGCAGGTGCCTTTGGCCATCAATGTTTGCCCCTCCTAGAATTGACTTCCGTCGAAGGTTGAGTGCAATGCCCCCCCCCCCTGTGGTTGCACCACTGAGCAAGTCCGAAATTTGGAGGAACAAATTGAATCAATCCTGCTGCAGCAACTTGTTTTTTTTTCCGATGATCACTTTTTTCCAGGCGATTTTCTTCTATTATTATTGCACGTGCCAAGAGCACAAACAGGGTATATTTGTTCTCATTCTACCGGCATTCAAGAAAAGGTGTGTATAAGTAAATAATCGACCCATTTATCTCAAGCTTCCGTATACACTAACGAAGTAAGTTCCATTCTGTCCTCTTAATGACGTCATAGCGCGCACAGAATCATGGGAAAAAATCTCGAAACCTCGGGAATGGCATACCTAATAAAGGTACCTTGGGTAATCTATATGTTTGATTCTGATGGCAGAAGTAAGTGACCTTTAAACTAAATGTTTTAATTTGTGTACTCGAGTAATAATTTCGAGCGTAATACAGTTTTAAATCTAAAAATAAGTTTATTTTCAAGTGCAATTGTGTGTTATGAAGATCAACTGAAGTTATAAGGTATTTTAATTGTGAGAGATTTAATTTATTTTACATAAACATATCCCTAAATGATTCCCACGTCTTGAGAAACCTCGCGGTAATCTGATATGTCTTGTGTTCACCGGAACGGATTAACATTAAGTATATTTACCGAGTTGAAACCTAGAACGTAACAGTTATTAAATTTTTGGCGCCGCAACGCGATCCATGATAAATGTGTTTAAGTATGGTATGCAGAAGCGTAATTTAAGAAGTGATCGTCCTAAGTTAAAAATTAATACTTTATGTTGCTGTTCCGATAAAGGGAAAGCTGATGATGAAGAGGTGGAATGCAACAATTGTAAAAGAAGCTTCCGCTTGCGTTGTGCTGGTTTTCCTTTGCCAAAATCTCAATATATGGTGGAAGAATTGAAATGTGTTCTTTGTAAAGAGAAGGGTAACAAAGGAAGTCCTAAGCCAAGCGTCAGGTTAACCTTGCAGCAGGTTTTCGCATATGTAGATCCAAACGTGCGCGCAAGAATATAGTTCCACTGAGACGGGTTCTATTCCGACACAACTGCATACTTGCAAGAAAACAGTTATTTAATTTGTAAAATACAGACAAAATAATACATCCATTAGCAGGTGTGGACTTGATCGGTTGCAATCACTGTGCAGACGAACTTGGATCCGCAGATTCGCCAACTGGAGTTTGTATTGAGCTGAGGAATCCCTGAAGCCCAAGTGCGAGTCGAGGAAGACTGAATACGTTGCAGAGCGTGTGGAATCCGTGACACCAGTGTTGCACATCCCACTATTTTAACCCTATGTTTATTGTGATTAATAATCGTGCTATACATCGGCGAGAATGGCTGAATCAAGCAAGGTCTCCTGTTCAGCGAGTGTTATTGTGGGCTTCATCCGAAGGGAAAGCTCTTCAAATCAAGCAAGTTGTTTAAAATGCATAATCCTCCTTACGGAAACAAGATCAAAGTAAAACAGGGCGTGAGGTGATTTGCCGTCAATGGGCGCACGAACTGTATCCCGGGTGTTGAATGATTTGCGGTTTGAGTTTAGGAAGAGGAAACGATTGTTTGTTGTTTGACTACAAAAGAATGTCCCCGGTATTAAAAGATATCCCCGTGAGAAGAAACATGTTTATTATTTGGACCAGACGTGCTTTAACTCTGGGAGGGGCGTGGGCGTTATATTGATTTTTTATATATATATATATATATATATATATATATATCACCATGCAAAACCACCACCAGGGCTGAAGAAACCGACGAGAAAGGGAGAGGGGAAGGGGGAGGCTTATTGTTTCACCCACTGACGGCAATGACGTCTTTGTTGAAGGCGCATATATTTACTGTTCCGTGCAAGGAAAGGGATGGATGATTAGCAAGAAATGGACAGACCAAGATTTGAATCCTGGTTTAGTGAAGTGATTCATAAATTGTAACCAGAATAATAGCAGCAGACAATGCACCTGATTGTATATATCCACAACAACAAATCATACTTTTTTTTTTTTGCTGGTATAACTTGAAGTGCGTGTGTCTTACAGTAACAAAGGTTTTCATAAACGTATTTTTTTATAAACCAAAAACAATAATTTGTCATTAAATTCAAGAGGGCCTGTCGTTGTTTTCTTATATATCTTTGTTTATTTTTATTTTTGCGTGCTCGAAAGATACACACATGCTCATGGGCGTCCGGAAGGGGGGGCAAGGGGTCCGTTCCCTCCCTGGAAAATGAAAGTCGACCAAAAATTATGTATTTCACACATATAATTTCATTTTAGCCACAATAATATGTGTTAATTATTGCATTAACACAATAAATTCAAATTTAAGCAATGTTATTAGGGAACTACACTCTTTTGGGGGAAATGTGACTTGTTTGCCCCCCTGGGAAAAATACTCTCATGTTTCGAAGATATTTCGCATTTATATTAAGTAATGACACATTTTTTAAAATAATTTATGCGCCGAAAGTACTTCTAAAATGTTATGTTTCAGGAGACAAAAAGAAACACAAATATATTCCGCTTGACATGCATGCGGGTTTTGATGTGTTGTGCGGTTGGCAATACTGTGGATTTTCTCAGTGTCTGCGATGTAAGCAGCTCGGCGGTTGAGGCAAGACTGGCACGGAAGATTCTGTGCTCAGTTCCCGCGCGGATTGATACATAAAACCTGCTGCAAGGTTAACTTGACGCTTGGCTTAGTATCGATCATTTTCGATTTAAAAGTCGTTGATTGATTGATTTGTTGTTTTAAGACCACTTTATGCACAGATAAGCTAATCGGAATAAGACCTACAGTTCAAAGTGGGATCCGAATCCGAAATTTTTTAAGAAGTTGATTGCATTCTCTGAACACTGTTCGTATATCCAGATACGAAGATTGTTATGTTCATAATCTCCCCCTAAATTAGACATTATCTACTTTCTTTACCTTATTTGTTATAAAATACTGTTTCAAGTTCACTGTCGTATGTTTACCTCGGTGTCTTATATGTGAAATTTGCTACTCAATATTTGCATTACACTACTATTATTTACACGTATATAAGCTGATTACCTCTGTATAACTTAGATTCAAATATAACTTTAAACTCTATTAATTCAAGCAGTATGTGAAATCAGTCATGTTCATAAGAATGTTGTAGATTGAAATGTCATATTTTTCACTCCATTTAATGTAATACTTTCTTGTTTGCATAATGCTCTGTGAACAATGTATTTTGGCATGTGCCTGTGTGTTTGAAAAAATAAATAAGAAGAAGAAGAAGTAGTAAAATATTAGTTTGAGTGAAGGACAAAATTTGAAATCATATTCGGAAAAGAAATTCTGCGGAAGTAAATTCACTTTTTGTAGCGATTGGACTGGTAGAGTATGTGTTCCTCAGATTAATCGTGTTACATTAGAGAATGTATCTCGTTTCTCTCTGAAAAGTTGTTTATCATAGTCGATCTTACAGACACACCAATCTTCCCACAAAGAATAACGCAGGTTCGAACCGATACATGGTAAGAAAACATATGACTTAGTAAGTTTAAATATCATTTGGGCAATAGCAGAAACGATAGAAAGAAGAACAATTATCATACTCTTACCGACTGGCCGGAAAGTATCCATCACAACACTAGCGGCACTTGACAACATGAAATAAATGTGGGAGGAAAAGTAAATTTGCAATAAGGATTCATGAGTGTATGTTTAAATAATGCAACTGTGTGTGTGTTGTGTGTTATGTGTTTTTATTGTGTACAAGCGCGTGAAACTATTTTTTCTTTGCGTATCAATTTTTCATTCTTGTGCATCCATGTGAGTGTCTTTACATTTAAATCTAATGGAGGTGTATTATTATTTCTGTGTTCACTGCACCTGCCTTTCTTCAACGCTACTTTTACGGTAAGTCAAATCTTTTTAAAACTAATTATATATGTAATCTCGTTTAAAATGTGTGCTTTCCATCCATTTGTCAGCACTTCTAAAAACCATAAGCAATATTATGGCTGATAGAGACGATCTGTGTAATGTAAATCCGGCAACGCCGACGCCGAACTTCTTCAACCAACTTCGCAACATTTGTATCTCTCCAAGAAACAGCAACAATGGCCTTTCCTACTTAACTGCAGCGCTACAAACGGAAACGGTTTATCCATATTCTGGGCCGCAGCTGAATCTTGCACCCGGCAGCTTTAACGCAATTCATATCAACGCGCAAAGTATTCTCGCTCATTTCCTAGAAGTAGAAAATATAATTCAAATAAACAAAGACGTGCATGCCTTACTGGTCTCGGAAACGTGGTTGAAGGAGAGTCTTTCGGACGATCTGGTGCATCTTCCGGGATTTAGTTTATTTAGGAAAGACAGAATCGGAAAGAGGGGAGGGGGAGTGGCAATTTATTTGCGCGAGGACATCCCTGCCAAAATTCTCTCAAAGTCGCCCGATGCCTACGACGGTTCATCGGAATATATAATCCTCGAAATCAGTATCTGTCAACAAAAACTCCTCCTGGCGGTAGTCTATCGTCCACCTTGCACTCGCCTTGATAACTTCGAAAACGACGTTGCAAACTTTCTACCAAAATATTCACTTACGATCGTTCTGGGAGACATGAATACCGACCTATGTAGCAAACAAGAAAAGGTTATAGAATTCCGTGATACGTTCTCTGCTTTAAATCTTTCCATATGCCATTTAAATCCAACCCACCACACGGCCACTTCCGACTCATGGCTTGACGTCATCTTGGTTTCTGACGAAAATCGTGTAACGCGCCATGGCCAAATACCAGTGCCTGGAATTTCCTACCACGATTTAATTTACGTGTCCTTTTATCTTCGCGTTCCTAAATATAAAGCAAAACAAGTTTCATATAGAGACTTCAAAAACATTAACGAAGCCCGCCTAAATGAAGACGCTGCCCTTGTACCATGGCATTTAATCAGTACGTTACCTACAGTGGATGAGCAAGTTTTATTGTTAAATACCTTTATCCTCCAATTGTACGATAAACATGCTCCAGTCAGGAAGAAGCGTGTTTCGCGTCCCCCTGCTCCCTGGCTGACGGACGAGTTGCGCCGGCTTATGGCGATGCGTGACAAAGCGTACACCAAATATAGGAAGGCGATCAAGGTCAGTGATCATAACACATCCATCTTTGAAAATTACAGGATCCTGAGGAACCGTTGCACCCCGGAAGTACGAAAATCAAAGCGCCGATTAGCGTCTGAACTACTAACATACGAAAGTAAACCTGACGTCCTCTGGAAAAAATTGAAAATACTGGGAGTTGGGAAGCGGAGAAACCACGAATCCATTAATAAATTTCCACCGCAAATATTGAACGATCACTTTTGTGATCTTCCGATTGTCGATGATAAGGTGAAACAAGAAACGATTCGTAACATTGAAACACGCTCCACAACTGCTCCAAAATTTTGTTTTTCTTATTTTTCGCCAGAACAAGTCAGAAAATCGTTACAGAAGATAAAGTCATCGGCCGTAGGAGTAGATGAAATTTCTATACTCATGATTAAAAAAATTCTCTACCAAGTACTTGCTCCTATCACTCATATTTTAAATTTTTCTTTATTTACCGGAACATTTCCCTCGTCTTGGAAACTCGCCCTGGTACGCCCTATACCTAAAACAAACAACATAATAAACGTCAATGATTACCGACCAATCAGCATCCTCCCAGCCTTGTCTAAAGCCCTAGAGCATCTCGTCAGCGATCAAACCCGGGACTTTCTAACGCGAAATAATTTAATAGATCCTCTTCAGTCTGGCTTTCGAAGTAACCACAGCACTTGCACGGCTCTTGTCAACGTAACCAATGGCATGAGGCTAGCCATGGACAATAAACAACTTACGATTCTGGTACTTCCAGACTTTACAAAAGCTTTTCAGACAATTGATCATGAAATTCTACTCGCTAAATTATCATCGATATTCAATTTTTCCGACTCCGCGGTTAATTGGTTCTACTCCTATCTACAAGAACGTTCACAATGTGTCGTTGACCTATATGGAAAATCGTCGTGGAAAAACATTCCATGTGGTGTCCCTGAAGGCACTGTACTCGGCCCCCTGTTATTTGCTCTGTATGTAAACGACCTCCCGACGGTGCTTAACTGCTGTAAATACCATATATACGCCGACGATTTTCAGTTATATTTCTCTTTCCCCCCGCAAGAAATACTGAATGCAATAGAAATTGTGAACAATGACCTTAAACAAATAAGTACTTGGTCTGCACACCATGGCTTACATCTAAACCCGACTAAAACCCAGTGTATTCTTGTAGGATCCCCTAGAATTTTGAGCAAAATAGATAAATCTAGCCTCCCTAGACTCAACGTAAATGATATTCATCTGCCCTTCTCCACTACTGTTACGAATCTGGGTGTGATACTCAACCATCATCTCACCTGGGCAGAGCAAGTTAACTCTGTATCTAGAAGAGCTTTCGGTGCATTGCATTCACTCTATCGGCTCAAAAAATTCCTCCCTGAACGCATAAAAAACAAACTGGTCCTGTTGCATTTACATTTCACATTGGTCATCTCCTTCTACTTACTTTCAGGAGCGAAAGCTTGTAGGGTAGTGTTTACCGTTCAGGACTGTCAATCTGATGGTCGTAGGTTCAAACCCTTCCGGTGGCAGAACATTTTCGTAAGTTTTAGACCTATCCCATTGTGTTCATTGTCCACGCCGTGTGAAAAGGGAATTATTCAGTTTGGAATTAACGATGGGGGGAGGGGAAATATTAAATTACAAAATCTCCATTTCAATGAACCGAGAAGTGGACAAAAATTGGATAATTCTTATAAATATTCAAATTACATTCATGTTTTTAGTGGTATAATCTGTAACGTGTTGGTCGCGTACTAGAAAAAGGGGCAATAAAGTCTTATGGGAAGCGTGAAGAAACAGGTCCGGGATCAATTAATGTACGCGCTTTAAATTAAGCAACAACCAACAGTTACAAGTCGCAAGTTGTTGAGGTTATTGGCCAGCGTTTATCACCGCCACCTCAGTCTCAAAGGAGAACCAATGATAAGACTGTGTCCAAAGAACAAGAAAAATATAATCCTCCGTTCTGGTCTCACCTTTAAATCAATCAAAATAAATTTATAGGTAATGATGGGGTTCACAAAACATCGTGGAAAATTTCACTCAGGTTTGACAATTCTTTAAAGTATCCTGCAATACAAAAAATACACACTAACTATTCACAAAAATCCGCAGGATCAATACTACTCAATTAAGTTCATAACTTCCTTTCTTACCAATAGCAACTTCGCAGCTTCACTTTCTTATGTGGAAGGTTCGTGAACAAAATGTATAGAACAGTATGCAGATTTTAAAGATTTGAGTCAAAAATTTATTAGATTCAATCTCGAACAAGAAACGATTAATATCTCAATTATCAACAACATGAGAAACATTTCATCATGAACAAACCCAGTTTAATTACATTAGAAAATCTCTCCAATTGTAACTTTAACAAATCTTCTTTCGATCTACCGCCCGTCATTTGACGTATCAGGAATATGTATTACAAATTTAAACGTTAACAGCAATATGAATTACAATCATAATTAAATCCTTTCCCTTGTACACATTGTAAAATCCACTTGGGCATCAAACCGAATATTTACAATTAATTAACAAATGACTCACTTTGGTCTGTTATCCTTTTGTCACAATAAATTATACAATTCTCCCCTTTTTTACATTTGATGCTCCCACTACTATAATTTGATATTGTGCCACCCTAATATTAATTATTTCAACATTTAAGAATTCGCGACGATGGATGGGAATTGTCGCGCGTACGCCTCGCTAAATTTCAATGTTACGCGAACGTCGCAAGTTCCATCATTTTCATTGTCGCATCACAATATATTCAACAAGTCGTGTCACATTAATTAGCCAACATGCGTTAGTTGCAATTTAGAATAGTTTAAACTTTCGTCGCCCGTTCTTCCTTCGTTTACTCATTTAAGTTTTTGACTCAATTGTGATAAAGACAATGGATTCTAACCCAGTTCACGACTTGGACTTCGCAGAACTAAGAGAACGTATCGACACTGTACATACCTCCATTAAACTCCTCCAAAATGTTCCAACCTCCAATTCGACACTGCAAAGGGCGGTCAGTCAAACGGAACTCTGTCTTCCTTCTCGTTCTAGCATCAGAACATTGGGGTGACGTCTGGAAACGTCCATCAAATTCGTCCCTCGGCTATAACTCTGGATACAGGTCCGCGTTGCTGGAAACTGACGAAATCTAACAGGGCGTCATTAAACTTCTCACTCCAATCAAATGCAACTTCCTTGCAAGACGTATAAGGTCCGCTCCAAAAAGATAGTTCTGTCTCGCGTTGACGTGTCGAATTTCAGAGAGAGTAGCAGTAACATAGCGTGCAAACTCAATCAGAAAAAAAGTTTAAGTCTCGCCCGCGAGACGACTTGCACACTTAAACCAGCACCATACTCTCTGCCTGCCTTCCTCTCGTGACCCAAGCCACGCTGCCATTTTCGCGAAGGTCTGCCAAGTCGGAACTGATACTTCCGTTTTCTGTGTCTGCTCGAGAAGCGAGCGCCGAGCGAGAGGTCAGTGGAGGCCTCTAGCGGGGACTAGTATAATCAACCAAAGACAAACGAGACGCAAGGCGTACGAAGAATGAGGAAGTGTGACGCTTTTCCACGCGGAATTATTACGTAATACTTTTTTGTACGCAAAGCGTAGGAGAAACGTCACAAATCGCAGGCAAAATCAAAGATCTTACATGGAAGATTTTACCTTGCTCTGAACTAAGCCAAAATGCATTTCGAACCGATCTAATATATTCTGCAATACATTTCAAAATGTTATTGAATGTTTCATGTCGATAATTTGACCAATGCATCAATTCTTGACGCTGAGACGATATTTTCTGCAACTACATCTTCTCTTCAGTCCCTTCTGTTCTTCTCTTCTCCTTCTCCTCTCCCCTCCTTCTGCTCGATCTGCTTTTATCTCATATCGCCTTCAATACTTTTCTTCATCTCTCCTAGAATCTTTTTCCATTCTCCTCACTACATCTCCTCTCCTCGTTTATCCTCTCTTTCTTCTCTCTTCTACCTATCCTCTTCTCCTTTTGCTTTCTCTTTCTCCTCTCCTTTGTCACCTTTCGTTTTCTCTCACCTCTTTTCCTTTCTGTAGACTCATCAGCGATGAAATACTAAGAAAGCTTTTTATTTTCTTTCAGAAAGAATTTTGTCACTTGCGATATAATAGTGATATTTTTCATAATTTTATACAATATTACTTGTTTTTATTCCTTTCGCGCATTTTATAAATATCTATTGTGCATGTGGCAACCTTGAAATTGAGCCTAACTCTACACGCAACCCACCAACGCCTTGTGTAAATTGGGTTGCCTAGTATAAAATGTCGTTGTCCTAAAACTTTTGAGAGACACTGTACGTGTGTAAGGGCAAAAATATGTATGTGTGAGTGTGAGTGTGTGTGCCCGTATCTATAGGTTAGATTACCTTTCTTATATGTAATTTTTCTTTGTATTTTTTATTTCTCTGTAATTTTTATATTTTTTCATTCTTTTTTTCAATATTTTAATTATTTCATATTCATTTTTTTTTGTTAACATGGTCAAGTGGAAGAAAAGGCTCCACAGCCTTAACTTCGGAATGTAAAAGAAGACGAAATAAATAAATAAATAAATAGGTGCCGAATATGTTGGAATTCGATTGATTTATTAATTATTAAAAGGCTTATTTGATTAACAACAATTTTTCGGATGGTGAGTTTCTTTTAGCGGTAACACTGCACAGAAAAACCTGTGAATTATGGTACAATAATTTTATTTAACAAAACCATAGTACACTATCTATACTTATATGACTTACAGGCAATAATAATATAAAATAATTCTTGAATCTTTCCTGGCCGCGAATACTGAAGAGGTTTTCTCAGGCAATCAGCCAGGTGACTTCCGGATAGGCTTCCGAGCTTTCGAGAGCTATCGTCACTCTCATCTTCAGGGATTGACTTCAGTAAAGAAAACCTCTTCAATAATAATATAATCAATCAAACCTTTTATAGCACTCTCCATAGTTCGAACTTACACAGGAAAAACGTAATATAACATAATTATTAGGAAACAAAGAAACATTTCGATTTAAATTCATTACTAAACACCTCCTTTAAAACTGGGACATGGACATGATGCATCGAGTGTAAATCGCGGTTGGCTGGTTACACGATCGCGGTTGTCGGCTTTGCTTCTCTCCAGTGCTTTCACCACACTGGGATTTTCTTTTGCTAGTATTACCTTGCAAGGTTCGTATATCGCGATTCTATTATTTCCATTACCTGGGGTATAGGGTAGCCCGGGGCTATTTCGATCATTTCAGATTCAAAATACATTTTCCGTCACAAATTTAAAATTTATTAAACAATAATTGGTTGACACATTGCATTAGTATCCACACTTTACGGGAAATAAGGAAATGGGCCTTTGAAATGAAGTACATACACATAATAATCAAAGAACCAAGTAGTTGCACAGTGCGCATTATTGGAAAAGTTTGGGCTACTTACGATCACGTTTGGGGCTATTGTGATCACTAACACAATGGTGATTTTCAGATGCACTTTCTGGCGAAAGAGCCAACACAGAACTTCTGGAACCGCAACTTGCACTTCTGGCATTGTATCCAGTCTCCTTTTGCTGCACTTTCTTCCGAGTAATACTTCATACCACAGAAACCATATGGGACGTTCTCATCCTCTTGTGTGATGTCACTCGTTGGTTCTTCATTACTGGAAGATACTATTTTTCTCCTGACATTAGTCAACTACCTCCTGCAAAACTTGATCAGATGTCAAATGGCGAGGTGCTAGTTTCTTCCTGCATATCCGGGACACTGTTTTAGTAGGGATAGGAATGATTTCTGAGAAGGGAGCTGTCTTGTTTGGATCAGGGGAGTTCAAGTACCAGGAATGGAAGGGACAGGCATTGTTTCTGAGGTAGATGGACTGGCTTCATCAGGAACAGAATCATTCAGAGCATGTTAAGAAAAATCAATAATTTATTATTAATCATATAAGTTATTTTAAACATTTACAGTTTAAGGGTAGTAATCTTTAATCAACAGTGTTACGTTTCATATTTCATTTCACAAAAACTGTAAGAAAAATGTTGCTTAACTATCAGCAGAAGACTTACTTGAAAAATGTAGTCCGCCTGTCCTACCCGTGAAAATCTAAACTTCTCACAAGGGACATAGACTGGCCGACCATTTTTTCCTGCATAAAATAGTGAATGAGAACATCAGATGTGACCGCCTTCTTCAGGGAATTCCCTTTCGCTTCTCAGAAGCCAAGATTGTGCCTCAACCAACGTTCACTGTTCAATAGCCTGCCCAGCCAATATAATAATCTGACAAGCCAAATGCGCATTTATGTTAATTTGGTACATTTTAGAAGACTGTTGGCTAGAAGTATGTGAGTCTCTTAACCACATGTAAGTTAAGTTCATGTTATTATCATTGTTACTTTTTCCTATCATTTTTGTTGTTATTTTCTGTTTTTAATAAGTGAAAATGTAAAATGGCTAACGCTGTATTTGGAATATTCTACTAAATAAATAAATAAGTAATGGCGCGCGGTGCATCGTCTATGCAGGCTGGTTTAGCGTTTAGCGTTTACGTGCACGCGAGCAAATTCCTGTTACGTCTATCCTACGTGTTCTGAACCATGGATTTTGCTCAGTATACACTGTCAATACAAAGATCCTTAACGTCATGGAACAAATAATTGATTGCTACTCAACAAATCAGATACTCATAGCAATTGACAGTAATGCCAAATCAAAATTATGGCACAGTAAGACAACTGATGATAAGGGTCGACTAATGGAGGACAGTATCGCATTAAAAGACTTAGTAATATTAAACAGAGAATCAAACATACCTACGTTTAAGAGTAGACAGGGTGCAGAATCTAATATTGATATCAGCATAACAAATCGAAAAGGAGCAGTAAATAATATAGACTGGAAGATTTTTGATAATGAGACTGTAAGCGATCATAATCTCATTAGAATAACAATACAAAATAAAGATTGTGAAAAGCGGAACACACAATACCATAGAGTAAACTGGATGAAGACAGACTGGGCAAATATAAGAAGACACATAAGTTCAGAATTGCCCCGGAAGGAATTAACGAACTTGGAAGAAGGAATCAAAGAACTGTATAAAGTAATGGATTCCATCTTAAAAATGGAAGTAGCAAAAATTAAGATTGGAAACCGCAAAAACACTAACATGTGGCCTGATTACTTGTTAAAAAGAAGACAAACAACCAGAAAACTAAGGAAATCATATCAACAGGCGAAGACATTCCGAGATAAGCAGTTTTTCCTAGAGAAATATAGGGACTCCAAGTGGAGGTATAATAACTTGCTAAAACAACATAAGCAGAAATCCTGGGCGAACTTTGTTAAAAGAGAATTGGCTCGAGATCCGTGGAGTTTTCCCTATAGGATGGTGACAGGCAAGTTAAAGCAATCAATAATACTCACAACAATTAAGAAACAAAATGGTGAGTATACTAAAGATTGGGAGGAAACGGTGAGTTACCTCATGGAACATCTTCTTCCATTGGATTATTCCCAAGATGATAATGATATACAAGCAGAAATAAGAAGCGGAAGAAGAAATCAAATATATACATCAAATACTCTTTTGTTACCCTTTACGTTTGAGGAGGTGGCTTCTGTTATAGATAAATTAAAGCCGAAGAAAGCGTCTGGGCCGGATGCAGTCCCGAATGAATTGGTTAAGATTTCTAAGAATGAGATATCGTATTATCTTCAACAGATCTACAACCTATGTTTAAGCCAATCTAACCCTAATACTGAAGAATAAAAATAAAGATCTAACTGACGTCAAATCTTATACACCAATATGCCTGCTGGACATCTTTGGGAAGATTCTAGAAAAACTACTGCTTAAAAGGATAGAGGAAAGAGAGCTCCTCAGAGACACACCACAAAGGCAATATGGATTTTGCAGAGGACTGTCAACGGAGGATGCTATTAACCATGTTAAGAGAACAGTCCATGAATCCACGTACAAGTACGTACTTGGAATAGCTGCTGATATAAAAGGAGCTTTTGACAACGTATGGTGGCCCTTTACACTCGCTACATTGAGGGAACTTGATCTCCCAACAGCTCTTTATAATGTGATCAGTGATTATCTAAATAACAGTGGGGTCAACTACGTTTGGCAGGATCAGAGTGTCCATCGTGAAGTCAATAAAGGATGTCCCCAGGACTCCGTATTAGGCCCCAAGTTATGGAACATCACCATAGAACCGCTGCTAGAAGAACTGAATGAGAATCCCTTGTCCATTGGAGCAATTGCTTAAGCAGATGATCTGATGATCATGGTAGGCGCCAACAGTAGAAGAGAACTGGATCTAAAGGCTATGAATCTTTTAACACAGTTAGATGCTTGGTGTTGCAAGGCAAAACTTACCATTGCAACTCATAAAACTCTCTCAGTATTACTA
Organism: Lepisma saccharinum; assembly: GCF_977018435.1. Taxonomy (NCBI): domain Eukaryota; kingdom Metazoa; phylum Arthropoda; class Insecta; order Zygentoma; family Lepismatidae; genus Lepisma; species Lepisma saccharinum. The sequence goes on from NC_139252.1 coordinate 13,546,219, forward strand.
AAGGGGAAGCTTATGAGATCTCCTAGTGTAAAACTTAATGGTAGACCAATTCGCAATGTTAAGTCCCTTAAATACCTAGGAGTATATATTGACTCCGGTTTAAGATTTAGATCGCACGTTGACTACGTTATAGAAAAAACAAAGACGGAGTTACATCGAACGTTGAGCATGGGGAATACAGTCTTCAAGGTTCCCATTCATATCGCATTGATTTATTATAAAGCTATTTTTCTCTCAATTATAACATACGCTGGGCTAATATAGCTTTTGAAGAACGGGTGAAGTCCAAACTTACAGAAGGTTGTTCGGGACCTCTGGTGACGATTTTGAAAGCCGCCGGCGGCGCTGTTATCAACGCCAGTCCGTCCAAACGGTGCATGCTGAGTCACGTCAGTACCGAGAACGCGTGTGCAGAGTGTTGTGCCATTTACCTACAACGATGTCGAAGAAAATTGAACCATACTGGGAGGGCTGCATAACAGCCCTTTCGATGCTAAATATAGCTATTCGGCAATCAAAGGAACGTGCAAGAAGCGTGGTTTTGTGATATCGAAGAACGGGATCGGTGCGGTATTGAACAAAAATGGCAAAGGCCGCCTGGGCCTAATTCCACAGGGAAGAAACAGGCAAATCCACAAGCAGCTACGAGTCGTACACCGGACATAGTGAGAAAAGTGAAGGCCCTTGTGTCAGGTGGTAACCCTGCCCCCCAAAGGAGTATCGCACGTAATTTGGGAATGTCTGTGTCAACAGTGAACACCATAATCAAGAAGGACCTGCAACTAGAAATGCGGCATAAGCGGCTAGTTCACAAGCTGTTGCCTCGTCACATTGCTGAACGTCGCACGAACGCTAGAAAGCTCTATCAGACCCATCTTGCAGGGGAGAGATGGAAAAATGTGGTGACATTAAACGAAGCATATGTCTACCTTAGTGACTGTCACAAACCCCGCGCGATTTACTACCGCCCTCGCGACAAAAACAATTATCAAACATTGTATCGAGAATACCAGGAAAGTTTTCCACGGGGTTTCATGATCATCGCTGGATGCTGCTATAATGGCAAGCTAGCAATTCGCCGTGTAGCTAATAATGTGAAGGTGAACTCCACGTACTATCAGGATGAGGTTTTAACACCCATTTATAACATAGATATCGCGGCACTGTATGGGGGGGGCAAACGCCAGGTCTGGGTGCACCAAGATAAAGCATCCAGCCATACCTCCCGTTCGACTCGTCTGTTCTTACAGCGAATGGAGGTGGAAACTGGCATCCGTGCAATTCCTTACAGCGACATTCCGGTCAAGGCGCCAGATGGGTCACCCATGGACTTCTGTGCATTTGGACTCCTAAAACGGGCCTTAGGAAAGAGACGTCCACGCACTCTCAATGACCTCTGGATAGCCTGTCAGGAGGAGTGGGAAAGGTTGGACATGATAACTCTTCGGAAAAGTCTGTTTCAATGGAAATTACGTTGTCGGGCTGTAGCGCGGAATGTTGGTTTTCCAATTGAGCATGATCGTTGGTGGCGACATGGATTTTCATGAACTTATCACCCTTCCAACATTGTCCTCAGAGATCCCGAACGACCTTCTGTACATCAGCGCAGCGCAACGTCCTTCTTCGGATCTTAGGAGATTTTAAAACCACTCCAACTCTCTCACTTATTGCGATTGCTGGGATCCTCCCCCTGGACATTGCGGTACAGCAGGCGGCTACCAAGTATTGGATTACCAAAGGCATGGAACAGAACTTCCTTGCGAACCATCACATTAATATTATGAGGAAGCAACAGGTTAAAGCCTTTTTCGCAAATAAGTGGGAGCACGAATGGAGTCAAGATGCTTCAATACGTACTAGGAATTTCATAACGACCATTGGCAAGAGGAACAAGTGGGTATACTTTAAACCATCCAAAGGTCTCATACACTTTATAACAGGGCATGGGCCCTTTAAATGTATCTCAGGAGATTCAACTTGAGAAATAGCGACACCTGTTATAACTGTGGCGAATTGGACAAACCCGAACATAAGGTGTTAAAGTGTAAGGAACACGCCTCAAGACATGTGAGTGAACTTAGACGTAACCTAGGCCAGTTCAATAAGGAGACAATTTTTGACAGCCAAATTAAGTTTAACATTCTAAACAAACTAGCTGCTGAAATTTCATATATGGAAGAACTTAATTATAGTGTGAGATCCTCGTCTCAACAAAATAAAGTTTCGTCTGTTCCTACATATGTGAGAACAATCAATACTAGATCAATGACAAGGAGATCACTCAGGACAGAATCCCCTGAACAGTGTTAGACTAGATTTTATGAAGGTCCCTCTTGCATAAACAGAAGGAAATTTTATATTACGTCAAGTAGATCAAAGTGAAATCGGTGGGTGCCGGACTATTTGGCCCCGAGACAATAACGGAACTAAGTGATCTTAAGTGATAAGTCTGAATTGGAAGAACTGTATGCAAAGTGCTCTTAGATTGAGGTTCGTGTGAGTGTGGAATTGCCAACTTGGCTCTAGACCCTTTTGAAGATTTAACCGGATAAAACTTCGAGGGATTCAAGTGCTGTATTAGAACGGAAGAAGTTTGAATGAATGTCATGGACAAAGACAACTTAAGAACTTACAACTCCCTTGTTGGGAACTATCCTTCCCTTGGAAATTCCCTCAGGGAAGCCGAAGGTTAAACGATAAGGAATCTTATCACATCATCTATTCAAGAAGTCCAGCTTCCAAACATCTTCCACTGTCTTGAAGAGTAGGGAGTAGATTGAAAATGAAGAAGAAATTATGGAACCCTCAAGAGTTAAGGTTACACCAAGAAGCCAGATTGAATCCACAGCCGAATGATCCATCCAGAGCTCCAATGCCAATGGTGCCTTAGGGCTCCCTGTGTGCCACCCAGGTTAGAAGGAAGTTACCAGAAGCCAAGAAGCCACCAGAAGCCAGGAAGACTACAACTGGAACTTCCCATACTTCGGGAAAGTCCTTCCTTGAATAGTTCCCTTGTTTTCGGGAAGCTTTAGGTCCAAGGACCTGTAAGGCATATATTATATATTTATCTGTACACTGTTATTTTCTTGTATATATTTATATATTGTATTTTACATAACCTATCATATTATTATATTATAATATTTTCTCTATTAAAGTGTATCTAATATATATTAGATTACACAGTCAAATAAATTTAGAAGACCTAACACTTAGTCTAAGGACTAATTTAGTAAATACTTATTACATTTTGAACATCTTCACTTACTGCTTATTTTCTTATCATTCATACATTCTTCTTCTGAGTCATAATTAATTAGTACATACACCTTGATTTATAACATAGGTATCAAGGTATAGAACCCACTCTCCTTTCCCTGTCCTCACCTATTTACCAAGCTGTAAATCTCTTTACCTGCATAATCAATAACCTCTTTCTAGTTTCCATAATCCATAATTGGGACGAAACCGCTCTCAGAAGAAAAAAAAACCTAAGCTTGATATGCAAACAACGAAAAAAATAATAACTGAGAGAGAAGGTGAGGTTGTGAGAGAGGCGAGAGAAAGTTGGAGGACCTCGTCCCTCAACGTCCCAAATACTGTTCTGAACCAGTTCAGCGAGTGAACACTGTGAAATTGATATTCACAAATGTGTGGCAAAAACCGGCATCGCTACAACTGCATCGGTGGATACAGCAGAAATTGTCAATAACAGAGGATCAAGCAGGGACTTCGGAGGGGGGAGGGGGGCAAGTTCGTAAATTCACCAACCAATTTTTACAATCTATTTTCCAACATATATATTATACGTATATACGGGTATATACGTATATATATATTTATATATGTGTGTGTTGGGGGTGTATGTATGTGTGTGTGTGTGTGCGTGTGTGCACAACACATACATACATGCATACATAGGCGATCGGAGATGAACTCCCTACCAAGGTTAAAATCTCCAAAACCTTTCTAAAAGCTGAAGCTGTAAAATAGGCATTCACCACACGTAAGGACAACACACAACACCACAGAGGATTATAATGGCTGTGGGACCAGGCGCCAGATTCTTGTGGGTAAAGTTAGCCGTAATTCTTCCTTGTTGTAGAGTAGTGAAGTGACCTTGTTGAACTTCTCATTGTGCACCCTACAGATATCACTTTGTAGTTAAATGGTCCCTGGTTCAACACCAGGTGAAAGAACTGACCAGTGAGAAGTACTGTAATGTTCCAATTTATACTGTAGCATATCGTATTAAATAAAGAAAGAAATTTTAAGGGGACATCTTGTAAAGAGAAAAGTATTACGTAAAATACGTCTTCAAGGTTTATGCTGCTGAATGATGTTGATTATCTCGATATATCGTTGTGGAGATGTTTTCAAGTTTAAGAGCCAATGATAAGAATAGAGCCTATATATTTAGCCTGTTCGACATCCAGGGAATATTATCTTTTAATTCAATAATTGTGACATTTTTATTTATTGAGTTAATCGCGATATTGAGAATGAATTATGATTAGAATAAGTAGACAACGCTACATCAACAATAACACACTCTTGCGTGACCCAGGACTGGAACCTAAAACCTCCCCTCCCCGATTTAAACATATCAGATGCAAGCCCAAGGAAGTTATATTCATGCTTGCAGGCATTAAAAGCATGTTCTTTACAAGCACTTTGCTACGTATACAGGCATTTAAGTGTTCACATCGTTTATAAAAGGAATCCATTTTGAAAGCTCGAAATAGACATGTGAATAGCATTTTACCTTGCAGGTATTGTATATGCTTCCATGAGTGGCAGATTGTAAGATTCCATATGGGTGCAATCGTTCTAAATTGCTGCCGATGGCTTTCGGGTGATTAAACATGCCACACTGTTCAGTTATAGTATTTTACGTTGATATTGCCCCCGTAATAATTAATAGACGGGGACATTTATTTCTCTCCTGTTTCATTGCCGGTTTTTAACAGTGTAAATAACCTGGCAGTTTAATGAACTTTCGCTCGCAAAAGAGAAGTTTGCATGTGATATTTAGGAATATAAGCTACATAAAATTGGAATCTCCACACGCAAAATAGTCCCACTCATCGCCTACCTAGTCGCTCCTTTCTTGGAGAGTTTCTGCTTTTCAGTCGCGGTTGCGGTTAATCTGATTTTATAAATAAGTGACGTTAGAAAAAAACTTTTCGAAACTGTCATGGATTTTCTAGAATGTCACTTACAGATACTGTCAGTCGTAATCAAAATTACATATTATTTGGAGCTGGGCATATATAATTCCGAAGCGGTGAAAATGTCCCCTCTCCATAGGAATTGAATCCTGTCCCTTTGATGATAAGACGGCTGCATTAATCTCTACGCTATCGACGATAAACAGCCAGTTTTTGTAATATTAAGTTGTTCTCAAAACAGTCACTAAATTATTCCAAATAAACAGTTAAAGGATACAATCCATTAAAAATAGCCTTAATTCTCTTTGATATCTATGTTCTTTTTTCAAAATTTCTAATAGCCACAAGGATCTTGGAAAGGCTGGTAAGGCAAATCTAAACTTCTTCCAGGGTCAGTCCTAGGTGGGGGAATAAAATATACAACCATAACCTACAACCAAAACATTTCAGAAGTATGAAAAAATCAACGATTTGTGTTCCTTAGTCTAAAGTACAGGTGTTCTATAAAATCACAATATCGTGCTACTACCTAAGAGCAATAAGCACAACATGTTGAAGGTTAATACTAAGAATTATGTGAGCTTCTAAATTGGTGTTTCTTTTCATGGTTCAACGTTCATTATATTTAATTACAAAACTCTGTGTGTTCAATATCGAACTATTGTTATACCTATGAGTTTGGGAAATTTTAATCCTACAATAACATCATCTATAATAATTCCTTTTAGTTTATTTTGCATTGAATTTTGATGCTGTTGCTAATTTATATTGTTTCATAATAAAATAACACTACCACTTCCTGACTTCGCTCTATAGAAAATTATTGTCTAACAGACAATTATTTTTATCTGGCGCTGGACATTCTGAAGGGCTGTCCCTCTGGCGAGTGCCCGACATACACCCCTAACCCTTCCTTCTTGCATCCGGTGTGATGTGTTGCAGAGCATGGTGCGATCACATTTTTACATTCCGTTTTAAATGTCTTATGTTCACACAGATACGACGTGGTGGTCAACGGACGCACTGCTTCTATTCACCGGGGCGATTCACCATAGATAACTGACAGTAACTGGCCAACCCAACACCAAACTTCAACTGAAAAGTTCCAGACAAAGCGTGAGAAACGCGCATCTGCTTTTACTTAACCTTCATATTCTCCTGCCAAAGAGGTTGCGGGCACGATGCATGGAGAGAGAGAGAGGAAGGCCTGGAATTCGTCAAAAGACATTTGATTCCACAGCAGCACCTGTGTCAGGTAGTATCTTTTTAGGAACTGCAGGCAGTTATCTGAGTGCACCGACCTCTGCCCCCTTCCCTGGAGTATTGTTACGAAACCTGTACGAAACCTGGTGGAACTCGAAACAGAAGTAGAAAATTCCTAGGGGGAAAGGGGGGAAGACAATTCACGTTCCACTTTATTTGAAGAGACCAAACTGCCATTCCTAATCTGCTTAAGGATATCTCAGTGAAATACTTCCTGTTCTTCTTGTTAGCAGAAACTTGAGTCCAAGTTCATTTAACGAGTGCAATTTTCTCAAAATTTATTCAGAATCAAAAATAAGTTGGAAAAATATAGCTTCATTTTTTAAGGCGCGACTGGAGGGCAAGAATACCATATTGCCTCTACTCGTTGATGAGTGGGGGGTAAGTTGCTCCCCCTGATTCCCTGGGATCAAGTACTCAGTGTTAAGGGCGTCCGCAAGATTTTTTCTCCGAAAACTTATACAGGGTGTCCGGCTTAGACCTTTAACATTACAAAAGAGCATAATTTTGCAGAGAAACGCAATTTCATTACCAAAATTTACATTTTGGTAGAAAAACTCATGCATTTTTTTGTCCTAGCACCAGCACTTCACACAACATCGATATGAGCCCCCCTGTGGCACGGCATATGTCGAACCGATATTCCAATTCCGTCCAGGTATTCACTAGCATTTGAGGGGTCACATTGTTAATCGCCTGACGAATTCTGTTACGCGGATCTTCCAAGTTCTCGATGGGCATACTGTAGACTTGGTCCTTGATGAACCCCCAAAAGAAAAAGTCTAGGGGGGAAAGATCCGGCGAGCGCGGAGGCCAAGCAAGTGGTTTAGATCCTCTTCCTATCCATCTTCTGGGAAAATGCTCATCGAGAAATTCTCGTACAATGATGGCAAAATGTGCCAGAGCTCCGTCTTGTTGGAAAATGGTTTCTGGAGGCATTTTAAGCACAGCATAATGCTGAAGCATGTCTAAATAATTCGTTGCTCTCACTGTTTCTTCAGCAAAGAAGAACGGGCCTATTATCTTCCCTTTCATTAACCCAAACCACACATTAACTTTTGACGAGTCTCTCATAATTTCACGAAACTCATGAGGATTGTCACTTCTCCAAATACGGCAATTTTGCTTGTTAACTTTGCCACACGTGTGGAATGCAGCTTCATCAGAAAAGCACACCTTGTCCAGAAAAGCATTGTTGTTGTCAATTTCGGTTAACATTTTGCCGGAAGACGTCTGCCTTTTAGGTTTATCATCAGGATAATTTCGTTGATCTAACTGGATCTTGTACGCCCGTAGACTTAACCTTTTGTGCACAACGTCATTGATAGTAGACTGAGGAATGTTAAGCTCTAAACTTGCACGTCTTATTGATTTTCTTGGACTTCTTGTGAATGCAGTGCAAATCACTTCAATGTTTTCCTCTGATACCTTCCCCTTCGCGTACTTCCCGCGCACCGACACAACACTTCCAGTTTCTCTTAGTTGTTTATCCCACTTATCAATACTCAAATAGGAATGAACATTGTCGTGACGTTGAAGATTGAATTCACGCCGAAGAGCACGTTGAACAAGCTTTAAAGGTTTGTTTTCTTATAACAATAATTACAATTTAAAGAGAATGAGGTGGCGTTTAGGGTTCGAACCAAGGTTACGTTACTTATTTATGGCATGGATGTTTAAAAATGGAGAAATTTAAATGTACAAACTTAAATACAACACGGAATTGTTCATCGTGTCTACGGTCCAAGCTCCGGCCAATGTAAAAAGACAATGAAATTCCCTTTACATCGGTCTTCGTTTACAAGCCAAATGTTGTTTACAGGTAGGAATCAAAAATTGAAAAATCAGAAATCAGAACACTAGGACATGTTACGATATAATATTTAATACATCACTGTAGAAATACTTACAATCTCTGGTCGTCACCTACACCAGACAAAACACTCGAGGGACCATGATGCACCGCGTTAAAACAAGCTAGCAGCGCAGGCCGCTGATGGTTGACGCTGCACGTAAACACTATACTCTAGCACCATTTCTTAATCAGTTACGTTAGGGAATTTTGATATCACAAAGCTAGGACTCTATGCATGGTCCAGAGAAGAGAAAACAACTTCTCTTTGACCTATAAAGGTGCTGAAAGTTTTAACTGTGAATGTTCTAAAACTGTCTCTCTAAAAAGTGAATGTCGAACTGCTAAATCGAAATGTGTCTATCGAACTCTCTATCCAACTGCCTCTGCTAAGGCCTTACTTCGTCTTTTCTTTCCGTTCTCCGAAGAATTGTCCTTCACTCTATTGGTCGTTGAACTTTTTGCTCCGCCCACACGTGGTCACTTCTTCATGTAGGGGCGATAATCGTAACACACGGGGGAGTTAAGGGTGAGAATTGCTTACTGAGAGGCGATAATCGCATAGCATGAAAACACAATAGCACCTTGTTTGAGAGCTGATCTCAAGGAATGAAAAGCATCTGTTCTAATTAATTTTAATGGCTCTCAGCTCAAATTTTATCCCACACAACTCGGACACTTCGGTAAAGTTATTCCTTCCTTTGCTGTCGAAATCGCATCGAAGCGAAGATATACTAAGAGAAATGTTCTGGCGGGGTTGAAGTTCAAAATTCTGTACTTATCATTCTTGTCACTGAGCTGTCTATGAGCCAGACTAGCGGGCGGTGGTCGTGGAATTTATGCGTCTCGTGGAGAGCACCATGTGTAGGGCGATTGTCTAGAATCCGAGCCTGGCCACCTGCACCGTCTCACGAAAACAAAGATTCCTTGTTTTAAAAGGAGAAGAAAGTCTTTAAATTTTAAATGCCTGAAGTTCCAGGTGATTAGCTCCTTCTCGGCCGAAATTATCTTGATAGGCTCCATCTGGGCTGAAATTATCTTGACGTGAGCCAGAGTTTAGATGAATTTGTACAGGACAGATATGGGAGTTTATTGCCGGACACACTGTTTCCTCCCTCTTGAAGTAGGGGCGGTGATATATGGGAGGCTTCATGGGAATGAACGCTGGCTTTGCTGGCTTCTCGGGGCATCTGGTTTTCTTCTCATAGAGCAGAAAATAAGATCTTTGGGGGAAAGCGATGGAGATTTGTAATTGGCACATCTGGGGATTTGTAATTGGCACATCGGTTATACATCCCCCTGCTCCCGAATAAAATTTGCTGAACTGTAGGGAAGCAATTTTTTTTTTTTTTTTTTTTTAGCTAGCTGTTGCGTTGCCTCCTGCAGGACTTCTGATGTGTCTTGCCTACCGATGTTAACTTAGGTCAGAATGTAACCCTAGCACCCGTAGACTTAAGTGTTCGGGTCACATCTGCCTCTTATGGGCAAGTCTGCCTGCCTCTCTCCTTCTCTCATGGCTGTAGTTCTCTTCTGCTGCTTCTCCTCCTGCCTGGATTGGCTCTGGGCAAGTGAGTTGTGCCCTTGCTGCTTCATTTGGTGTCCCTGGCATCTTCTTCCCTCTTCTAACTGCTAACTCTGGTGTCGAGTGGCTCAGGATTACGGTCGGTAATAATGGCGGGACGCCCTCATTGCCTAGTCGTCTTGGAATGGTAGCCTGTCCTGGCTTCTCCTTCTGCCATTTGGTCTGCCTGACTGGAGTTCCCGTATCAGCTGGAGAAATGTGTCCGGAGTCTCCTTGGTGCCTCTTCTCCTGCCATCTCTTTGGCTGTAGTGTCTTATTCTGTGAAAGTTTTAAAGGCATTAGAATATGCTTAGTTGAAAGTCTTAACCTATCTTCATGCACTTTCTTCACATGTCACAACTTCAAGTCTCTTTACCACTTTAAGTTCCTTCTCTTTGTGCACTTGACCACTATGTCTCTTGATTACATTTTTATGAAAATTGAAAATTACACAAAAATTTGTAGCTTCTATAAAGATAGTATGAAAATCAATACAGGATTTAATAAAATATTATATAAAAACCTGTTGGCTAGTTTTGAAATTAAAAATTGAAAAATTACCGATACACACATTAAAATAAGGAAATTCCCTTTATTTTATATTCTTCATGCACCCTTCTCTTCAACTTATCTCATTGCTTTTAGCTTATTTCATATTTCATTATGGGCTCAAGGCTTTACCAACACAAGTCTATTCCACTAACACACTTCATAGGTTAGGCAGTATTTACTGCACGGGCACTTAGCCCCTTACATGTGCATACTTAAAACTAAAATGGCCATTATGGGCAAATCTTCTGCTCTATGGCAGGAATTATGTGTGCATCATAGGCACCGTCGTTATGCTACATAAAGCATAGGCCTCCTTGGGCAAATTAAAAATTACAAACTTCTTATAACAATACTATCCTTGTTATGTGTTGTTGGCAAGTGTATGTGGTAGGTGTATTTATTCTGTGTCTTATACCTCACATTAAGTAAAATTATGCAACTTGAGCCACTTAAGATGCAAAAATTTAAATATTCTCCTTATCAACATAAAAACAAACAGTGAATACTTATTATGGAGATCTAGTCTCCCTTTTCTCCTGATCAAAGCTAAATGGTGCATGAAACTAGTTATTATAAAAACATAATCCTTATTTTACTATACAGACCCAACTTATTTCCTTCATCATACATCACTGGCCGTCCCATGCCTTGGTTGGTCTGGTGTGTCTAGCCTATCAAATATCAACTATAATAAATCAAAATACACACTTAGATAAAAGTAGATAATCAGATAATAATCCATTGATATTAACATTTTCCGGTAAATATTGACAAATAAATGAAACAATCAAAACAACTACTTTTCCTAAGAAAATAAAAAGATTACATGGCACTATGACTGTGCTAAATAAACAAAATTATAAGTTTCACCACTAACTAGACATTAATAAAATGATAAGGTGACTTACTAAGTCACGTGTGTGCCTATATAGTGTTGCACCTGATTACACAAGTTTACAAAAATTAGGATTACAAAATGATAAAAACATAAAATTTAAACACACAAAAATAATAGATGACATGATTGTTTAAATATAATAAAGAAGTTAATATGAGCAAATGCATGAGATTATTACAAACAGAAGACCTAACACCACCTTCTGTTAGTTACATCATAAACACAAATCAAAAGATTAAAATACAACTATATTACAAGTGTATGCATGTGTATGAAATTTTGCTTTTGGTCGAGTGTAATTGTTGACTTACTTACTCTTAAGCACTTGTTGCAATGTGTTAGCCCCGCAAGGCTATTTTATGAGGACTACGTAGTTAGGCCCTAACTTCTAGCAGCCAAATGTCGACCTGTCACGTGGCTGATAGAATCCAGGAACCGAACACGTCCAAACCCAACCCGCATGTATATATAAAAGAGTCCCCCCCCCCTTGAATCCGACAGCAAGATAATATGTTGATAATAAAAAAATCCCTTAAAGCCTAAAGAAGGCAAAGTGTAAAATAAAATATGCTCCGAACATGAAAACTGTCAAATTCCGCAATGATTAAGTCAAATCCATATTAAAATCATATTTAGCTCACGCTGCCATAGCGTCTTATGAGCTGTTGGGAGGACAGGTGACACGCGGTGTGCTCCAATCTTCCTCTTCCTAACTCCTAAACTTCCACACCAAAAAAAAATCTTTCAAGTTACCCGGGGTATACAAAAAGTATTCCAAAATGGTGGCAAAAATAAATTTTGGGTTCTAGTCTCCTCTGAGAATAGAAATTTTGATCTTTGAGGTTCTCTATAGCAAGAAATTAACCCTAGGGAGATATATAAAACGAAGAAGTTGGTCTCCCTTTCATTATAAATTCTTATCTATCATCAGGTCATCCGTCGCATTCAGCAGGTACAGGTAAGCACGCTTGCTGAGAAAAATATTCAAGTTGATGGTTGCAAAACCATTTATAATAAATTGTTACCTAGTAACTATTATACTGTATGATTACACAAGTCACAGGTATGCTGGTTAAATCAGTACATTGAAGAAAGGTGATTTCGGAAAATAATTCCTCGGAACGTCAAAAATTTTCAAAAAAATTAGCTGGCAACACTGATTTTCACTAACTTTAAATGGTAGTTGGTTGCAAAACTTCTTGAACACTTATATTAAATAATTAAACAAGTTTGAAGTAAATATCCTGAAACAAAAGTAAATTTTTTACATAAATTCGAAGTTTCTCGGGTTACGAGCCTCCGATACGACACCTTCGTATAAAAACTGGATAATTAAAAATAAAATTATGCAAGTCCTGGTGGATTTTTTGTAATTTCCCTCAAGGGTAGTCTGTTTATGACTTCAGTAATTAGTTTTCATAAAGATCCAACTGTAATTAAGCATTTTATGGTTGATTTAAAATTAAAGTTCTCCGCAAAAGTACTAGTTCAGACAAAATTTTGATTTCGATGTCACAGTAGTTCAATTTTATGAAGCAATACAAGCTTAACTCTTTATATTTAAGTAATTTATAGTTTAATTGTTACTATTAAGTTCTAATTGTAAAAATTTGTTACAAAAATTGTAGCTTTTATGCTGAAAATTCATTTTAAGTGCTTTATTTAACAGCGTAACGCTTTTAAGTTTGGAAAATGAAAGACAAGCCAAATATTGTTTTTAAGAACCAATTTTTAGGTTGAAGGAGAAATAAAGAACAAGATTCTATTTACGCCATCCTGAGAATCAAGTGTAAAAGAGTCTCCCAGCCTCCAGTCCTTTAAGAGGACTTCCCTTTGTAAAGTATGGTGTTATGTAACATGAGTATCATTAACATCCTGTGGAAAAAGATCTGGTCTCTTACCCTTCAACATCCTGAGGTACAATGTCCTTTTTTTACCTTCGGTACAGTGCCATAGCTTCATGTTTTCCACATGCTGATTGGTTACCATCTGGCCGGTACAGCAGTCCAACAGTGTGAACACGTCAACTCGCTCTTCTTGATAGCAGTAATAAGGTCCGGAGAAGGTATTGCAGTACTTCCTGGTTATGGCATCCAATAAGCTACTAAGAAAGTGTGTTTTCAAAAAGATTAAGTTACCTACAGAGACATTTTGCCTTCGGGACAATTGTGCATTTATCCTGGTATTTCTTTTGTTCCTTTCACCCGTTGTATTAATATTAGCCATGTACAGCTTATGTTCCCAGTTCATCTCTTCACCAGCTGGCAAATCAAAGTGTGTTTTTACTGCATTGTCTATGGGATAATTTAATTGAAGCTCTATGGGTGCAAAACCAGTGGAATGGTTGACACTTCCATTCAACAAGTTAACAACTTTGGTGACATGCTCTGGCCAGGCATTATGCGCGCCTTCACAGACTACTCGCATAAGCCGGTTCAAATCTTTGTGTATCCTCTCTACTAGGTTACTGCTCGGTTTGTATACCGGGGTGTAAGCAACCTTTATGCCTAGAGAGGCTAATGACTGTACATATTTATTTGCCGTGAACTGGATTCCATTGTCACTTACTATTAAATTAGGGATCCCGAAATGTAAAAAATAGACATCAATTAGCTTCCGTAGTATGCTGTCGGTAGTACTATTACGTAAAGTGTATGCGGTTAGAAACCTAGTTTTTGCATTTTGAATAGTTAGTAAGAATCTTTCACCTCTCTTACCCCTTGGTAATGGGCCCTGAATATCTATGAACAAAACAATATCTTTACCTTCCATACTGTGCATTAACAGTGTTTGTCTAGGTGGGTGTGTGTTATCTTTAGTACTTTGACATGTAATGCAGTCTGCAACATAAGATCTGACATCTTTCCTCATATTTCTCCAATTATACAGTTTTAAAATTCTTCTCATCATTTTATCTACCCCAAAATGTCCTAAATTGTCATGGTAAGCTCTAAGAACTACTGGTACAAATGATTCTGGTATGCAGAGCTTCCATTCATTCAAAAAATGATAATCCCTAGTAACTAGCAAGTTATTTGGCAAAATTTTGTAAAACTTAAACCAATTTCTAGACCTGGTTGAATTTTCTGTGTGTGTACCATCCAGAAACTGTATGATAGGAAGAAGTATGGGGTCTTTCCGTTGCTCCGCAGCTACGAAGTCAACGGAAAAGTCAAGTATCTCATTACGGAACGGTTCACTTGTGGCATTTATATGTAAGTTTTCAGTTTCTTTACTTTCAAAAGTCCTGCTTAACAGGTCTGCCAGACCATTTTCTTTGCCCTTGCAGTAATGTACTTGAAACTGGTAGGCTTGCAACTGTAACGACCACCTGGTTAGCCTAGCATTCCAGTTTTTTGAGCTGTTTAGCCACTGCAAAGCATGGTGGTCACAAATGACTGTAAATTTAGTACCAGCTACGTATTGCCTAAATTTGGAAATGCAAAAGATTATACTCAAACACTCTAGTTCAGTAATGGTGTAATTCTCTCCATATGGTCTTAATGTTCTACTTACATAATAGATGACACGAGGCTCCCCGTTATCAATTTGAAATAGATATCCCCCTATGCCAACTCCACTCGCATCTGTCTGTATGAAAAATTCCTTTTGCATGTCAGGGTGATGTAATGTAGCATCCCTGGCTATGGCATCTTTCATAGATAAGAAACTATTTTCTTCTTTTCTACCCCACTCCCACTTTTTGTCTTTCTTAAGCAAGTCAGTTAGTGGTTTACAGATTTCTGAATAACTGGGAATGAATTTTCTCAACCAACCAAAAGCACCTAAAATTTTCTGTAGTTGTTTCCTAGTTCTAGGTCTAGGAAGTTCAACTATTGACTGTATCCTATCTTGATTTATGTGAATCCCTTTCTGATCAATTGTATGGCCTAAATAGTTTATTTTCTCTTTGCAAAAGAAACTTTTCTTCAGTTTGATGGTCATGTTAGCAGCCCTAATCTTAGAAAATACTTCTTTTAAGAGCTCTATGTGTTCTTCAAAAGTCTCTGTCCTAATACACAAATCATCTACATAGATCATTACTTTATCTGAAAGTGTATCCCCCAGTGTTCTATTCATAGCCTCAGTAAAAGCTTGCACTCCGTTTGAAGAACCAAAAACTAACCTTTTATACTGGTATAGTTTACCATTGAAACTGAATGCTGTAAGTGGTTTAGACTCTTCGGTAATCAAAATCTGGTAAAAACCTGAAAACATGTCTATGGTGGTTATGTATTTCTTGCCTTGAAAACCTTGCAAAGCCTCATCTATCCTAATAGGCTTTGTTTGAATCAATTTCTGGTGCAAGTTGACATTACGCATGTCAGTGCAAATGCGCAGCGACCCATCAGATTTCGGTATTACCACCAGGGGGTTGAGGTGACAAGATTCACTAAATTCTATTATATCCCACTCTAAAAGTTTCTGTAAGTGTTCCCTGACTTGAGATTTATAGTTATACGGTATGGGATAAGTCTTCGCTACCAAAGGTTCTGCGGTATCTACCTCTATTTTATGCACATACTTATTGCAACACCCAGGCTTGTCATCAAAAAGATCATTAAATTCTAATAATGTGTCTAGAAGTATATCCTTTTCTGTAGGATTTAAAATTTCTGCATCTTGTGCTTTCTGAAAAAGTTCTTGGGATGTGGCCTGTGTATTACAATGAGTATTCCCAACTGGTACTGTATAACTAGGTTGCTTGTGTACCTGGTTACAAGGATTATCTAAATCCTGAGTGCCTTCAGCAAGTGGTAGGGGTAACAATGGTACTACTTTACTTCCTTGTTCAGTGTTTAGTAACAACTCTCTTTCCTTCAGGTCTAGCTTAGCCTCTAGTGCAAAAAGTAAATCTAACCCAATCAAAATTCTTGCTGGTAGTTCTTTGACTATTAAAAATTGTACGGTTACTAATTTTCCTCCGATATTCACATCTGTAATGAATTTCCCTAGTGATTTTTGTCTCTTTTTCCCACTGTAATCTATCAGCATTATATTATCAGTATTAAGCAAGGTAGGTCTTGAAATTTCACTTGTTATTTCTCTCCAAACACTCTCAGCCATTACAGAAATTTCTGCTCCCGAGTCTACAAGTGCCTTATATTCTTTATTATTGAAACTTACATTAACAAATGAACTACATTTTACTTTGTTCCTGATATTTACTGGCAATGAAAGGTTTTTAGCACTATAATATTCCTCATTATCTTCAAAATCCTCATAAAAATTCAAATCAACCCTACAAATTTCATATTTATTTTCATCATTCACCAGTTGCTTTACTTGTGTTTCCCTGTCATCAGTATCAATGGAGCTTCCCCCTTGCCTACCTTCTGTAAGAGGGGAGCCTAAGCATTTAAAGATCTGGTAGGCTGGTTACCAGTTCTAAATGGAGGGCTGTTGGGATTTAACGTAGGGCCTTGTTCTGGTGATCGGGTTCGATCCGCAGCCACCACTTGTGCATAAGTGGGACCCCTACCCTGGCTAGCCTGGTTGCTGTTCCTACGTACCGGGGAGTTTCCTCTCCCGTTACGGTAGCTGAAACTACTACCTCCCCCGTTACGATTATCGGAGTATGTGTTCGATCTGCCCCGGTATGAGTTGTTGCGTCGCGGGTTGCTATCCCAAGTGCTACCCCGACGGAAGTTATTTTCAGTTCTTCGTGGGGGACTGGGTTCGAACCTAGGTCTTTGTACCCTGACCTGCCTAGCCTGAAAGTTTTCTTGTCTATTTTGGGGGTACCGGGGTTGGAACCTCCTTTGGTCCTCCCTTTGACTGGATTGGGACACTATGTCTAACCTAGCCACAATCTCTGCTGCCATTTCTAGGCTAATGTAGGGGTGGATTAAGAGTGCCTCCTTAACCTTGTTGGGGAGCTGGTTGGCTATGATGACCGTCTTTTGCTGGTCCGTCATGCCAGTTTGTATGTTATTCAGCAAGTTGACCTGTTGCCAAAAATAGGAAAGCATGGTGCCCTTGCTATGATCAGTGTACCTACTATTCATTACCTTGGCTAGGTACGTTGACTTCCACGTATCTGATTGATACGTGGACAGAAACAATGCCTTGAACCCCGAATAGGTATCAAAATTCCCCTTTACTTGGAGGTACCAGTTCTTAGCTACGCCAGTTAGTAACTTTGGCAGGTAGGATAAAATATCCTCCTCCTGCACACCCAGCAAGCAAAACGACTCTTCAATGTCTGCCAAGAACTGAGAAGCTAGGTACTCAGGTCTTGCAGCACTGAATTTGGGGAGTTTGTCTAAGTCCCCAAACCTGACGGTAGTCCTTTTCCTTGGCTTTGGCTTATGCTCTACCCCGGAATCACTGTCCGAGTCCGAGGAAGCATAAGGGGTGCTTTGGGATTGAACCTTAGGCTTAACCGCCTGTTTTTCCCTTTTTATCTTTAGCTGGCTAATCTCCCCCTGGTTGCTCTCATATTTTTTCTCTAGGTCTTCGATAGCCTTCTCTAATTTGATAATTTCCCCACTATTATCTTTCTTTCCCTTTACATTTTTGGACAGGTTCTCGACTCTATCTAATCTGCTCTGTAATTTATTCAGAATTTTAGCATTTCCCTTTTCTAACTCACCTAACCTAGCATTTACCTGATCATTCCCTTCCTTATTAAGGTATTCAATACCAGCTACCCTGCGTTTAATTACTTCAAGCTCTTTTTTACTTTTCGCTTCGAAGCTAATCTTATAAGTATTGAACTCGTGTTCCCTGGCATCCCTTAACGAGTTCATGTAGCTAACAGCCTCCCTGTTAAGCCTACCTTCTGCCTGCTGTACCTCTCTAACAATCAATTCTCTATTTTCTCCCTCTGACTTCTCCACCCTTTTCTCTAACTGGTCTACCTTCCCTCTTGTTACTTCACATTTCTTTATTTGTGCCTCTATCCTAGCATTAGTGTCCTCCCTGTATTGCTCTATCCTGTTTCCCAATTCCTCATTTAATCAGTCTATTCTTTGGCTCAAGTTTGCATTACTTGCATCTATCTTTTCATTGGTGGATTCTATTCTTAGGTTTAATTGTCCTATCGCTTTTAACACTTCATTCATGGAATCCCTGAGCTCTTCCATTGAGGTTGCCATTTTTCTAGTTATAGGCATTCAAGTTTACAAAGAGAGGAAAAAATATCAAACAAGTGTTTGTTGTTATTTTTAGCGGAGGTTAGTGCACTCGCGTGGCATGCAAAAAGAAACTATTGCAGTGTCCTGATTTCTTTTAAAATTTAGGGCAAATTAAAAATTTTAGCAGTACATAACAAATGACAACTTGGCTTTGTAAACAAGTCCCTGTTCGGGAAAAGCCATTTATAACAATAATTACAATTTAAAGAGAATGAGGTGGCGTTTAGGGTTCGAACCAAGGTTACGTTACTTATTTATGGCATGGATGTTTAAAAATGGAGAAATTTAAATGTACAAACTTAAATACAACACGGAATTGTTCATCGTGTCTACGGTCCAAGCTCCGGCCAATGTAAAAAGACAATGAAATTCCCTTTACATCGGTCTTCGTTTACAAGCCAAATGTTGTTTACAGGTAGGAATCAAAAATTGAAAAATCAGAAATCAGAACACTAGGACATGTTACGATATAATATTTAATACATCACTGTAGAAATACTTACAATCTCTGGTCGTCACCTACACCAGACAAAACACTCGAGGGGCCATGATGCACCGCGTTAAAACAAGCTAGCAGCGCAGGCCGCTGATGGTTGACGCTGCACGTAAACACTATACTCTAGCACCATTTCTTAATCAGTTACGTTAGAGAATTTTGATATCACAAAGCTAGGACTCTATGCATGGTCCAGAGAAGAGAAAACAACTTCTCTTTGACCTATAAAGGTGCTGAAAGTTTTAACTGTGAATGTTCTAAAACTGTCTCTCTAAAAAGTGAATGTCGAACTGCTAAATCGAAATGTGTCTATCGAACTCTCTATCCAACTGCCTCTGCTAAGGCCTTACTTCGTCTTTTCTTTCCGTTCTCCGAAGAATTGTCCTTCACTCTATTGGTCGTTGAACTTTTTGCTCCGCCCACACGTGGTCACTTCTTCATGTAGGGGCGATAATCGTAACACACGGGGGAGTTAAGGGTGAGAATTGCTTACTGAGAGGCGATAATCGCATAGCATGAAAACACAATAGCACCTTGTTTGAGAGCTGATCTCAAGGAATGAAAAGCATCTGTTCTAATTAATTTTAATGGCTCTCAGCTCAAATTTTATCCCACACAACTCGGACACTTCGGTAAAGTTATTCCTTCCTTTGCTGTCGAAATCGCATCGAAGCGAAGATATACTAAGAGAAATGTTCTGGCGGGGTTGAAGTTCAAAATTCTGTACTTATCATTCTTGTCACTGAGCTGTCTATGAGCCAGACTAGCGGGCGGTGGTCGTGGAATTTATGCGTCTCGTGGAGAGCACCATGTGTAGGGCGATTGTCTAGAATCCGAGCCTGGCCACCTGCACCGTCTCACGAAAACAAAGATTCCTTGTTTTAAAAGGAGAAGAAAGTCTTTAAATTTTAAATGCCTGAAGTTCCAGGTGATTAGCTCCTTCTCGGCCGAAATTATCTTGATAGGCTCCATCTGGGCTGAAATTATCTTGACGTGAGCCAGAGTTTAGATGAATTTGTACAGGACAGATATGGGAGTTTATTGCCGGACACACTGTTTCCTCCCTCTTGAAGTAGGGGCGGTGATATATGGGAGGCTTCATGGGAATGAACGCTGGCTTTGCTGGCTTCTCGGGGCATCTGGTTTTCTTCTCATAGAGCAGAAAATAAGATCCTTGGGGGAAAGCGATGGAGATTTGTAATTGGCACATCTGGGGATTTGTAATTGGCACATCGGTTATATTCTGCCAGTGAAAGAACGCAGAACACTTTCTGCTGAACCGTCCACTCCGCCATCTTGGAATTTATGCGTTACACGTGCATGCGCGTCACGTCAACTCGAAGTACTGGTGATTCTCGCAAATGGCCACAGTTGCCAGTCCCATACAAACAATAAGTTTCATTTGAAGTTGAATGTAAATAAAGTTATACTGTTTTGTAATGTTAACGGTCTAAGCCGGACACCCTGTATTATGATTATTAATATTATGACCATTATCATCTTCATTATTATTATTACTAACACTGTTATTATTGTTACTGTTTTATTATCGTTCCATA
The DNA here is from genome assembly GCF_977018435.1 of Lepisma saccharinum. Lineage (NCBI taxonomy): Eukaryota > Metazoa > Arthropoda > Insecta > Zygentoma > Lepismatidae > Lepisma > Lepisma saccharinum. The sequence continues at coordinate 13,566,710 of NC_139252.1, forward strand.
AACACTTTGTTGATGAACAGTTCTTTGTCTATTTGTACTATTTCACGATGCACAGATATTAAACAGAGTCAGGCGGTACTTAATCTACTGTCCTTCATGGTACCTGTGCTCCTTTTTACGTGCCGAATGATACTGTAAAATAATAATAATAATTGTTGATGTAACTAAGTCACAAAAATACTACTTTTTGTTATAAATTAATTAATCCCGAGAGGTGCTATACCTGTCCCATCTAACTGTGGAGCAAGAGTGTCAGAGAAGCGAGGGAAATCCAGTGGCCAGAGCAAAGCATTAGGCGCTTCTCGAACTGCAGTCGCTTTACTCCCTTCACGTAATGCAGTTCCCTCTCGTGTGTTCATTGGTGAAGCAGTCTCGCCTCGCTACTTGCACTTGTTTTCGTTCTCCTGCTCCAGAGTTATCTGGGACAGAGTATAGGCGAGCAGCTCTTATTAAGATCTGGAGGAACATAATTATATACTGACGAAAATGGGGATCATGAAGTGAAACTTGAATGGGCAGACCACAATAGTGTTCTTGTGTGCTTGCATGTCTACCCCATACGTACCGGTACAAAGGTATTTCGGATGACTCAACATTTCCATCGTACATAACTATTCCAGGTCATAGGTATTGCATAACGTATTGTGGTCGAAATATTACGTGCAGGATGTCAGGGTTGTTAAAGGTCCAGGAACCGATAAATTCTAATGGGTTCTTTGTGTTCCGCTGCAGGACCGGAACGTTTTTTTCTCGAAAATTTAAATTCGGTACAAGTTGCGTTCTGTTTGATTGAAAATGGTTCCTGCATCATATTTTAATTTGTCTGGAAAAAAGAATCCTGTACCGTATTGAAATTGATCCTTAAAAATGTTTCCTGGACCGAATTTAAATTCATCTGGAATTGATATACTTTACAGAATGAAAAGGTTCTTTCAGGTCCAAAATCCATTTCCACTGGCTAGTTATCTCCCTTTAACAACCCTACAGGATATGTGACTCTTTATAATTTTATCGAGTTTCTGCGATAGACGTAGAAAACCAGGATTGAGGATGGCCTCAACATATGCCGAAACCATCCACAGTTCAGCAACCAATATTGATGCAGCCGAACAACAACATTACCGTACCAGCCTACAATTTTCGAGTTCACACAAAAACTTCTGACCTAGACGTGGAAGAAAAGGGACGCACAAGAGCCCCGGGTGCCGACCCCGACGCCACTGGACACGCCACACAACCGAAGTTCCATGAGAGCGAGCAGATCAGGAAACTTCCCATTTGACACCAAGAGAGGGACAAAATTCGTCATGAGCAGCGGAAGTCGAGCGTGAGGAATCTTCCAACAAGTATTGCCACAATCTGGGGGGCATAATTTTCCTTTCTAAGGGATAAAATTTTCCTTTTTGGACAATTTTTTACCTTCACCTAAAGAAATCAAATAATAATAATAATAAGTAGTATTAATATTGCCGTTGGTCCATGTTCGTATGAATGAAAAATGTTAAATTAATCGCATACATGCCAGCCTTATCGTTTTCTGGCCAGATGTCCCAGGTTTGAACCCTGGGCAGGCATCCATTAATCGTTTATTCTCATCGCTGCTGTTGATGTCCAAAACTGCGGAAAAGTGACGTACTAGAAATAAAATCGAAATGTAAGTAAATATGTTGGCTTCTACTCAAAAGAGTAGAAATAATGATGGAACAATGTGGACATGTGAAACTGGAACTAAACGTAATCCAAACTTATATTGAGAGTAGTATAAAAGTGGCGTTTCAAAGTAATCCTCTGTGGGTATCCCCTATTTCTATGCATTTATTATGACGATTTTTTTGTTGATTTTATAGCGTTCGACGTTGTTCCAGTACAATTTTCACCGCAACCTGTTTTTTCCTACCTCATCCTTTGTAGGTATGCTACGATCTTACGTGATATAACTTAACCTATGCACCTTTTTACGACCTTTTACGGTCTAAGTTAACCTGCAAGTGTTTTTTTTAGTTACGTGTTTTTCTTACGATCTTACGTGATATAACTTAACCTACTATGTTTTTTTTTACGATCGTTCACGAGTAGTTGGAAACGGTATGAGCTTTCACCTACTTGTGAAGTAGGTAAAACGGTAGGAGCTGAACTAATCCTTTGACCTACATTTGCAGTAGTGTATACTGATTGTTTCGAAGTCATCATAAGTAAGAAGGGCCCTCAGAGTAATCTTCTACGATGTACTTTCTTGATTTTTCACGTTATGTTCGAACCTCGAGGGCGCCAAGAGTAATCTTCTACGATGTACTTTTTTGATTTTCACGGTATGTTCTAGCCTCGAAGGGCCTTAGAGTAATCTTCTACGATGTCCTTTTTTTATTTTTCACGTTATGTTCGAATCTCGAGGGCCCTCAGAGTAATTTTCTACTATGTACTTTTTTTAAATTATTTTTAACGTTATGTTCGAACCTCTAAGCAATCATAAAATTTTTGTTGGACCAAAAAAAAATTCGTACTCTTACTCCATGCTTCATCGACATCTCCCCGTGTGTTTTCGCAATTTTAGGTGTTTTAACGCTGGGGGACAACATATTTGAAAAAAAAAAATACTTCTACGGGGGGGGGGCGAGATACGGTAGCGATTTTTATGATTACTATAAAAATGGTGATACTTGTTCTTAATTTTGACGTTAAAACTATTTCGTGACCCTCTCGTTCTTGACGTATTGGACGAACGACTTCTCTGCCACCTGGATTACGCTGCAGACGGTGTCGTCGTGGATTGGATTGTGAAATTCGCACACTATCTCGATGTTCGTTCTGTCGTTGAACAGCACTTGTTTTCTCTTCGACGTGTAGATGACGGCCTCCCCTATGGCGCAGTGGTAACGTCATTGCCTTGTAATCAAGGGGTCCCGGGTTCGATACCCGGTGGAGGCACAAGTGGTTCGGATCCCACTTTAAACTGTAGGTCCAGTCCCGATTAGCCTTACAGTGCATAAAGTGGACTTAAAACAACAACTCAAACAAACAAACGTGTAGATGACGAACATAGGTATGTGCGCTTTGAATTCGCTTGGGATGTAGTACACGTCAATGTTTCCCTCTGTCACTCTTTTGTAAGCGGAGTACGCTTCGAATAATTTGAGATAACCTTGTGCTATGTCGAGGTTGTAATTTTCGCGCGGGAAAACTTCGTTCCTACCGTTCTTGAGGTATGCGTTCTTTATCTTGCAGTTGTCGAATTTGCTGGAATCTTTTTCCTGGTCGTTGTCCCTCTCGGCCAGGAAGAGTACTACGACGAAATCTGGCATGTCGAACTGTAGGTTGTTGAACTTCGTCGTGACGTCGAATTCGTAATGGTTGCCCGAAGCGAGTTCTGCAAACAACTGGTAACTGTAAAATTGAACGGGCAGCTTTGTACTTGAGGGCGTGTTTGGTTTCGTATTCCACGACTGGAATTCTCAGTTCATTGGTTCGGATGATGCATTTTGCTGCTTCGGGCAAAGCGTTTGGAAGCGGAGTGATCCAATCCGGACCCAAGTTACTGTATCGCATCAAAACGTTGTTGTCTCAAATCTCCCTTCCACATGATTTGCTTGTAGTCCGAGAAGAAACCAGGAAGGAGACGCATGGGAAACGTTACCGTGTGACTTTTCGTTAATATTTTCGTTCCCGCTTCGAATCCTCCCGCTTGGTAATAAGCGACATCCGTTTTCGAAAGTTTCAACGTTCCCATTACCGTGGAAGTGATTCCTGATTCTATCGATTACCCTTCCGTGTTTTCTGACTTCGACCTGAGAGAACAGGTATGGCACGATGTGGTCCACGAGTTTCAAATTTGCGTTGGGCGAGAATGTATCCCTTCTTTCTTTTTTCGTCACGTCGAATGTAACGTACAGGTCTGAAATGTGAGGATGAACGAATCCGTCCCCTACGTCCACGTCGAACTCGATTTCCGGGTTCGGTTCGTTGAAATTGGCGAACGTGCGACGGTTGGAAGGGAAAGTTTGCAATTCGTAACTTTCGATTTGATCTTTGATGGTTATTTATTATATGTTGATCTCGACGATGGCCCTTGACGTTGCTCCTGCGAAATTCACAACTTCTCCTTTTTCGTTTGTCACCACCAATTCAAACTTGTCGATTCTGTTACGACATACGGGAAAGTAGATCGGCGACGAGGGCATGTATATGCTCGGTTCCATGAATTCCGAATTTGGTTTAAAGGTCGCTATGATTCCCGTTTGCTTGAAACTGCCAATATTGTCTGCTTTTGTGATCATGCCTTCCGCCACGTTGCAGTGAACGTTCAGAGTCTCGATAGCCAGAAATTTTGGAATGTTTGCGTCGAAATTTTTGATTCCTGGGAAGAGTTTTGGGTTGTTCTCGAAACCCAAAAGTTCTCCGATCGTACCCAGGTCCACAGTTTCCGATGCGGACACCAACTCTACTCTGCGGGTCAGGGAAGTTTGAGAGAGAAGTACTCCTCTCGGTAATTCGGCTTGCAAGTTGAGCAAATTGTACTGTCCCGGAGTGATGCTGATTTTTTCGTTTCCGACCTTGATGGTGTTGTTGTGTTCGGTCACGTTTTGAATCAGGTACATGCTGTAGAATGCACGAAGGGCTATTGATTTAGGATAGACGATATCGTCGTGCAACGTGAGTTTCAAGACCGAAGTTTCGCTTGTGAGATGGAACACTCCCATGATGATGTTTCAGATTCCACGATGCTTTCTGGAAATCACGAATCGATGGGTTATTTATTCAAGTCATGAATGCGAGCATGGAAACGCAGAGGTTTGATTATTTTGCTAATCCCGACGGTGAAACACCTCCGAAAGAATCAAAAACGAAAGCGTTGTTGTTTGAATTTTTGAGATAACATATCCAATGCGTTCCCGGATTTACGTAATTGTCCAAGTTGACGACTCCTACCCTTTTTTCTTACGGCGAAGGGTAAAGAATCTGACATGAAAACTCCTCTGAAGTGTATGATTCCCAAAGGTTTGATCAGAGGTTCAATGTCGCAGTTACTGAGCGGTTCTTCTTTTTTTAAAACTTCTTCAAAGCGTTATTCTTGACGCCTTTACCTTTTTCCTCCATTTCCAGGTTGTGAAGTTTCTGTTCTTCCAATTGAGCCTTGTTCTTTTTCGAGTCCATTACGGTGCTCTCTGGCTGCGCTACCAACAGCCAAACTTCCCACGGCACCGACAGCCGTAAGAATTGCTGGAATGCTGAATATGAAACCTCCCGTGTGTGTCTTTTTCCTCGCTTCCTCCACAAACCAGTTTCAATAAATTATTTCGCAACCTCTTTCTCAGCCCATATGGTTCCAATACTTGTCGACGATTTTAATCTTCACATTACATTGCAAATATTTTCGTCTTACACATTATTATTATTATTTATTTGGGGATCTTTGCAGTTTTTCCCAAGGCCAATCGCCTTAGACAAATATTTATAGGTTTCTTCCTTTTCTTCCTTCTATTTTCGAGGAAGGTATCTTGCTAGCCGGTTCCCGTCCTATTCCCTATTATAATAATAATTTGGTCATCTCTCGTAACTTTAACACGGCGTATCTACAAACAAAATAGGAGTAAAGTGAGAAATGATGATTTTTTATACATTTTTTTCTTTCGGTTACTTCCGATGTTCTGGGTTTGATGGAGATCTCTTAGCTCAAGCACAGCAAATTGTAAGTGACTAAAAAAAAGATGTAAAAAAATCAATTGTTCAATTTAACCCTATTGTGTTTGTAGATATTTCTTGTTAAAGTTACGAGAAATGTCCAAATTATTATTAGAAAATGTTGAGAATAGGACGAGAACTGACAGATTATTGCGCGGGAACACCTTTAACTTGTCACAAATGAACGTATGGATCTGATTGGCAAATAGGTTGCCATGACAACGAACTAGTTTTAACTACAACTACCTGGTGGCTCTGCACGCTACATTCTGTGACGTAATGGTATTCGCAAAATTTACGTGAAAAAATTGGAAGTGACCAATTCTGTTTATTCTTGGAATTACCTTAGCATTAAGAAAACCAGTACGATATAAAAGGTAAGGATACCTGTGGTGTTCAAAGGAGTCGGACGCGGATACGTGACAGGGAACGGAATTTCTCCCGACCGTGACAGGACCCGATCAGATCCAGTGAAAATGAAGGACAACATCAGATCCAGTGAGATTGAAGGACCCGATCAGATCCGGTGAGATAAAAAGGACACGATCAGATCCGGTGAGATTGAAGGACTGATCAGATCTAGATAGACAAATCTGATCCAAATCAAGGAAAATATGGATAGAAGATTAAGAGGCTCTGGCAAGCCAGCAAAATACACAAAGCTGAGCTATTCTCAAACTGAGCGCTTAAATGTGGACAGAATATTCCCAGGACTTCTATAGCCGAGGCACAAAGAACAAAATAATTCCTTTGCGATTCGTGCCTAGATGAGTTGAGAGAACCAACTGACACAATTGCTGAAGCCAGCAGAGATATTTCGATAGTTCAATCGGGTACTTTAGTTTCTGAAATCTTGAGTAGGCATACTGAGGAAATACCTCCTGCGCTGACAAAGCAGATCAGTGAAGATGGCCAGGAGAGTATACTTAGAACATTCTCTTGTGATATGACAAACCTCCTGCTTTCCTTGATGGAAAACATCAGATTAGAAAGAGATGAAAGGAAGCAGACGAAAAGGGAAAAATAAGAAATAGAGGAAGAAAGTAGGCAAAAGGAAAGAGAACAAAGAGAACAATAAAGAAGACATAAGGAAATATAAAGAGAAAGAGAGCGAAGAGAGGAAGTAAGAACAGGTATGGAAATGATAGAGAATGGAAAGGAGATCGAAGAGAGAAAGAAGGAAATTAGGATTTATTGCAATTAATCTCTCACATAAGTAATAATTGTCGACCAGAGATCCAAGAACAAATGGAATCCTGTAAACCAGGAAGAAAAGGTCAAGACATCAGGATTACTGATCTAGAAAGGGAGAAAAAATACACTCTGCAGAATTGATAAGTTTGAAAACAGACTTGACAAATACCATGTAGCAGATTTTAATAGCAATATTAAGGAGCTACATTCAAATGGACTGCCGAATCCTTTGAACAAGAACTTCATCATTGATGAAGAAGTGCATTATCAGAAATACAGTCTTTATCCAGGTACAAAGAAGAACATTTCTATCCTACAATCGAGAGATCAGAAGGAAAAAATTGTGTACAACGCTAGGTCTAAGTTCAGGATGTCGGATATTTAATCACTGACTAAATTCAATGGTGAGATTAATACAAGTTCAGGAAAGAGATATTTAAAGGAGTTACGCAATAGTCTCGAAATGATGTGTATACCTCCAGAATACACACTAAAGATATTACCTTTCATAATGAATGGCAAATCAAAATCATGGTGCATAGCCAAAGAGAAGAAATGGCTAACTTTTGTATACTTCTGCTCGGATTTCAAGAAGCACTTCGCTCCTTGAGAAGCTAAACTACGAGACTTACAGGTGCTAGGAAACAGTAGATATCAACGAAGTGGAAACAACAGCATATAAGATTATGTTGGGAAGTGTATGCATCTTACTGCAATGTAGTAGAAAATATTGATCAAATGCAGATCATAGATTTGATTACGGAACAACTGAAACAATTGATTTTAACCCGAGATCCCGTTAATATTGAACAGCTAGCTTCCTTCCTAGGCAGATAAGAAGCAAATGAGTTAACAGAATGGGGAACTAACAGACTTGAAGTCCAACCAAACCCGAGTTGGACAAACTCCTATTACTACTGCTAATGCTGACAGACGCAACACAAATAATCGGAATGCTCTGCAAAACGATGAACAGTCAAGATGAAATCCGTATCAGAAGAATAACGGGTTCAATCCAAACCAGAACTCTTGATGTCGTAATCTGAGCATGCGCTCTAAAACTGATAGTAGTTGCCAGACTGAGGGAGAAACTCCAATTGACGAAAGTCAGATGAATCCCTGTACTCCTCCATGAGAAGCACATTGCAGCAAACAAACACAATTAAACTCAAGGAAGTTGTAGAGAGCTCTCTCGGCTCTACAACTAACGAAGATGTGTTTACGTGTGAACAGGAAGACTCAACCTTGTGGTAGACTTACACTTATACTTAGACTTAGAATATTCTTCTTTGTAGTCGAGAGAGAAGTAGCGACATAAATCAATAGGAAATATCCGGAGAGGACAGTAGCCATAGCCGCAGTTGGAAAAGTGCTAAACCACAACAATGACTACACTGAATTTAAGGAAGCATGTTGAAACATAATGAACCGTGTTGATTCTTGTGACGGACATGTAAAGCACAAATTGCATTACAGGAACGTGTTCTCCTTAGTTCTCCCATTCGATTCATACTATATGGTCACCCTGTATAGTTCCAACTAACAAACCATTACACAGTTAAATACGTATAACGGTATATATGCGCCCAGGTTTCTAAACTTCTGTATTTTTTGTGATTACACTTTTTAATCCCATTTCAGCATGATGGTTAATCTAAAGAGAGGACCAAGAGTGAAACGTGTATTAATTCATAGTACTCTATGAATACAGCAGCAAGCAAGTTAGCATAATAATATAATTCAAGGTTGACATGGGACAGGATTCGGGGTTCAGCTTCTGTGCTTATCTGCCAAGAAAATCAAAGATCAAGGCAAACCACATATAAAGAAGAAAGGATTGTAATGGGGATATTATGCTAAGAGGATGTTATTTGAGGTCATAGGCCATTTCGTACTTTACAACGGACATTCCTTATTTCAAGGAGATGTCGGAATATTATGGCGGTAACGAAAATGGAAGTCTTATGTTTACAGGGAAATTAAAATTTCAACGAATCGTCATTTTTTAGAGTCTGCATTATCAACAGGAGTTGGTGTGAAATGACCGGTGGATTAATGATGAAAGGAAAATTAAAATCCCTTACTCTTACACTAATTGACACCTGGTAGTAAATACCCCATTAAGGTAAGAGTACAATGCAGTTCGCCTAAACATATTTGCTTCTAAGATTAATAAGAAATATTCAATCGAAACGGTGGATGAGCCTACTGCTATGACCATCACGTTTCGATGTCGAGCAATAGGGTAGACCGGCGCTATTTCGATCAACGGTCTATTTCGATGAAAATAAGTATAATGCTCTGCTGCGCATGCCTATTGCGCTGCTTGGCGACAATTACACCATTAGTTGAGTGGAACGTGTAGTGGAAAGAAGTTGTTTGTATTGGCACGGCGATTTTACCCTTGATTTAGCTTTAGCATTGGATTTTGTCTGTGAAGGTATGTAACAGAACTCTGTCCACTTCAATAGTTAAATATTTACGCCAACAAACTTAATGACTTGCTTTGCTGTGTTAACTAGGGTGAAAGATTTATCCCCGCCCGCCATATTTGCGACGTATTTCTAATGCCTGCATGGTAGCCAACCCTGAGAAAAATATCTGCCCTTTGGTGCTATTTCGATCAGTATTTATGGGGCTTTCCCGATCACTTGTTTGTGATCTATATTTAGTTATGTACAACTGAAACGTATACAGTATGTCACATACTTGTTCGTACACTAACATTTATAACAAAGAAAAACATTAAAATATGGAAAACTAACTTTTTTTGTATTTTTATATATTAACATGTGAGATTTCAATAAGTTCTCCCATTTAGATTTATACATGTGTGCAAACAGGAGTGTGGTATGAGAACGGTGCCTATATTATTATTACGTAATGTACATATATTATTATTATATTATATTATTATATTATATTATTATTGTATTATATTAAAATACTTTCTGAGATCTGTAGCTATAAGTGAAATATTTTGTGTCACTGGTGGGACAGACGAAACACTGGCACTTCACTTAATAAGAAATTTATTTTAATTACTGTGAATTGTCAAATGATGAAAAATAAATTATTTAAGACAGAGAGAGAAGGTAGTTGACATTTGAATATTCAAGTGCAGTTCAGAGCGAATTGTAAGAGTTAAAGGAGAAATTAATTGTTTTTTGGTGTCACGGGTGGGACACAATAGAAAACACGTAAATCAAAAAGTTAAATCAACGCATAATATGTAACATACCTTCTTCATTCTAACTTAATTATGTATAATACTTTAATTTTTATCCAAAATACAAATTTAGAGTGTTCACTCATAAAATATGATAAAGTTACAGGAATGCATTTAATTTACAAAACTGAGGTTTCCACTTTCACATGGAATGCCCCTTTAACATCATCAGAAGAAAAGGCTTTTTCAAGTGTTTTGTGGATGGAAGTTTGTGACCAGGACGAAATTTAGGACGCAAATTATTATATCTAAATTTGAGAAGCATGCCATAGACCATATCGGAGAGCAGTATTCAATTTTTGGTGAAGAAAAGATTTGTAAAAAGTGGTGATGCACTAGCAGCGAACTACGACTGAGCTACCGAAATTCATTAGTTAAGAGGAATGAACCTAATTTCCATTATGAAGTTTATAAAAACATACATTCACAGTACACACAAGTGTATTTCATAATTACTATATATCGTTATACTGAAAGTAAATCAATAGACAATACATGGATGTACGTACATAATGGTTCGCATAGCACTTTAACTGTACGTGCAGTACCAATTAACCCTTTTATGCATATACCTATAGACGTGATAAAATATTCAAATTTAATTGATTCCAAGCACTCACTGACAACATGTTTGCTTTTATTCTAGTTCAAGAAAAAGAAGTGTTAACATGAATGTCCATATTCTTACACAAAAAGAGTTGTGTCATGTTTTGTGTATTTACGACCAGCTAAAATTTTATTAGTAGAAAATTGTAATAAATTGTCTCTTGCGTTTTTCTCGCTTATATATTTGTTTAGCATTATCAAGTTTTACTCGAAGCACTCAACATATTATTGCGTAGTTTGAAACTAGAACTGTTGTATCTACCTTCTTACCACCTGTTCATTTACGTATAAAATGCTGAAGTAAAATTACACTTTCATATTATCACCTTTACCTACAAGCAAAAAGTAAATATATACACAATACATGGATGTGTGTAAATAGTGGTTCGAATACCACTTTAACTGTAGGTCCAGTACTAATTACCATATTTATGCATAAAATGGAATAAAACAAAAAAAACTAAAACTGGGATTTAGCTGTGTACCAAAGTGGATTGTAGTACAAAGTCCAAACTTTGTGGTACGTGAGTTACAATAAGTGCATGTATATAATCAACCAAAGGTTGAGCCACGGTACATTACATTGAGATAACGCACTGTTGCTGCCTCTAGGCCTGGGGCGTAAGTCTGGTCCTCTGCTAACCCTCAATAGAAAACGCACTTAACCAACTCCTACGCTTTCCTGTGTGAAACGCAGATTTTATGTTTGGCCTAGGTCTGTTCTTCGGATCATGTTTTCCCTCATTTATTAGTTATGATATCTATCCTAGATCTAGTTAAGGTTTTACCAGCTTGCCTGGTTTTATCCTTAAATCCGAGGCAGACACTGTATTTCCAAATCTTCTAGTCTCCTCGCCATATTCGAATCTTCGACATGAAATATCACGTTGGCTGAACTTGTATGAAGCATTAACAGGCTAAGTAACGAGGGAATTAATTATATTGTGGGTTCGTTTTGGCTCTGGGACGAGATAGCGCGGGAACAACCTCGAATAACTCTTACAACACAGGTTAATACTCGTTATGTAACTCTTAAATATAATTGTCTACATGCTCAAGATTCATTCATTCATTGTTTTCTGCCTAATTGGCAGGATTTTCAAAGCAATCTCCAGCATTCTCTATTCTCTGCCTTAAGCTTCTTAATAACATACGACCCAGTTTATTTAATATCATCCATAAGCTGATATCTCTTTCTTCCAAGGACTTTTCCTCCTTCAACCATTCCCTCCAAGGAATCCCTTAGCAGGCAGTTCATTCTTAGACATTGTCCTAACCAGTTTATTTTCCTCTTCTTGATGGTCTCCAGTATAGATCAGTAGTGTAAAAGTATATATTACTGGAGCGAGAAAGTACGAGGTCTTGCCTGTACTAAAATTAGGCTAAGATGCCTATAGAAGTTTATTGCTCAAGTGTCCTCCTCTATCAAATTTAAGATTTTTGTACAAGAAAAGTTTTTGAAAAAGTACGAGGCATTTTGACTGAATAGAAATACTTAAAACTAAGGCAAAAGGTCTATAAAATCTTATCTTATTGCTACTGTGTATAATCTACGATTTTTGTAAAAAAAAGCTTCTGAGAAAGTACAACTCTTCTTAGATTGATTTGGCTATACCTGTATCTGTCAGATTGTTATTCATAAGCTTGTTAAAAATATGTCTCTCTCGACACTGTTTTGGCTTCACTTAAAACTAATCTAATAAGCTCATAAGAGTTTTTTGATTACACAGTAGTACACTGTAAAGTATAATCTTAAATACTTGTTCAAAATATTTTTGTACTATTATGTTAATATGTTGACCTGAAATGTTCTGAATATTTTAATTTAGGACCAGGCTCAACTCATATATCTAATACTAAGACAATGCATTGTGCAGAGGTCTTCTAGAATTGCTCAGTTTGGTTTCGCATAGGTATTTTTATTTTGTTAAGTTTCTCTGTTTGGTTTTGCGTAGGTATTTTTAATTTGTTGAGTTTCTCAGTTTGGTTTCGTGTAGGTATTTTTATTTTGTTGAGTTTCTCTGTTTGGTTTTGCGTAGGTATTTTTATTTTGTTGAGTTTTTATTGCCCTATTTTGTTAGGTATAAGTTGTATTTATATTTTTACTTATCACCGAGTGGACATTAGAAAACAGCAAACAGAATTTGATAAGCGACAACAACAGAGCCATCTATGTACAAATGTCTGAACTCGGTGAATGCTTGAGGGGGACAAGTTATTTTATTTTTCAGTACGTCAATATTTTTAACTCTTTTTGCTAGTGAATGGGTTAGGTGACTTGCAACGACGAAGGCCTTCTAGCAATACGAACTTAGCTTAAGCCGGCGTAATTCGCTAAAATATCTTGAAATTTGCATATTTCTCATACCGCCGTATCTTGTTCTATTAGACCTCTTCAAGAAAATTGCCAATTAGTGGCAAAAGAGGATCCTAATAGGGGACAAGCATACAATGATATGGGGATATGTGAATTGCGATTGGATCGAATTGAAACTAGGATATTTTGCATTTTTTTAAATATGATAGTTAAAAAAACAGAAATTTTGATTGGCTACGTGGTGTTTTTCTGATTGGTTTAAGTAAGCAAGATTTTTATTGGCTCTATAAATTTATATAAGTCAGAGCACAGTGCTGATTTCTTACCTTTGCTGGATCGGCAGAGGAACCCACATTGCGAGGGATAGAACCTGGCTCTGGTGGGTTCCGCCTAGAAGCATATAATTTGGCAGAAAAACCTAAGTAAGGTCATAGAGTTTTTCATAGGGAATAGCTTGAATTTACATATCAGTTAGTAGGACATGTTGTTGCAGTACTCGTTATACAGGTTTGTAAAGGAGTCTAACATCCAGCTTGTTTGTTGTAATCTATTCATATTTAGAGTTAGGCTTGCAGCTGTTGCAGTCTGTCCTAGCTTGTTATACAAGATCGATACATAACACATGGTATTAGGTCATTGCCATACATGCACATTACGACGTGTCCCTGCAGACATGCAATTGTGGTAGGTTAGTGATTCTGTAGGTCAGTGCTTCTGTAGATCAATACTTATTCTACCTTCGTGCATGTAAGCTATTAGTTTTACAATTTGTTACAGTTTTATTAAGTATAGAGTTTTGATTTGAATCCCAAGAAATCTGATATTTGTATGAATTTGTATTTGTATTGAATTTTGAATTTTTTCCCGAGAAAATGTATATATAAATACCTGAGCTGAAAAAATATTATAATTATAACTATTGTTTTTAAGTTATATTCTATCAATTATCGTAAGTTTAAAAGTGTTTTTTTCTAGTAAATAGAATCTTATTGAATTTTAATTAGATTGTGTGTTTTGTATTCTTCCCCGAGAAAATTTATATATAAATACCGAGAAACTTCTATTTAAATAACATCTTGTAAAAATGAGAACTTGTATAACCGACTTACCACTTGAACTGCTGTACAAGATTTTTGAGTACACAGTCAATGGAGGTAAGGATGTTGCGAGGCTCGTTGAGTTAAGCAAAATAGTGCCTGAATTTCGTCTACCGTGCGAGATGATTTTTATGGACAATCTTCGCAAAATAAGCGGTATTAAAAAGTTGCAGAATCCTGATTCTCTTTTTCGGGCTGCAGGCAAAAAGTTGGCTGATAGGATGGACGAGCTTTATGAGGCGAGGGAAGGAAGGAGACGATATAATAACGATTGGTATGAGTCAAATGCGGAAACAGACAACATCATTACACAACTTATCGTATTGACTGAGGCGCGAACTTTTTTCTAACCTGACATGATATATAAATAAAATACTATTACTAACAAGGAGATAAACGGATTAACTTTTGCATGCAACCAAATCTCATGAAATATTGATAAAAGATATGCTTTCTATTAAAAATGTAATTACTTATAAACATGGAATGCGTGATATTCTCGAAAAAACCTAACTCCTCTTCCCTCTCTTCAAGAAGTCGAATCCTTTTAAAACAAACAAAAAAAACAACATCAACACGGACAACAAACATGTATCACAAGAAATAATATCATTTTAACAAACAACCTATTTTGTTTAGTTAAAAAATTCTAAATTTAATATCTAATGAAAGCACATGATAACAACTTATTTGAACTAGTTTCCAAATTCAAATATTTAGGAGTAATATTAACAAATGAAAATTATATTAAAGAGGAAATAAAATAAAAAGTAGGCTTAATTCAGGAAATGCATGTTACTTCTCTCTAAGAAACTAAAAGTTAAAATATACAAAACAGTAATTCTGCCTGTAGTATTATATGGATGTGAAACTTGGTCTAACATAAATTGAGAGTATTTGAAAATAAGATTGTTAGGAAAATATTTGGACCTAAAAAGGATGAGAAGACACGTTAGTTGAGAAGGTTACGTAATTTAGAACTACATAATTTATATTTATGTCCAGATATTATTAAAACAATTAAATAAAGAAGACTTAGGTGGACAGGCTATGTGGTACAAAGCCCGAATGGGAGAGGAAAGAGGAGTTTACAGGATTCTTGTTGGGAGACCTGATGGTAAGAGGCCTAGACGAAGATAGAAGGACAATATTGAGATGGACCTAAAGGAAATTGCTAGGGATAGTTAAGAATATATAGATCGATAGATGGAAGGCCTGTGTTGCTGCAGCTACGAACCTTTGGGTTTAAGAAGACTAGTGAGTTTGTTAGTTATTAAATCACATGGCACTATAAAAAAATACAATCCCTGGCATAGAATGATTTTTTTAAAAATGAAATTTATTTCTACATAATGAACCTTAACCTATACAATTGTACATTTTTTTAATCTGCAGTATTTAAATTAAATAAGAATTGGGAGTACGTACATAATAGAATAGAATCAACAGTTAAATATTGTATAAACCAAGAAAAAAGTAAGCAATGGTTCGCATAATCTAATAGAAATAGACTTAGGTGGTTAAAGAATAGCATGTTTAGAAGTAACAAAAAAGAGATTACTTGAAAAGTAAAATTAACGCAATTGAAATAAAAGTATCAGAGGTGCAAATAAATTTAGAAAGGCGTAGCAACCTAAAGTAAACTTAATGAAAAATAGCTGACTATTTTAAATAGATGGAAAAATTGCTTTAATGACTTTTTAAATGTTTATGTAGGAGATAAATCAGAAATAAATGAAGCAGAACCTATAGTTCCAGAAAATAACTTGATTGAATTTAAATATGCTAAAAAGATAAATTATTCGAATTTGGATTACCTAAGAATCTTGTTAATATGTCTAACAAATGTACAATTTATGAAAGGTTATAAAACAAAGATGCATCATATTTATTGTTTTTTTTAAATTTTGTCTTAGAATATGCTGTTAGGAAGGTAAAAAAAACTAACGAAGTAATGTGACTCAACTGTTAGCATATGCAGATGATGTAAATACAATTAAGAATAATGCTAAAATATTTTTTTAAAGCAAGTAAGAAAGTTAGTAAAGAGAAAAGTACAGGCCGAAACTAACTTCTTTAATCTAGTTTTTAAATTTAAGTAATACTTACAAATGAAAATGATATTAAAGAAGAAATGAAAAAGAAGGCTTAATGCATGTTATTTTTCTCTGTCTTCTCATTTAATATCTAAGAAACTAAAAGTTAAAATATACAATAACAGTAATTTTGCCTGTGGATGCGAAAACTTGATCTCTTCTATTGATATTGAGAGTATTTGAAAATAAGATCCTTAGGAAAATATTTTAGCCTTAAAAGGATAAAGAAACAAGTGAATGGAGAAGGTTACATAATTTAGAAGTACATAATTTATGTTAATTTCCGAGTATTATAAGATTGATTATTAAATCACGAATACTTAGGTGGGCACGAATGAGAAAGGAATAAAGGAGATTTTACAAGAATCTTGATGGGAAACCTGATGGTAAGGGACCAAAAACGAAGATAGAGATAGACCTAAAAGAAATCTGTAAATATGAAATAGAATATATATAAATTTTGCTCAGGATAAGAACAAATTGAACGGTAACCACGACTTTTCAGAATCAAGAGGGCTAGAGAATTAATTAATTAATATTTAATGTAATAAAGGTAGTAATATAGTATTCTTATTAAGAAGAGAATTTCTACAAAACTTATTTTCCTCGTACGTTTACTAATAGCAATTATATTTGACATGTTTGACTAATCGCGAATCAACGTACGTTGAAACGTTCCTATATAAACTTTTCAACGTACGTTGATTCGCGATTAGTCAAACATGTCAAATATAATTACTATTAGTAAACGTACGAGGAAAATAAGTTTTGTAGAAATTCTCTTTTTAATAAGAATACTATATTACTACCTTTATTACATTAAATATTAATTAATTAATTATCTAGTCCTCTTGATTCTGAAAAGTCGTGGTTACAGTTCAATTTGTACTTATCCTGAGCAAAATTTATATATATTCTATTCCATATTTACAGATTTCTTTTAGGTCTATCTCTATCTTCGTTTTTGGTCCTTTACCATCAGGTTTCCCATCAAGATTCTTGTAAAATCTCCTTTATTCCTTTCTCATTCGTGCCCACCTAAGTATTCGTGATTTAATAATCAATCTTATAATACTCGGAAATTAACATAAATTATGTACTTCTAAATTATGTAACCTTCTCCATTCACTTGTTTCTTTATCCTTTTAAGGCTAAAATATTTTCCTAAGGATCTTATTTTCAAATACTCTCAATATCAATAGAAGAGATCAAGTTTTCGCATCCACAGGCAAAATTACTGTTATTGTATATTTCAACTTTTAGTTTCTTAGATATTAAATGAGAAGACAGAGAAAAATAACATGCATTAAGCCTTCTTTTTCATTTCTTCTTTAATATCATTTTCATTTGTAAGTATTACTTAAATTTAAAAACTAGATTAAACAAGTTAGTTTCGGCCTGTACTTTTCTCTTTACTAACTTTCTTACTTGCTTTAAAAAAATATTTTAGCATTATTCTTAATTGTATTTACATCATCTGCATATGCTAACAGTTGAGTCACATTACTTCGTTAGTTTTTTTTTACCTTCCTAACAGCATATTCTAAGACAAAATTAAAAAAAACAATAAATATGATGCATCTTTGTTTTATAACCTTTCATAAATTGTACATTTGTTAGACATATTAACAAGATTCTTAGGTAATCCAAATTCGAATAATTTATCTTTTTAGCATATTTAAATTCAATCAAGTTATTTTCTGGAACTATAGGTTCTGCTTCATTTATTTCTGATTTATCTCCTACATAAACATTTAAAAAGTCATTAAAGCAATTTTTCCATCTATTTAAAATAGTCAGCTATTTTTCATTAAGTTTACTTTAGGTTGCTACGCCTTTCTAAATTTATTTGCACCTCTGATACTTTTATTTCAATTGCGTTAATTTTACTTTTCAAGTAATCTCTTTTTTGTTACTTCTAAACATGCTATTCTTTAACCACCTAAGTCTATTTCTATTAGATTATGCGAACCATTGCTTACTTTTTTCTTGGTTTATACAATATTTAACTGTTGATTCTATTCTATTATGTACGTACTCCCAATTCTTATTTAATTTAAATACTGCAGATTAAAAAAAATGTACAATTGTATAGGTTAAGGTTCATTATGTAGAAATAAATTTCATTTTTAAAAAAATCATTCTATGCCAGGGATTGTATTTTTTTATAGTGCCATGTGATTTAATAACTTACAAACTCTCTAGTCTTCTTAAACCCAAAGGTTCGTAGCTGCAGCAACACAGGCCTTCCATCTATCGATCTTTATATTCTTAACTATCCCTAGCAATTTCCTTTAGGTCCATCTCAATATTGTCCTTCTATCTTCGTCTAGGCCTCTTACCATCAGTCTCCCAACAAGAATCCTGTAAACTCCTCTTTCCTCTCCCATTCGGGAGTAATTACATTTTTAATAGAAAGCATATCTTTTATCAATATTTCATGAGATTTGGTTGCATGCAAAAGTTAATCCGTTTATCTCCTTGTTAGTAATAGTATTTTATTTATATATCATGTCAGGTTAGAAAAAAAGTTCGCGCCTCAGTCAATACGATAAGTTGTGTAATGATGTTGTCTGTTTCCGCATTTGACTCATACCAATCGTTATTATATCGTCTCCTTCCTTCCCTCGCCTCATAAAGCTCGTCCATCCTATCAGCCAACTTTTTGCCTGCAGCCCGAAAAAGAGAATCAGGATTCTGCAACTTTTTAATACCGCTTATTTTGCGAAGATTGTCCATAAAAATCATCTCGCACGGTAGACGAAATTCAGGCACTATTTTGCTTAACTCAACGAGCCTCGCAACATCCTTACCTCCATTGACTGTGTACTCAAAAATCTTGTACAGCAGTTCAAGTGGTAAGTCGGTTATACAAGTTCTCATTTTTACAAGATGTTATTTAAATAGAAGTTTCTCGGTATTTATATATAAATTTTCTCGGGGAAGAATACAAAACACACAATCTAATTAAAATTCAATAAGATTCTATTTACTAGAAAAAAACACTTTTAAACTTACGATAATTGATAGAATATAACTTAAAAACAATAGTTATAATTATAATATTTTTTCAGCTCTGGTATTTATATATACATTTTCTCGGGAAAAAATTCAAAATTCAATACAAATACAAATTCATACAAATATCAGATTTCTTGGGATTCAAATCAAAACTCTATACTTAATAAAACTGTAACAAATTGTAAAACTAATAGCTTACATGCACGAAGGTAGAATAAGTATTGATCTACAGAAGCACTGACCTACAGAATCACTAACCTACCACAATTGCATGTCTGCAGGGACACGTCGTAATGTGCATGTATGGCAATGACCTAATACCATGTGTTATGTATCGATCTTGTATAACAAGCTAGGACAGACTGCAACAGCTGCAAGCCTAACTCTAAATATGAATAGATTACAACAAACAAGCTGGATGTTAGACTCCTTTACAAACCTGTATAACGAGTACTGCAACAACATGTCCTACTAACTGATATGTAAATTCAAGCTATTCCCTATGAAAAACTCTATGACCTTACTTAGGTTTTTCTGCCAAATTATATGCTTCTAGGCGGAACCCACCAGAGCCAGGTTCTATCCCTCGCAATGTGGGTTCCTCTGCCGATCCAGCAAAGGTAAGAAATCAGCACTGTGCTCTGACTTATATAAATTTATAGAGCCAATAAAAATCTTGCTTACTTAAACCAATCAGAAAAACACCACGTAGCCAATCAAAATTTCTGTTTTTTTAACTATCATATTTAAAAAAATGCAAAATATCCTAGTTTCAATTCGATCCAATCGCAATTCACATATCCCCATATCATTGTATGCTTGTCCCCTATTAGGATCCTCTTTTGCCACTAATTGGCAATTTTCTTGAAGAGGTCTAATAGAACAAGATACGGCGGTATGAGAAATATGCAAATTTCAAGATATTTTAGCGAATTACGCCGGCTTAAGCTAAGTTCGTATTGCTAGAAGGCCTTCGTCGTTGCAAGTCACCTAACCCATTCACTAGCAAAAAGAGTTAAAAATATTGACGTACTGAAAAATAAAATAACTTGTCCCCCTCAAGCATTCACCGAGTTCAGACATTTGTACATAGATGGCTCTGTTGTTGTCGCTTATCAAATTCTGTTTGCTGTTTTCTAATGTCCACTCGGTGATAAGTAAAAATATAAATACAACTTATACCTAACAAAATAGGGCAATAAAAACTCAACAAAATAAAAATACCTACGCAAAACCAAACAGAGAAACTCAACAAAATAAAAATACCTACACGAAACCAAACTGAGAAACTCAACAAATTAAAAATACCTACGCAAAACCAAACAGAGAAACTTAACAAAATAAAAATACCTATGCGAAACCAAACTGAGCAATTCTAGAAGACCTCTGCACAATGCATTGTCTTAGTATTAGATATATGAGTTGAGCCTGGTCCTAAATTAAAATATTCAGAACATTTCAGGTCAACATATTAACATAATAGTACAAAAATATTTTGAACAAGTATTTAAGATTATACTTTACAGTGTACTACTGTGTAATCAAAAAACTCTTATGAGCTTATTAGATTAGTTTTAAGTGAAGCCAAAACAGTGTCGAGAGAGACATATTTTTAACAAGCTTATGAATAACAATCTGACAGATACAGGTATAGCCAAATCAATCTAAGAAGAGTTGTACTTTCTCAGAAGCTTTTTTTTACAAAAATCGTAGATTATACACAGTAGCAATAAGATAAGATTTTATAGACCTTTTGCCTTAGTTTTAAGTATTTCTATTCAGTCAAAATGCCTCGTACTTTTTCAAAAACTTTTCTTGTACAAAAATCTTAAATTTGATAGAGGAGGACACTTGAGCAATAAACTTCTATAGGCATCTTAGCCTAATTTTAGTACAGGCAAGACCTCGTACTTTCTCGCTCCAGTAATATATACTTTTACACTACTTAGATCTTTTTTCACCAACTCCTTTCAGTACGGCTTCGTTTCTTACCTTGTCTGTCCATTTTACACTCTCCAATTTTTACCATGTCCACATGTCAAAAGCTTTGAGTCGTTTTTTTATTTCTTCTCATCGTCCAGGTTTCTGCAACATATAGTGCTATACTCCACACAAAACATTTCACTAATCTATTCCTTAGACCTATGTCCAAAGGTAAAGTAAAAAAAAAAAAAAAAATTATCCTTCTATTGAAAGTTTATTTTGCTACTGCGATTCTCATTTTTACTTCTTGGTTGCAACACATGTCATTGCTGAAGGTGCATCCGAGGTACTTGAAGCTATCCACTTGCTGGATTCTTTCACTGTTTGCTCTCACATTAATATTCCTTGGTTTCCGTTCTATAACCATTTCTTTTATCTTGTTTACATTAATCTTCATCCCATACTGCTCGCAGCTGCTGTATAACTCTTCTAACATACTATTTATGGTTCTTTCATCCTCAGCGAATAATGCCATGTCATCAGCAAATCCTATGCAGTTTATATTCTTCTTCCTCCCAATTTGACACCTCCTGTGGTCTGGATAAAATTTTAATTTTATATCTTCTAAATAGATATTAAACAAAGTTGGCGATAGGCAGCACCCTTGTCATACTCCTTTTCCAATTCCACAGCCTTCTGTCATTTCTTCTCCCATTCTCACTTTAACTTGTTGATTCATGTATACGTTGCCTAGAAGTCTTCTCTCTTTCCAATCTACACCAATTTTCTTCGGAGTTTCTGAAAGTTTAACCCAATTCACTCTATCAAAGGTTTTCTCCAGGTCTACATATACTACAAATACCTCCTTTGCTTTCTCTAAATATCTTTCCCCAATGGTCCACAGATTGCCAATTGCATCCCTTGTACCTTTCCCTTTCCTGAAACCAAACTGTTCTTCCTCTAACTCGCCACTCACCTTCGAGTATATGCGTCTGTTCAGAATTCTTAGAAGAATATTTGCCGAGTGAGATATTAAGGTGATTGTCCTGTACTCAGAACATTTTCTGGCATGGATTTTTTATGCAGAGGTACCAAAATAGTTTCCGTAAAATCTTGTTGCCAATCCCCTGTCTCATAAATTTCATTGCATAAATGCAGTATTTCTATTTTTCCATCTCCCAGGCATTAGATAAGTTCAACAGGAATTTCATCAGTGCCCGTTGCTTTCCCATCCCTTATTTCTTTAAGTGCTTGCTCAAATTCTTCATTCATGGTATAGTATACTTTCTCATCATCAGGCACGTCTTCTTCATTTTCTACATTCAGACTGTCTGGGGGATTCTCTTTCTGGTAGAGCTCATCAACGTATTTTCCCCACACATTCGATATTCCTCTTTTGTCTGTGATTTCAAAACCTCCCTCGTCTTCTATCATCTACGTTGTTTTCCATTTCTTCTTTTGGAAGCCCAAGCAGTTTACTTCACGATACATCAAGACATACCTTTCCTTTTTTTCTAGTTCTTCTATTTCTTCACATTTTTGTTTCATCCATTGTTCTTTTGCCTTGCCAGTTTCTCTCCTCAGCTGGTTATTCAGTATCCTGTAATTATTTCTTCCCTCTTCTGTATTTACATTCTTCCATTTTCTCCGTTCTTCCATTTTTTCAAGTTTACTTTCAGTAATCCATCGTTTTTTTGCACGTTTCCTTTCCCTGTAGCCTATTGTTTCATCCACTGCCTTCTGTAAGGAACTTTTCTTTCCATTCCACATATCATTGTTATTGTTACAACTAGCTTTAAACTTAGTATAGTATTCTTGGAAATTTTCTGCAAATTTTTGTCCTTATTCTTCTTCCCTTAGTTACTCTAATGTTAAGTAGGGTTTCTTGCTCAACTGATATTGTGTTATCTTCTTCAATCTAAGATTGATATCTCCTATTAGCAAGATGTGGTCTGAACTAATGTAAGCTCCTGGCAATGTCTTCGAATTTTTCAAACAATTTCGAAATCTTTCTTGTACCACTATGTAATCTATCTGGTATATTCTGCTATCTCTTGGACATATCCAGGCGTATCTCCCTCTATTATCTTTCTGGAACAGTGTGTTTCCAAAAATTAAGGAGTTTCGTTTACAGAAATTTACCAGGCTTTCCCCTCTCCCATTTCTCTCACCTCACCATATCTTCCTAATGTACTTCCTCCCTTCCTTTCTCCTACTACAGCATTCCAATCACCCATTTTCCATCAAGTCTTCTATCTTCTCATAGTTTTCCTCCACTTCTTCTTCTGACAACTCTCTATGTGGCATATACACTTTCTTCTTTACTTGAAGTTTCACCATTATAATTCTGTCATCGACATAACGCACTGCTGTACCTTTATGTCTCACACGTGGTCCTAGCACTATTCCCACACCACGGTTTCCTTGTTGATCACCTCCAGAATAAAACATCTTTAACTCATCACTCAGTATTTCACCATTTTTTTCATACCTCACTTCTGATATTTCCATAACATCAACTTTGTTTCTTCTCATTTCTGCTTTTAAGTTTTCTAGCTTTCCAGACTATAACAGAGTTTTGACATTCCACGTTCCAATCCTCAATCTTACATTCTGTTTTGTTCTCTTTCCCTATCAGTGTCCATTGTCATAATGTGTCCTTCCCAGACATCCCCGTTCCGGACATCCGAATGGGGGGCTAGTTTACGTCCGGAATATTTTGCCTTGGAACGACTCATTATGATGGCAGTTTTTCTAGGGAAAAGATATATGCGTTGCTTTCCGCACACCACTCTCTCTTTAGCATCTTGAAAGATCCCAGGGGGCCCCAACAAGAAGATGAGGAGAGTGGATTTGGCTAAATGAGCCTTCCGGACTTCACCGAAATTTATTGCACCGAACTTTTGGTGTTTGGATATAGGTTGCATATCTCTTCCATCAGGATTTTTGATTCAAGGTCGAGAAATCCCATTTAGCCTTTGCCCCCCTCTAGCCGATGTACGTTAATTAGCGAGACGTTACGGGCATCTGCACCATGTCACGCCATGTCACGCGCTATCTCGGCCCAGTCAAAACGAACGCGCTGTACACACATACAGATTGTGATATGGTTGGACCTGCTACATGGCAGAATATTTTTATTGTTTCGTACTTCATGTTTCATTGCACCCCATGCATAATTATGACAAATGTCCTGTTACTTTACTCATAAAATCACCCTGACATAGTGGCGGCGATTGGCTTCCAAAACCGGGTGGCAAGGTGGCAAAACTGGGGGCAAGATTTGTTTAATTCCCTCTATATGTGAGGTTTAGAATAGTGCGGGGGCAAAATTGGCAAAAGTGGGGGGCAACTGGCCCCCTCCTAATCGCCCAGATATATTGCAAATTTTATGGCTGACATTAAATAGACTTGCATTTTAGAAAATGTAACGTTATTTTTCTTGTAAATTGTGAAACGAAGAAATCTTAAGTATTGTCCATTAACTAAACACAACAGAGTTATCACGTTAAATACGTGAATTGTCAGTCCGGTCCATATTAGCCTATATGTGCATAAAGTAGACTTACAACAACAATTCAATCAATTGAATGAATTTTCAGTTCTTTTTCACAGCATTTTTGATCTACAAAGCCCAATCTGCCTTAACATAAGTAATACGACCAATATACAATGTTGAAACATGAAAATATAATTGGAAACGTAACTCGCATCCAATAGTCAACAGGGTTAGATCTAGTTTGCATTTCATTTTGAATCTCTACTTTTTCAGTCTCTCTCTCCTGATTTTCCTGTCTCTGATTCCGAAACAACTTCAGATTTTCCCAAGCTACTCGCTCACCTTTTCCATTGGCAGCCTGTTGAGAATGAAATATGATAAATCAGAGTGTGGAATAATCAATGAAATGCAAATGTAATTAGATGAAGAAAGATATAGGGTAAGATAAATTTTAAAAAAAATAATAATCTAAACCTCTAAATTTACTTTCTTAACTCTCAACTATTATGGTGGGGTCATGGCTGACCGCAACAGAAATATTTTTTTCTTTGCTTGTAGATAGGTTGTGTATTTGTTCGTAACGTGCCGTCTTCCATTCTCAATCCATGCCGTCTGCTTGTTTAGTGGAGATGATTCGTGCAGATTGTGCCAACTGTTGTGATGAAATAATCGTAAGGAGTCATGCGTAATTGACCTCACAATAGTAGTTTCATATATATATATTAAAATCAGTGATTTGCTTTCTGTAACATCCACAGTTTCGGCTTAACTGGCCGAGATATTTTGACTTATTTAGAATAGCCACACAGTAACAAGTGTGACAGTGAATCTGTAGTAACTTTTGCAATTATGAACATGGAGGAAAGTGAAGGAATAAGATTATAGTGTCTAAGATACAGACTCAGAAATTGAGGGCCCATGTGTGTGACAAGGGTCATTAATCTCTTCGTATTCGAGGAATGTCCTGGGAATTAAAAAGTTGGTCTTTTAATGTGAGTAAGGTCGAAGATAGTTTTTGTGTAATGATGCATTCTACCAGGGATATACGTATGTTCCAAATTTTATATGGAAAACATGTGTGTCATTTTCTTTCCAATGATATATTGATCTGATTATTATTCATTTATTCTATGCTTAGTACTATTAAAAAAATATTGAGTATGATATCATTGTAATATTTGGTATTCACGATATTAGACATAGTTAATGAAGAGTTTGAATTTCGTTTGGAATAATGTGTAACTTTTTTACTATGTTTCAAAAATATACTTTTTGTACAGATTGATAATTTACCTTACTTTTATGCCTTTCTAAATGTGCGAAGAATGGCCACAGTCAATTAGAATCTTAAAAAAATATGTAGTCTATCCTCAGTAAGTTTATAAGAATGAGGGTGAGTCTTGACTCCACCATAGTAGTTGTGTAACCAAAAAAAAACGATAGTAGTTAAGGGTTAAGGAACTATTTCGAATTTCAGCAATGGTCTGCAACATAACTCACAAACTGCTTGTGTGTAGAACTTTAAATTGACGATGAAGTACTAAACTATGCTTGCCGATATGAAACAACTTTATCTGTTGCTAATATTTCCAAGAAGAAGTTAATACCTTAAAGTCGTCAGCAAGCGTGATCACTCGAAGTGGTATCCTTAAGCGCCTGGAAGTATTGAATGACTTTTCTTTATGTTCTGCAACCTTGATTTTCTTTCTACATTGCCTTTGGTACACGACGTAGGCGACTACGAATTCCACAAGGCAGAGGAACACAAAAACCTGCAAATAATATGTTCTTTTAAATGTGGGAGACAAAAATAAAAGTAGGTAGTTGAAGAGAAGTTATGACGAAACTGTTAAACGTTGTACAAAAGACACACTTTCCCAACATGGTCAAATTGACTTATCAATTTGTATTTGCTCTGTAGTCAGTAGTCTGTAGAGAATTCTCTCCAAGGAGGTTGTCGTGTACCAAGAATGTTGTACTGTACGTCACGTCGCGGTCGGTCGCGTTGGACACTAATAATGTGTTAATTTACTGTTAGCACGTGTTGTTACTCTTTGTAAAACCAACTCACGGAAATATCTGCGCTGAGGATCAAGAGGTTCTGGTCCCAAATACTTTCCACTGCGCCCGTGAAATTTGGTAGCTTGTCGGAGTGCAACAGTAAGTGTCCTTGTTCTTCGGAGTGCAACAGGAAGTGTCCTTTGTCTTCCGAAACGGACTTGCGAGAGTTTTGCACTTTCGGAAGAAGCGTGTTTCGTTTGCTGCCGAAGATGGAGTTCAAGACAACAGTAGACAATTGGAAGGTGGAAAGAACTGGCCGAAATGGAAACGACAAGTGGAGCTGCTGTTAGGACACCACAATGTCCTGAAAGTTGTGGATGGCACGTGTACTTCTCCACAGGAACTTGGTGCTGAGTGTACTACGGAAGAACGACGTAAGTACAAAGCAGAGTGTAAAACGTTCCAGAAGGCGGACATTATGGCACAAATGATATTGGTGAAAAGCATGGATGATGCTAATTCTGAACTTGCCAGCACGTGTGATACGTCTCAGGAAACTTGTAATAAACTAATGTCAGTATATGAACAAAGTTCAGCACAGCGTTTGGATCGATTGTCAGAGCAGTTCTTCAATGAATCCAAAGATGCAGCGGAAGATATTGCAACATACGTGTCCAAACTACAGAGAAATTTTCGTGAAATGAACGACGAAATGGAACGTCTCACGAAGTCTAAGGTTCCAGAACTGCTTCTAATGAGTCGAATCATGTCTAGCTTACCTAGTGAATATTTTGAATTCAAAAGTGTATGGGAATCAGTTCGAGTGGAAGAGCGTACTGTAGACAGGCTAAGTGAACGACTTAGGCTAATTGAAATGAGACTTCCCAACAAGAGTAGTGACACAACAGCTTTTGTGGTGAAAAGTGATGATCCGAAGAAACACAAGAAACGTCCAGAAAAAGGGAGAAAGTGTTTTAAATGTAACAAGTTAGACTATTTTGCCAAGCAATGCAAGTTGGTGTTAAATAGATCTTCAACCAGTGGAATTGAGCGTGTTCCAGAAGGAGGAGCCTTTGTGAGCTTTGAATCGAACTGTCCTGGTTCGGAAGTTTGTATTGCAGATACTGGAGCACAGCACATATGACTAACCGGAAGGACTACGTTCTACAATACCAAAAATTAACAGCACCAAAGGAATTACAGGTGGGAAATAGAGCAATCATATTTTTTCACGCTTTCGCATATATAATTTCCGTTCGGATACTAGTCGTCTGTGACGGCAAGAAGAGTATAAATACGGGCCAGTCGTCCGAGATTGTGAACCATTTTTCATTTGCTCTTTCAAGTGTATATGTGTCTAATGTGCTGTCTTTAGATTATCCTTGGTGCTCGTTGGGGTGTGGTTCGTGTTGAGACCTGTGTAGCGTGCAATACACCTAACTGCCCTCTTTTCCATACACAACTCGTTGCGCCCCATCACTTGTTGAGGGGTTTCTAGTTGCTAATTTGTAATTTTGTGTGATAATTTCAATGTTAATTTTTGTTATGTGTATGGTCACGAGATTCCTTGGTGCTTGTTGGGGCGATGTTCTTGTGCAGGACTAGTGTGGAGTGCAATGCACCCTACGGCCTTCTCCTTTCTACACAACTCCTTTTCGCCCTGGCACTCCTTGAGGGTTTCTGTGCGAACAAATTTATTTGATTTCTTATTGTCTGGGCTCGAAACTTCAACCTTGTTAAGGTCGTTTTCTCGGGGTGAAATATTTGTGCATTCTTATTGTGTCAGTGCCATTGCATGCCTATTTTGACTGACAGGGCAGTTTCAATTGATTTATTGTTTCGTATAGTTTTGCCCTTGTACACTTATGTACAATTTGCTTTTTTAAAAATAATAACTTCGTATTCGAAATAGGTTCCTGAAACTATATTTACGAAGTTAGTTCTGAGTTTGATGCGACTGCAAATCTTAATATTTTCACATGCTTTGAGAGCTGTCATTTGTATACCGTCATAGAGTCTCATGCTGCTCATGCATTAATATATTAATATTATTATTACTGCTACAAATATTCTATTGTTGAACCTGGCGCGACCGTGTCAAGTTCAAGTCCTGATTGGAACGTCACTTTACTCCAAAGAGAGTTCCAAAAGATCAGTTTATTTCTGACAACTATATGTGAAGTCCACGTGTAAATTGTCCCCTCAAACCAATAACGTCCGTTGTAGGAACTGACAATACTTGTCAAGTCAACCTGGAGTAAATTAGATGTTGCCCAATTAAGTTTCTTTGCTAGGTTGAGTTATTGTGTTGTGCTATTTTTCATACAATGTGGAGATCTTAGGAGTGTAACGTCGTCGCGTTTGGTGTTGGATGCCTATACACTGCAGGTAAAAGTAACAACAGAGCTTCTCAGAAAAACAGGTGCTGGCTCCAAACCAGATACGCATTTTTGTTGAGCTTTGTCAAAGATACCGAACTGGCTTTCGAATCAGGACTTGAACTTTATCAGCCTTTCCAGCAGCGTGTACAGCTTCATACCGCCCACTCGCTTTCTCCATTTCTCTGCCGCTATGCGCGGCCTTTCTCCAGAGATTCCAGGGATAGAATATAAAAAGTTACACCTATGGCTACTATTTCAATGAAATAATTAAGATGCTGAGTAAGAAAATTCCATTTTCGAACCAAAATTGAAAATCGTGGAATGTCTGTTGGTGCTATGTCACGATATCGACAATATGTATAATAATTTAAGTGTGTCCAGTGAGCTTGCAATTTCTTACCATGCAGGAGAACATCCAGACGTCCATGGCCTTGAGGTAGGAGACGGGAGGGAGGGAGCGCTGGATGTACATGAACTGCGTCTCCAGAGTGAGCAGGGTGGTGATCCCCAGAGTGACTCTGCCGGGAACAGCTGTGACATCTATCCACAGGGATAGCCAGGCGATCGTCACCAGGAGGACGCTGGGCAGGTAGATCTGCCAGATGTAGAAGGAGGACCTCCTCTCCAGTCCTATGAGAATTTGCATGCAAGAGTAGGTGACTACGAAAGAAAAAAAGGCTACTAAATATATATTAAAATGCTTCGTTCCAATATGTATTTATGTGCAAATTAAAACATATAATTCTATGAGCTAGATAGAACATATTGCACAACACCTGAACATCTATTTTAAACTTTCAGTTACGTTTAATTTTACGTTACTTCACGTTCTGCCCCACCTCATTTCGTAATGTTTAATAATTCCGCTTTAAGATGATAGTATTTCTTCGTATTTTATCTCACTTTCCTCAAGGGGGGGGGGTCGTTTAATGTATCGTGACAATGAGGATGGATGCTGGTGAACACAAAAGACTCAAAAGTAACACTGATTCACAGGCAGGGACTCGCCTGCAACCTTTGGTGGCGAGGTCGTTGATCGAATACTGAAAAGGCAGGATGTAGATATGATGGAAATGATGAAGGGACACTCACAACGAACACCCATGCCCAGGCAAGAACTGGAACCCGGTACCTCAGGCGTCGTAGCGCGTGCTGCTAACTACTCCGCCATTGAGGTAGACGACTGCAATGTTCCTTTGTAATTAAACTTTCTAGGTTTCATTCTCAATGAGATCACAATTAAACTGTTCTAATCTTGCTTATGTACAAATCAACATTCACGAACCGGAATAAAATGCTCTGTAATCAAAAACTACAGCAGTGCCCGGGTGACGAGACTTCGCCGAGGGAGTCTTGATCGAGAGGACGAAGCGCGAAGGCGCTGCGAGTGATAGTCTTAAGTCGGTAGGCTTAAGAGGTTTGGGCGAACCCACTGAGGACACCTTCGATTGACGCGCCGTGACTCAGCCGAGGAACCACGAAGAAACCAGATACGATGGTGGCACTTTGGGTTTATCATTTTCAGCGTTTAGTTATCTTACTGGCTCGTGTGTGGTCATCTCCCCACTAGCTTATATAGCCGCTATTAAATATTGGTAAAGGGCGATAAACGTATATCATTCCGTTCATCATATACGTATCCTCTCGCAGCCAAGCAGTTTAAGCCGGCGAACGGTCTAAACGTAACACAACGAACTGACACAAAATTGAGAAGAAGGTTCTTAAGTATACATTCGGGATGACAATGAGTGAAATCTCAGGTACTACAATGTTAGAAGTTATGTAAATATATATAAGATAAAATATTCAAGTTTAAATTCTATCGTTGAAATTTGACAGTCTCCAGTCTAAATTTGAATAAGCGCGAGGCAGCTATCGTTTTTCCATGAGCGAAAGCGTAATCATTACGTCATTCTATAGAGTGAAAAACAAACATGGCGTTGGTAGGTACTTGGAATATTAAACACAGATACATTCTATGCTTGTAGGCTGATA
The DNA here is from genome assembly GCF_977018435.1 of Lepisma saccharinum. NCBI lineage: Eukaryota > Metazoa > Arthropoda > Insecta > Zygentoma > Lepismatidae > Lepisma > Lepisma saccharinum. The sequence goes on from NC_139252.1 coordinate 13,597,745, forward strand.
GTACTGCAGTGCTACATATAGGAAATCATATTTCAAATTTACTCTTGAATATTTCATCTTACATGGAGTTAAATGATGATTATAAATTGTAGTTTTGTGCATTTAAATATATTTTTATAAACAAAATCATTAAACTAAATTAAGTATTACTGTTAACTGCACACTACCCGACAAGGCTTAAAGAATGTCTGTGATAACGTTTCGAATCAGCTTCTTAAAGTAGAAGATAATGATTGCAAGTTAAAATTTGCAATGTTTTTATACGTTATTACTTGTTGACGCGTGTGTGTGAGTGTGTCTCTGTGTGTGTCTGTTTGGTAAAGAGAATACCGAGTACATACTTACATAAATTTTCTTAACACTATCTGAAATGCGGTAAAAAGAGCATTTTTCTGTAAACTACGATTTCATTTAGAATAAATAAGTTAGTAAGTTCATATACCTGCTATATTTCCCATTGTCCATATCACAGTACAGTCTTTCGGTTTTACGTATGAGACCTTAAATTGTGGGAGTACCTCCATACTGACATCCATTTGACCTCCTGTCTCGTAGAAATCCAATATTAGGTGTGATGTCATTAGACTGTCTGAAATATAATGTTACGTTATAATTTTTTCAAACAAATCAGCAAAAAATAGTAAACCCCTATGCTAAATTACGAAAACTTAATAAAATACGATCGATAAAATACAATACTGAAAATACATTTCCATAACAACTTGAACGGAAGACCGTTATTAAATTTCTGAATGATACAGAGCTAATACTGAATGTATGGACCTGCTTTTGAAATGTTTGTTGAGAGTGTTAATGAAACTATCATAATTTCAGTAACTTATCTTGCAGTGAAAATGAAAATATGGATGTACTATACAATTGCAACTTAAAACATTTTTGCAGTCTTTGCAGCTGAATTTTGGCAATGGTTTAATGATAGTTTGCAAAATATCAGCTGCCATGATTAGTTACAGTTTAATGATAATGATACTCTTTCCGGTTTCACATGGTTAGTGTTTTGTATATTATTCTACATAAGAGAAGTGTAAGTGTGTTTACAGCTTACATATTACATTTTCTTTTGTATGAGCTTCACCGCATCAGAATATATATTTTGTTTCTTTTATTTTCTATTCTTAGAACCTAATAACCACCATTCAATGATTACGAGATAAATGTAATTTCATCAAAAGTGATTCTGATAGCTGCAAAATCCTTATGTACATAATTCTTTCAATTAGTACTTAAAAGTTATTTAAATCAATCTACCTTATCCTAGGGTGACCAGAGTACAAATATATACAGTATAATACAGTATGCAAAATCATCACAGCTCCCAACCCGACCTTTCAAAATTTTCAAAAAAAATTGGTAGAATGGTAGACGACATGAAGTAGCTCACATGGGTAAAATTTTAGCCCTCAGTGATACACGCTGTTCATATAGCAGGGTTGCCAAATTCATAAAAGAATGTTAAATTTAGGCTTACAAGGTCAACAAAAAAATTCATAACTTTTCTTCTGAATATGGTATAACTTTCATCTTCGGCTTATTTTGAAGCTAAGGGATGATAGGTTTCATACAAAGAGTCTCATATGAACATATTGAAACTTTCATTTCAAGGTCACACGATGTGACCTTTGACCCAAAATACCTTCAAAAACGTATCTTTAATTTTTGTGGAAATATGGTATGTGAGACAGTGTTACGTACAATGAGGAACTTTTAAAAAAGGTCTCCCTCCTTTTAGTTAGATTGGAAGGTAGTTGAAAACACTTAATTACTCCTGTATTTAATAAGAAAGTGGGGGAAGGCAGTTGCAGATAAGGCCATCATTACCCTATGCGCACTTGTTTCCGGAAATCTTTCTGTTGGAGTCTTGTCAGGCACTATCTGGGCAGTTTATGGAAGAATTTTGTGTTCCTACCCCCCCCCCCCCCCCCGTCTCTCTCTCTCTCTGTGCGCGCGCGCCGACATCTGTTTCTTTTTAAGTTTGACCTATTTTTATTGCATCGACTAATTGATGGTATGGCTGGGAATGAACCAGATTAGCAATGGGGAAATACAAAGTATACAAAATACCAAAATTCCTGGCATGAGTAGTTAGTAGTAGTAAAGGTAAGGTAAAGCTCCTCGTGTGTATAGCAACGTGCCATGAAGGCACATTTAGGGGATGTGGTAGTAGGGCCACGCGTATTCTCGAGTGCAGTCCTTAGTGTAATCGATCTGAACTGTGTGGAAGTTTTGATGTAGGCAGAAGAATGGTTAAGAGTAAATCTCAATTGATTGTTTGAAATTTAAAATATCATAACTCCGACGTGACGCATATTAACTGTTCTTAGTTCGATGTTAAGGGACGATTTCTCCTAATTAAAAAGGATTCCGGCCTCCGTGGGAGAGTGGTTAAACACCGACCTTGGCATTGTGTTCATTCGATGTTCATTGTGAGTGGCCCTTCATCAATTTCATCATTTCATCGCTCATCCTCATCGTCGTGTTTAGCCAAAAGTGGCAGAAAAGTGAAGTAAAATAAACCAAATCAAATATAAATAAAAAACTGAAGGTATAAATATTCCATTGCCAAATATAAAATATATATAAAATACAGTAATTACTTTGCAGTCATTTTGACAGTGTAGCTGTCTTAGGATCGTATGTTCGAATTAGCTGACCTCAAAATATATGAAGAGTAAAGGATTATTGGAAATGGGGATGCACATTTCTATTACTTTAGTAAGCGTTCAGTCGTAACTCATGTGGACAGTGTGATTTTCGTGCAAGGAAGTGTTCGTGAGGCATGAACTACTGTAGGTCGACGTTTACTTATAACGTTAAGAGGGTATGGATTTATCTCAACAAATGTTTATGCTCATGTAAATTATTTTCCCTTTTGGGCGGGCGGCAATACCGATGCTCTGTGTGAGTGTATGTTCATGTCTTGCAATAATTAGTGAACTTAAAACACCAAAATCAATCAATCAATCAACTACTGTCAGATTTTTGTTATTCCTGTTCCCAAAGCCATCACAAAATGAAACTTACGCTAAACAAGGATTACATTAAACTGTTCCAACGTCTGTTCGTGTAAGGCTCCACGTTGTTAGCGCCACTTAATTATGCCACCTGTATTTCGGGTGCAGAACCTTATATTACTGGGTGACTCAATAAGAACGGGCCCCGCGCCAAGTTTTTGTGATATCTCCTCACTAATCACCCTTATTTTACAGGACATGGCAGAAACAACTCCTGTGAACACTAGACCTCAACGGAAGAAAATACAGGAGACTTTCATGCATCAGTTCGAATGTGAGAAGGCCTCCTCCAAAAGCAGAACACAGAACTGGGTGAACCATTTTGAGAAGTATGGGATAGTGGAGAACCTCAATGCAGCAAGTGAAAACCACGCAAACCACTCACGACGTCCCAGGAATCGTACAGCCGAGTTGGTCGAGAGCATGAGAGAGTCATTTCAGCAAAGTCCGATATACTTTGTGCGCAAGCGAAGTCAGTCCCTCGGTATATCCCGTGACACTTACAGAAGAGTACTATTGAACGATATAAGGGCTTATCCATACAGAATAAAGACGAAATAGACCATTACAGCCTTAGACAAACAGAAGAGAAAGGATATATCAGTGAGGAGATCCAGGATACCCCAGATTTCGTTAACCTCCTTTGGACCTCAGATGAAGCCCACTTCCACCTTGAAGGAAAAGTGAACTCAAAGACAACTGTGTTCTGGAAGACCTCCAAACCCATGAAGTAACCACCAAGCCCCTACACTCCCCTAAGTGCACAGAATGGGATGCAATCTCAGCCAGAGACATCATTTTTCTTCGAGGAATCTGGCGCGAAAGTGTCAGTCCCCGGCGTGTTCTCAAAACCTTCAATAATAAGATACAGATCCTCTATCCGTCGCGTTTGAGAAAGTTCTGATTCCAGCAAGATGGAGTAAGCTGTCACACCTCAAACCTATCCCGAGATTGGCTGAAGGAGAACTTTGGAGGCCGGGTGTTCAGTCTCAAGACTGATTTTGAGTGGACACCTCATACCCCAGACCTTATCCAACAGATGTCTTCCTTTGTGGCTATCTCAAAAACCGAGTGTACGCAGGGCGACCCAGGACCATCACTGAACTCAAGGAAACCATCAGGGATGAGATAAGAGCCATTCCTCGGTCTGTTTGTAAGAACGTCTTGCACAACTTTAGGCTGCGACTCATGAAATACACGGAGCTAAATGGAGGTCATCTCGAACGCATGCTCTAGAATGAAGAAAAGAAGGCCAAAGACTTTCATGTTTTAATTTGATGTTATAAATTTATAAACACAATAAACTAGTTATAACTGAAATTGCATTTAATTCCAACAAAAGTTAAGGCATGAAGCCTATCTATATTTGGGGCCCGTTTTGTTTTTGGGGGTTATACTGTATAACACAGCAAATTATCTTCAGGGGCTAGGGTTCTTTTTAGATAGGCGTCCAGACAGCGAGCCTTCAAATGGAGACAGTTAATAAGATTATATTATATCTAATCTCCATATATTAAAATTGTAGTTGAGACTACATGAGAATATGTTCATATAGAAGTAATCGAACTTTTACATAAATTTCAATTCCTCTCTTCTTGATTCCAATTCTTATTTCTTTGCTGTCACCTTTACATTCACAATTGATCTTTTATTCTCCCTTTATTAACTTGTGCAGACTTCCACCTGGCCTTGGACTCGGACATCCTTCTGGATCTGGAACCCGTTGGAGGCACAAGTGGTTCGGATCCCACGTTAAACTGTAGGTCCATTACCGATTAGCCTTTTCTGTGCATAAAGTTGACTAAAAACACCAAATCAATCAATCAATCAATTCTGGGTCTGAACTTGGGCTTTTTTCTAGATACGAGCTTGGACTTCCTTCTGGATATCGACTCGGACTTCCTTCTAGATCTGGACTTGGACATCCTTCTCGGACTTATCTTCTTATATCACGAATCTTTCGCTTTGTTTATTTTCCTATTCGTGTTGAAAAGTCAATGAAGCCAATTTCTAAAATATACAAAAAACAACACTGACGGAAGAAGAATTAACTGAAATGCCAATTTTCGAAACATAGTCTTTACAATGTGCATTCTCAACACCTACCTATTGACTGGACACTGGATGATTTTACCTTCAGGGAAACTAAGTTCTTTATTGATGTTGATTTATATAGTTTATTTTACTACGATCTGGCTAATATCGGCGATATGGATGATTGGTAATAAGATTAGATGGATGAAGACAAAATAACAAACATATAGGGACAACACAACGCTGAGAATTATACTGGCTTTGACGCCAGAGCCTCGCTAGTCTACAAAATGCAGTCTGTACAAGCCAGGTTGACATTTGGGTGTCTTCGTAGAGAGTCAGTCGCCTTTTCCGCTTACAAGACCTTGGGTACAAACTGTAGATGATCTGTTGCATTATCTGTTGTCGAGAATGGAGTAGAACCCAATTGTTTATTGGTTAATGAAACTTATTTATTAACAGATAAATCTAATATTGCCATGAAGATATTGTTTAAGTAATCATATTTACTAATTTTGAAATATTAGTTTATAATTTGAATGGATAGTTTTCTCGAGAAGTACATTACCTAAGGAGCGAACAACAATATTATTTTTAAACACGTCGATTTTAAAACGGACAATATAATTTTAGTAAGTCGCTTGATCTTGTAATATAATAATAGTAACAAAAACATTGATGTGACTTTTAAAGAAATGATAATAATTTTCTTTTATGCCTTGACTATCGCAACTCTTGGAAACTTGGAATAGTTGTGAAGCTGTGACAAAATTGTAGTGTAGGAAATATTTGAAATTGCACCTCGATTATTCCAAAAGATATTTGGGGCAGATGTATCCTTCATTGTCTTGCCTACTACTTGGATAGGATCTGGACGTGTATGTCAGAATGATAACCTTTACAAGTTTTGCGTGAAGTTACTATTGAAAATTCTTGATACAATTGTCTCGGACTATCTAACTGGGTTTAGTTAGAGACACTTGTAATGAAAAGTTCGAATTCACGACATACATGTTTACATTTTTTACTTGTAATATTATATCCTTTATAATGGTATTCAAGGAAATGTATACATGTCATACAATACTTACAGCTTTCAATATCAACAGAACATTCTTGTGAATCAAACGGATACATCCTGAAGTCAAAACTGCAGATCATTTTCGAAATATATCTGAAATGAGGACAATGAATTGTACATCCGTACTCACCATACAAACGAACATATGCGCGAAATATGTAGTAATATAAAACAAAGCAAAACTCATTGTTTGAAGTTACTGATTTGTGCTACTGATACACTTTCTTCTTAACAAAACATAAAGCAAAGACTGAAAAATATTTGTATGTGCTTGAAACTGCGCGTCCAAATATAACACAGTTGTAAATTTTGATGAATAGTACAATAGTGTCTCAAACTGCCACGGTAATAACAAATATATAAACAAAAATGTACTACAATATGTAATATTTCAAAGGAAGGTGGCTGTGAGATTGAGATACGATTTACCACTGAAAGAAAATCTCAATTTTTTCATAGTTTCTACCACATATTTTCCTATAATGCATATGAAATTAAGCATGGAAACTGATCAAATCAATGCTACCTGATGCTCTAAATATAAACGCAACAAAGAATTTCTCGAGTGCAATGACAAATGTAGTCATGACAACATAGTAAAAACAAAATTATATTACTCTGAATACATCACTGCTCACTACGTTATACTAGGATTTAGTTTTAAGTTTTTTTAATAAAGTCAAAATTAAATTGTATCTTTGAGTTTAATCACAGGTGGTGATGCTATAACAACTTGAAACGTGGTAGTTAGTATATTTGTCCTAAATTGTTGCTTCTGCTGTGAAATGACAAGTTTCATAATAGGTTATAATACGTAATTTAAAATGCTGTTGATAGTTAGTGAAGAAGAAGTACAATTTGTGTGATGTTTGTATACATTACAAGCTACATACTGTCTTTTAGCGTTTGGCATGTTGTTCTTTATTAAACTATCCGGATAGTTTTTACCTACTTTTGACGTAGGAGGTAATGTTTATAGATACATTTGCCTTATTCTCATGAAATGGGTTGGAAAATGTGAGATTAGACATTGATGAGGCTGATCTTGAGAATGTGATTTGCGCCAAAAAGGTTTAAGTCAAGAAAATATATAAATTTTAGTAATATTTTTAGGCACGTTTTCACTTGTTCCTTCTTTGCGCGATATATTCCCTGATGGTCAATACAAAGACAGATAATGCATTTTTATTGGCTGTTTTTTACAGACTATGTCCCAATTATATTCCATTTAATTTAAGAGCCAGTTGTATGTTAATGTTTACACTATTCCATGGTATTATACAAGCTCAATTGTACGCATATTAGCTTCACAATTAATCCGTTAAACAACTTATTTGAACGTTTTGGCACAGCAGATTGAAAATCAGTCAGTAGAACAGGAAGAAGGATTAAAGAAACCTACTTTATTTATGTACAAGAAAGGTTTTCTCATGGATATAAATGCAAAATAATAAGATTGAAGCTATTAATTAAAATTATAGAAATATCGTATGAACCAAAGAGTATTTATTGATTTCTTGACAAGAATAGATATTTCTCTAATTTGTAAAATGAAATTAACCATCGTTTTTAATAGATTAAAAAAAATGTATTATTAGCGTAAAAGAGATAAATTATATAATATCTTAATCGAGTCTTGAATACCTACGGTCCTTGTTAATATGATAAAAGTATGTAATAATGAAACAGAAAAAAAAAATTGTGTGGTTATTAATATGTCTGATAAATTTACAAGTGATGATGTGATAAAAACGAAGATACATTATCTCCATTGCTCTTTAATTTTACCTTAGAGTTGTGACGGTCCTGTGAATCCGCACAATATAATTATATGTTTATTGAAATTATTAATTTCATATTATACAAATCACTTTATATTAACGGTTCAAAAAAAAATGTATAATTATTACTTTGTACAACGTTAATTATGTTTTATGTTATTCATTGCGCTATACGCTGTATAAACGACATATTTGGAATTCTAACGTTGCTATAGCAACGAGAATCAATATTCATTATGTGATAGTGTGTCTGACAAAAATGGAAATATAAGTAATAGTGAACTGCATATTGCTCAGTTATTTCACTAATATATAGACCCATAGAAGTTGTATCTTCACCTTCGCGTTTTAGTTTCAAATATTTATGAACGAAATATAATCGTGCAAATGATTGAATTGTGAACGTCACAGTATAATTGGTGGTCCAGTATTGTGGAACGTTATCAGCACGATCTTGAGTGATGTGTTTTGCGTGTTAACTTACACCATTGTTCTCGTGAATCTAGTTTGTACATAAAGTTATATTATGTACGCATCAAGTAATCCTTATAATCTGAGATCCAAAACAAGTCTTACAGCTAGATCTATTAATTGTGGTGATGAACCTGATGAATCACAAAATAAGAATGGTGCCATGATTATGGTGAAGTGCTGCAAAGATCCCGATAAGGAAAGGTTGGTAGCTTGTGAAAATTGTGGCCATTGGTATCATTTACAATGTTTGCGTTTGTCCGATAAGCATTGGGAGTTATACCAGTTAAATGAAAATTATTTCTGTACAGATTGTGATCCATCTTATGATCCGTTCAGTATTGAAGCTTTTGTGCAATGGAAAAGAAGTCAAGAAAATGTTAAAGAAATTGACATTCGTCCTTCTGTGTTGGCAGAGACGTCAACGGGGCAAAGTAATGTTCCTTTTCAAATGTTTGATCTGCTGGCAGAGTTAAGAAAAATCAGCGAGTCACAACAGATGGAATTTACAAAAATTAGGGAAACTCAAGATTCTATGAGGCAAACTCAAGAGTCTCAACAGCTTGAGTTTACAAAAATGAGGCAAACTCAAGAGTCTCAACAGCTTGAGTTTACAAAAATGAGGCAAACTCAAGATTCTATGAGGCAAACTCAAGAGTCTCAACAGCTTGAGTTTACAAAAATCAGGGAATCTCAACAGGAAATTCAAAATTCACAGCAACTACTCAAGCTTGACTTCCACGAATTGAGTACATCGTTACGAAAGGAATTAGCTGAAGTTGCCGAGTCCTGCAAATTAGCAACACGTTCATTACATCAGGAAATGGAAAGAGAAGTGCAAGGACTAACAGAGAAAATCGAGGAAGTCAACACTACTTGTACAGAGAATTCTCATAAACTTGCTGGGTTGAATGATCAGATTACAGAATGCCAGAACAATGTTTCAGGGTTGTCTCGGCAAGTTCAAAGACTTGAAGTCGTTGTGAGCAAGGATGAAATAACTAAGCGCGTGGAAGCATGTGAGGAAAATATTACTAAGTTAACATCTAATATTTCGACTAATGTTGAATCAAGTAATCCTGTACAAGTTTACAGTTCTCATGTGAATAGTAACTGTCAACCTGGTATTCCTGCACGGAACCTAACCTCTCCGAAATCATCTGATTCTTCAGCGTGTGATGTTTCTGATGATGAACACAATCGCATTGCTTCACAAAGACACAAACGTTCTAGAAATAATCGAGTGAGAACTAGTAATACTAACAAGTTATGTCAATCAACCCGTTCTTTATATTCTGATGGTTCTGGTCAGGAAAGAAAAAGGCAAGTAAACCAAAAGTCAGCAAATCCGCAGAATCATCGATGTGATTATCCTGACAATTGTATGCGTTCGCTTACTCAGGAACCTCGACGGTTGGTAAGATTGAATGAACTTACTGTTCTTCCTAAATATTCTGGAGATCCTGAAAAATCAAGCCCACGTAAGTTTATTAAAACTTTAACGTCCTACTTAGACTTACTGCAAGTTCCTGACATGCAAAGGCTTGAATGTATTACTAATTGTTTTCAAGGACCTGCAGAAGGTTGGTATAATACTCATGTCGATTCGTTTACATCGTACAAACAGTTTGTTGACGAATTTCTGAATCACTACACGTCTTATTCGTTAACTCAGGCTCAATTATCTGAACTTAGAAGTCGTAAATATGATCCTAAATCGACGAGTAGTATGGAAGTTTTTGCTATTCGTACGCATTCAGCATATTATAATTTAGTTGATCGTCCGAATGATGCAGAAGTTATTGATATTTTAATCAATCAGTTGCCCACATCTATTGCACAAACAAGGCATAAAAGAAAATTATTATCATTTCTTTAAAAGTCACATCAATGTTTTTGTTACTATTATTATATTACAAGATCAAGCGACTTACTAAAATTATATTGTCCGTTTTAAAATCGACGTGTTTAAAAATAATATTGTTGTTCGCTCCTTAGGTAATGTACTTCTCGAGAAAACTATCCATTCAAATTATAAACTAATATTTCAAAATTAGTAAATATGATTACTTAAACAATATCTTCATGGCAATATTAGATTTATCTGTTAATAAATAAGTTTCATTAACCAATAAACAATTGGGTTCTACTCCATTCTCGACAACAGATAATGCAACAGATCATCTACAGTTTGTACCCAAGGTCTTGTAAGCGGAAAAGGCGACTGACTCTCTACGAAGACACCCAAATGTCAACCTGGCTTGTACAGACTGCATTTTGTAGACTAGCGAGGCTCTGGCGTCAAAGCCAGTATAATTCTCAGCGTTGTGTTGTCCCTATATGTTTGTTATTTTGTCTTCATCCATCTAATCTTATTACCAATCATCCATATCGCCGATATTAGCCAGATCGTAGTAAAATAAACTATATAAATCAACATCAATAAAGAACTTAGTTTCCCTGAAGGTAAAATCATCCAGTGTCCAGTCAATAGGTAGGTGTTGAGAATGCACATTGTAAAGACTATGTTTCGAAAATTGGCATTTCAGTTAATTCTTCTTCCGTCAGTGTTGTTTTTTGTATATTTTAGAAATTGGCTTCATTGACTTTTCAACACGAATAGGAAAATAAACAAAGCGAAAGATTCGTGATATAAGAAGATAAGTCCGAGAAGGATGTCCAAGTCCAGATCTAGAAGGAAGTCCGAGTCGATATCCAGAAGGAAGTCCAAGCTCGTATCTAGAAAAAAGCCCAAGTTCAGACCCAGAATTGATTGATTGATTGATTTGGTGTTTTTAGTCAACTTTATGCACAGAAAAGGCTAATCGGTAATGGACCTACAGCGTCATCAAAGCTTATTCTTACGTCGCCGGAACGCAGCAGATTTCGATCGATAATGCTTTTCAAGGTCCTTTTCCGAATGTTGTTCTTTTTGCTATGGTATCCACCGCCAGCTTTCTCGGAGACAGTAAAAAAAAATCAGTTCGACTTTAGAAGTTATAACCTATCTTCTGTCCATCTTGTGAAAAATGGAGAACTCGTACCTTCCGAACCTTTACGAATCACCACAGAAGGAAACAGCGGATTGATAACACGTGCCTATCAAACTCTATTTTCCGGTACAGGCATTCACCACGCCAATTACGGACACCAGATCACACGGAAAATGTTCGAGAACGGATTCTTTTTCCTGATTTACGACATAACGCCAGACTCTTCAGTAAACGACACGCACACCAGTCTCCAGGAACAAGGAAGGCATCATCGGAGCCGAGATGCAGTTTTCTCCTCAGCTGTCGGAAAATATAACATGCCTTTTGTATGCTAAATTTGAATCTGCAGTAGATATACCTAAAGATAGAAGTGTCATCCTCCATCTGTGAGACCAAATTTTCCATAAATATGTGTGCCTGTGTTTCTGACTCACAGTGTTACCGAAATAGCTATTATGTAAACATTATACTGCTTGTGATGGAAAAACCCCCCAAAGTGATAACCCGTACTATTAAGCATAGTAGTGTTTCTTCGAAAGTGACAACTTCAAAACCTGTGAACATACAAGTGTTTCCCGAACTACTTGACAGCAGCTCAGGAAGCATAGAAATGACCAAAGACAGACACATTATTATAAATTATTGAAAACATAAGCAGCATGAACACATCGCAGATCAGACAGATTCTATCTCGTAACTGTTCCACCAGAAACATTTTCTACGGTGTTTACCCGAGAGATCTTTTACTTCGGACGTTTCCTACACCGGCCTTGATCATCGCAAACACTGACAAGTCCGACTCCCGGGGTACACTCTGGGTGGCCTTCTATTTCGACAAAAACAATGTGGCCGAGTATTTCGATTCATACGGATTTCATCCTTTCTATCAAGAATTCGTAACTTTCCTGAACAGTCATTCCTCGGTCTGGACTTACAACAACATTCCCTTACAGGGAATATTGGCCACAACATGCGGTCATTACTGTTGCGTGTATGCTTATTACAAAGCACGTCACGTTACAACCAAGGATTTCATCCAGACATTTCCACCAGGTATCAGTAAAGATGGATATATCCTGCACCGTTTTCGTCAGATCTTCAAATGTTTACCCCATTCCAAGTGTCCCGGAGGGGAACAAACGTGTTGTTCTATCCACACGATCCGGGGTCATGTCATGAAAAAATCTATTTAAAATGTGTGCTGCGTATCTTTCTCTCAGTGCCATCGAGACAGTTCTAGTGAACACATCATGGAACCTCCTGCTGTTTCTATAATGGAGAAACACGACAAACTTGTGACACGCATGACCCATCAGGATGATGTTTCCAAACGTAAACCTCGAAAACGTGTGCAACCCATTAAATTAGAAACCGTTGCTATCAAGAACGAGGCGGCTGACGAAGGAATGGATGTGACTACGGACTGTGATTTCATAAAGAGACGTAGGGAAATTGGTTTTTCCAAAGACAAAATCGAGTGTCCTAAACTACATGACGTAGATGCATGTTTAGATCTCTATCTTGCAAACACATATTTTCTGAACAAGGAAAAAAACAAGTACGTAGCCATAGGATTCGAAAAGGAATCCCCTTTCAATTTAGTGTGGGAGTTTTCGCAACAGGGGAGATCACCCGTACGCATCGATTCTAAACAGATTAGAGAACTGTGTGCTTTAAAATCTGACTTACTAAATTACGTCGACACTGGTCGACGATTCAATTATTTGGTTACTGGAAATATCACCGTTAGCGGTGTAAATTATTTCGGGAAACGTTGCATCTCGATGTATCAACATCATTCACCGGATGCTTTCATTTTCACAGTCTCTGAACTACATTTATTTTTGTGTAATCTTTTCAGACCTCTGCAAAAATTAATGAACGAACGTTATCATAAATTACAACCCGAAATGGAGGCTTTTGTATATTGTATAAAAAAGAATATGGTTTCAGAAAAAAAAGAAGTACCCGATGTATTGAACTATTTTTATGTACTTTGGTACAACGAACTGATGATTGAAATATATCTTGAGAACAATCTTGGACACACATTGGTATTGTAAATAAAATCTGTTATATATTTGCTGTTTTAAACTATCCATTGTATTTCATATTGTAAATAAGCCATTGTTACTTTTATGTATTGTGTAAAATTACCATTATCGATGTCCATATGTAAATATATTTCACATGGTGATCTAATTATATTGTTAATCTATATCTACAATTATAAATAAAACATTTGTAAATGTTCAAAAAATCTTTTATTTCTCGTACTTATTACAATAGAAACTGTACATCTTCCAGACATTTTCAACTGCACAATTTTATTTCACGTTCTCACATTTACTATGTTCTCTGCATTTTCCTGCAGTCTTTTTCACACTATCCAATTTTGGACATTCAAGTTCTTCGATGTTGCGCACAGATATTTTACCCATACGTTTTTCTCCAAGTAATTTTTCCAACCATTTAATTTTCTCCATACCTTTGACGTACACTTCCTGATTCACAAGAATAAAATATAAAACGTCTCCTAATTTCTCATACGGTAGCCACCCATCTCCCCAGTTCAGACCGTGTTTGTTGGTACGGAGCCAGTAATTCACCCGGCGATACTTTTCACTCAACAAGTGAAACCCATATGGAGATTTCACTAAACAGTCAAATGCGCTGTCGAAAGGAAATTTTAAAATCCCCACTTCTTTCCACACAAATTTTCCTCCTGCTCCGCGAAGACCTTGAACGTCCAAAAAACAGGCATTCATTTTGTTCAACAGGTGAACACTGTCAATGTATCATCAATACTGCCCCGACATACCGCACACTTGTCCAATTGAGAGGCACAGAGACCACAGGCTACAAAATATCGACACGGAAGAATTACCACACTGCAAGAGTTTTCAAAACATATTTTACAGAGTAGCACAGAATCCACACTCTGATTATCGGATGTTTTTTCAGTAGTTTCCACACTGTCGCAATATTTGCAACTTTTCGAATCACTGTGTAACGCTGCAACACTCTGTATGTAACTACAGGCTGGTATTGCCTGGTAATGTTCTTGAATCGGGCAATCTTCGGATGTCCAATCACACGCTCCGTACCCACAATGGAAACATATTACCCTATCACTGAATCCTGAATAATAAAAACCTGCAGTGACTAATTCTTCAGCAGTCTGACGTAATCCTATTGGCCACTTTCTGTAAGTCTTGTATCTCGCATTCACCGACATATAATCGGTGGTAAAAGGACCGCCTGCTATCAGACGAGTATGGTAAGTATACACTCTCATATGTCGAACAAAGAAAACTCGTCTGATACTGTAGGTGACGGCGTTGTAGGTATCGGGTATGAAGGTTCAGCCAGAATATTCTCAAAATCAGATACTGTAGGTGACGGGGTCCTCGGTAACGGCGATAAAGGTTCAGCCAGAATATCCTCAGGATCGTCGGGGAACAGCCGTCTGCGAAAATCGAAACCTTCGGGAGGAACCACAGGAAAACAAGGATGACCTTCTAAGTTAAGTAACAATGGACGATCACAGCCAGAACACCACACGGAATTTCTGTCTGCCAACAAAGAAAGCCACTCTTTCACTCTCTTCTTTAAAGCTTCGCCCAACTCTTCCTTCCTGC
Organism: Lepisma saccharinum; assembly: GCF_977018435.1. NCBI lineage: Eukaryota > Metazoa > Arthropoda > Insecta > Zygentoma > Lepismatidae > Lepisma > Lepisma saccharinum. Next base: position 13,612,778 of record NC_139252.1, read on the forward strand.
GACGTAGTTCGCAGATACACCTGTGACTCGGAAATCCTGTTCTCTCGTCACCTCTTCTTTTCCTCTCTTCTATCTCCTTCAAAGTCTCGCAGCGACGGTGAATTCTTTTTCCTGAACCGTTCACCACGTGACATCCACACCAGGGAGATTCAGGTATCGCTACATACATAAACGGGAAATAACTCAGCAACCGATCCAGGACCGTTCGATCGCTGTCCAGATCACCGCAAGACCGAACAAGTTCCCAGAACTCTTCGTAGCTGATCTCGTAGAAATTCACACCATTATCAGACAAACGTGTACCGCTTACATCCATCCTCACATGATACTATTATCCTCTATCCTTTCTATTTATACCCTTTTCCCTCATACGTCACCATTTCCGTTAAACAAACTTAAAACTACAAGGCTACGCCCAAAACATGTTCGGGCATGTTCACACAGAACCGTTACACCACCCCAGAAATTGCAAATTCATCCAAACCTACGCCCAAAACATGTTCGGACATGTTCTATTCAGACAGAAAACCGTTACACCCATTTCCAGGAATCTCAGACTTCTCAACCGTCTCAAACGGGAAACGCCCCCCAAAAATAGCCACCCATCAACACCGGAAACCTTATCAAGTCCTCATTAACAACAGGAAACACTTCCCGCAATCTCAAACTTATCAACCCCCTCCCAACCGAAAACGCCCCCCTCAATCAACTCCAGACCGGAAACACTTATCAACCTCCTCATTAACAACAGGAAACCCATATCATCAAGCCCCGCCCACTTTTTCCCAACAACCAATCAAAACGCTCAAAACCCCCACCCTTGCTTGCCCACACTGCTTGGTCATCAATTGATCTTTGATCGATCTTTTCCAATCAATTGATTTATCTACCTCAACGCGGGTGCATAACTACTTTCAGCATTCGACAACATCAGGAAGACGATCCATTATTCGGCCCTATCATTAAAGTCATCAACAACGATCCGATGCAAGACCCAGGAGCTGTACGAGCAGCACAGTATTACGTCATCAAAGACAACAAACTGTACAGACGTCATCGATACAACAAGACAGAGGAACTTCTCTTGTGCATTCCACACAAATTAAAATATGAAATTTTCGAGAAGATTCATTGCAGTGAATACAATGCAGCTCACGCTTCACCATCTTCCACGTATGAAAATTTGATTTTACTTCCCAGGATTAAAACGATGGGTGTACATGAAATCAAAAAGTTGCCTCGAATGCCAGATGTCGAAGAGAGATTTCGGACTAAAGAAGCTCACCCTTCAGACGTTCGAACCGATCGCCATCCCAGCCAGGAAGTGGGTCATCGACACGTGCGGTCCACTGCGGGCCACAGCCAAACACGGACATCGCTACGTTCTCATCTGCGTTGATCAAGCGACCAGGTACATGGTAACGACATCTATACCTTCATTTGACGCCGAAACGATTCCCAATGCATTAATGGAACAGATCATTTGGCGATTTGGTGTGCAAGACAACATCACGCTTGATCGTGCACCAGCGCACACTTCAAAAATCATGGAACAATTGAGTCAAATGTTGAACGTCAGACTCAGATTCGCAAACACAGACTTCCACGAAACAGTTGGATTAGCCGAAAGACATATTCAGAAGTTAAAGCAAAGACTGAGACCGTATGTAATGAAAAAATGTGCACAGTGTATCTGTATCTCTCGGCCATAACGTTTGCAATAAATTCAGAAGTACACACAGGAACAAGATATTCTCCACCAAAGAATGCGATGGATTCATTGCTAGAATAGATCCAAATTCGTTGCAGCACTCTAACAAGGAACGCCTAGACATATTGCAAGCGATGCGTGAACAAGCACAGGACAATCTCCAGAAGAAATTCAAAACACAGAAAAAGTACTCAGACCAACACACACGGCATGTTGAATTTCAACCTAGACAAAAAGTGCTAATTTTAGACACAGTACCGAAAAGAAATGTACCTAAGTACTTCGCAAATTACTTCAAAATACATGGTACAGTTATTGAAATGGAAAATGCCAACAGCGTACGAATCAGCTACAAGGACGGCCGAGGAAAGGATAAAATTGACACATTTTCCATAACAAGAGTCAAACCCTTCTTCGAAGAAAAGGAGAAAATACAAGTAGAAAATGATAAAATCTACGAAATGTCCGTAGAACAGTCAGAAACCGAAGAGGCAGAAGTCAAAGGGACATAATTCCACAGAAAGTCAAATGGGAAAGAACGATGTCATTCCATCATTTTATCGTCATCGTCGCGATTAGTCGACGCTACAAAACAAGCAGTCAAATTGAAGCATCAATGTTAATTAAAACCTAAAGGCATTTATTTTGTTAAATCTTATCAAAATATACAGGAACTGTCCTCTTCAAAAATAGAATTTCGTGATAACCACGCCAAACTGTCATTCGTTGAATAAACTGGTTTATTTTCATAAAGATTGCAACACTCGCCTCCTCGACTTGGAAGAGAGCGATATCAACAAAACACATACATCTCCTATTACAGTGGCCAAGGAACGAAGTAGCGTGACGTCATCCTGAAAGTGACATCAAACGAACAACAAGCAACTAGCAGAAGTGACAGAGGATTCACATGTAAGCAGTTTCTCCAAAACTCACATCATCTGCATTCGAAGATTACAGTGAAACACGATTATGCAAGAAACTTATTCACAATACGTTTATAATAACAATAAAACAATAAAGGAAAATGCTTGATCCTCTACGACACTAGCAATTCTTGTTGGGAAATCTGATGGTAAAAGATCTGTAAGAAGACGAAGACGAAGATGAAGGGATAACGTTGACATGGACTTAAAGCAATCCGGTAAGAATGGAAAAGATTGTATTTTTCTTGCCCAGAGTAGGGACAGTTAGAAGGTTTGGGTTGTGGCAACCATAAACCTTTGCGTTTAAGTAAGCTAGAACAAGCTAGATACTTCTAATTTGTGAACCAAGTGCGATTAATCGAATAGTCTCAATATATGAGGGAGAGAGAAAGAGAGAGAGAGAGAGAGATAGAGATCAAGAGAGAAAATGAATGTATGTGTGTGTAGGCAATTAAGTCGTCTCTTTAGTTTTGATATTTTTATAATATCATTGTTTATTAAGAAATCCACAAACTTCAAATATCTGTGCGTAGGGTCAAATTTTTATTTCTCTTATAGAAACCTGTTACTAGTTCGAACTGTATTGTCGGACAGGAAACGTATAGTAGCTTCATTTCCCATGTCATTAACTCTTCTTATTTCCTTTGAGTTCCTGATGTGAATCTGAAACCAAAATGAAACATTTTAGCAAATGGAAGTCTATACTAAAGGCACACACAAGCAGACAGAGATATTTATTTATTTATTTATTATTACCTTCAACAGAGATATATCCTCCAATGACAAAATTTGTTCACAATAATGTTTGAACGAATAGTATTTACAAAATTACAATACAACTACAATATCTAATCCAGTCACAAATTGTAGTCACTACATAAGTATAGATATATAGAGCAGTTAACAACTAAAATGAATAAACAAATAATATAATCTTGATTATAAATACAGTTATAATACAGTTATGACGTATTAACTATCACATGTTCGTACTTTCAGGATAGACACTAATGTTCTTTATTTTTGTAAGTCACGAATGGCATTGAACAATCTCTGGAATTGGTATTATTTATAATTTCATTATGCATATTACAAATTCTATTAATCGGGCAGTTCATATATCTCTTTAATTTTTAGGATGAAAATATGTCTGCAAAGTAAATTGTTCTTCCTTATATTAATGTGATGTTGGGACAGAGTAAGAGAATTAAGACAGTCAGAGGTAGAGAGAGAAAGATTGAATTAAAGAGAAGAGGGGAATTCAGAGAGATAGATAGAGAGAGAGAGACTGAGAGAAGAGAAAGAGGAATAGAGAGATAAATAGATAGATAGAGAGAGGAGGGGGTGAGATGCAGCGTATTATCCAGACCAGTTAAATAGAAAATTAATCCGCACGTTAGTGTACAGTTATATTCAATACAATTGGGGAACTTTTATCCAGAACTGATCGGTTCTGCAATGCGTTATATGTGTTGAATAATAGAACAAAGAGTGAACTTTTTTAGGAAAATCTACGACCATATGCGCCCTTTCAAGCTCAAGAAAAAAAAAACAATTTCAAGTGTTTACAGAAAGTCATGCAGCTACGAATTCGATCATTTATAAGATATTTTGAATTGTTGAATGCTATAAGAAAATATTATTACCTGGTTCCTCTACGTTAACACACATCGTCCATTCTTATTTTTGAATTATTTGAATTACAGGCTACTCCACTGTACTGTACTATATTGTATTAAAATATACTACAGGGTGGCTCAATAAGTCACTTAACACCCCCAGTACAAGGCCACTGCAGCGCGCAACATGGAAATGGTGATGACCAATCGTGACTTATTGAGCCACCCTGTATATTAACTTTCTAATGACGTCCATTCTGGCAGGAAGTTGAAAACAATATCATCTATATATTTTAGACTAAGAAATTTACATGCAAGCTGCAAATAAATTGTTTTACGGGCACCTATTGCACGACAGAGAAAGGATTTCTACATTAATGCTATGGTGTCCTGAATATAGAAATAAAGAATTATAAGAGCATATCATGGTGATATATTTATTTTATTTATTTATGAATTTGTTCACATGTCGAAGTTATTTTTCCGCTTAACCATTAATTACAGTGGTCATTATTTTTAATTACAATTAATTATATAAAATTAGATGGAAAAAGGGATATGAGAAACAAAGCAATAAAAAATTAAAATAAAATGAAATAATAAAATGAAAATTAAAAATATATGAGAAGCTTAAGAATATAAATAATATATTTTTGAGCATTTATCTGAGAGATTGTATTGTTTCAACTGACTAATATAATAATGTTTCTGATAATGTCTTATTTTCGTTACATTACAGTTAAAAAGGCACTCACGTGAGGTATCCATAGCCTCTTGAAATGCTCCTTAGTTAGCAAGAGCATACCGTATTGTGAGATGTTGAGATATTTCAATCGGTGGTCCTTCCAAGACATGTGAAAATAGTAGGCTATTTCCATCTCCTGCAATAGAAAGGGAAACAATTACTCGGGGTATTTCTTGATATTCATTGATGTCCGTGATTGTGATTGAACAGCGGAATGAAAAGCATTCACGAGAATGCCCATTGAAATTAGAAATAACAGTGAGGGAAAGGTAAAGGGGTAGCTAACCCTTGAGCCAGCATGTGGCTCACTGGGAAGGAAAAAGTTGTGAAAGGGCAGCGATAGGAAAGAACGAGTTACTGATATGAAGCACAAGACTATATATAGATATACATATGTAGTAAATATTTAATACGGATTGGTTCAAATAAATTAATATAGAAGGGTCAGTGAGTGGAAAAGAGGCCACCTCGTATATCTTGACTTGAAGATGCCGCAGCTTTACGTAACTTCTGTCACTGGAAGGGGGTTCCCTTGTCGCCTGGTAGATGGCAGCCACATCACAGGCTTGAGTGAAGCACTGCGAGTGTGAACCGTTACGTGTGAAGTGCAGACGTGCAGGGATTTGCCGTCTGGCATATCGTGGAGGCCAGAAGGAAGAGTGACGAGCAGTTGTGCGTTTCCTGGTGGAGGAAGGCGATAGATAGTAAGGGAGACATCCACCGTCGAATGACGGCAGTGAGAGGGGAACATTATTTATCTCTGTAGCGGCTGGACAAGTGGAATCAGAGGTTTCGAGATATACGAGGTGGCCTGTTCTGATGCTCAAAAGTTTTTGATAATAGTACCGGATTGTATATGATGCCAGTGGATGATGTCAAAATTCATGATGAGTTGTTTAAAATAGCCGTTAATTAACTTACACCAGTGTCATCCGAAACTGTGTCACCAATGTCATTCTCACCATATCACCACTTCTGTTCCGTGCGAAACGTTCGCGCTGCTCCTAGCGGCCAGTAGAGTCCAGCGCAGATAATTCTGCCGTGCGATGCGCGAAACAACTAAAGAAGCAGTGTTGCTAATGGAGCAGATAGAAAAATCGCTGCAGTGCGCCGATGCACAGCTGTTACGTACAACAATAAAATTAGAGAATTCAGGTCTATCTAACGTTGAGTTTTAAACGTCATGCATTATACCAGGACTAGGATTAATATGTACTAACAAGTGGCTTTGTATGTAGCTACATACATATGGACTAAAAATTCGCAAAATATGAACTAACACATAAGTAAAATTACCAAAAATGCTGCAAAGAAGACTTCTTCATACGATTCCTTATTTGAGTGATTTCAAACAAAATAAAAAAATATATGTATATTTTTCATTGCATTAATGCACTGGTGGCGTTCTAACTTTTCACTCCCAAAACCCGTATACACTGGTATGGAACTGAAACGGCAGATAATAACATGCCAACGTGTTAAACCGCTACAATTGCACCATAACACTCCTCCTGAAGCAGTATTATTATTTCCTCTCTGAGATAGGCGACAGTCAGTTGCCTTTGTTGTACATTTACAAAGGATGCCTGCTTCCACAACAATAACAAGTACATATACTGCCACTAGACGATAAGCTGCGCGGCTTTTTCTTTTGTTATGAACCAGGGCCGGCGCTAGTCATTTTGCCTCCCTGGGAGGTGGCGGCAGATGCCGCTCTATTTCGACCCCCCCCCCCCCCCGGTCATTACGCAGCAACGGAAAATTGAAAATCAATATATTCCTAACTAAAACATCAAAATATAAAATAAATAATGAGACTTCTTATGGTATTTCAATACTATTCAGCGCAAAAGAATATCTCGCTCGATCACAGTTTTCAATAGGCTTATTTTTTTCTTCTCTTCAAATTTTGCCGCTCTGGGCGACGGGACGGTTCGCCCTCCCCTTCCGCCGGCCCTGCTATGAACTTGGTCACCCATCAAAGCATGGCAATTTTAACACAGAAAACAATATGTATCGCATTAAGCAGCAAAAATGACAGCCTCCTCTATGCAATTTCTACAAGAGCAAGAGTTGAAATGATGTTGGAGCCACATAATTTATTTATTTTGAATAATTCCAAATTATGAAATATGAACAATTTGTGAATTAAACCTGTTGAAATATGTAAAATTAAGTATATTTTCCTTAAATATGTAAAAGTAAGTATTTATTAAAGTTAGAAATATGGAAAAATATTGACAATAAAATGTACCTTAAATCACTACAAACAGTACTATTCGCACAGATATCACAAAATTTCAGCGATATTTCGTCAAACTAAAAGTATGTAATTTACCTATAAATCCTAGCCCTGATTATAACCAGTAGATAACATTGAACACAGCTATGGGTTCGGTAAATTGTCTACAGTTCCGAAAAAAAAAACAACAACTGGGAACTTACCTCCAGTTATTCAGAAGAGAGTAGTTCCTCAATTCCTAATAAATCCTCGGTGTCGGTGTCGGTGTCGGTGTCGGTGTCGGTGGAATCGGAACCTACATGGATGACGAGAGGGGCAGCCGCCTCCTCGTAGTCGTCTATTAATCCCTCACGTTCCATTTACTCACGCTCCATCTGTTCTGCATGACGACATGTTGACGCCCATTCTTCGGTCGTGACTTTTTCAAATTTTTGTGTCGCAAGCGTCATGACGTCGTCCAATTTAAATGTCACATTATGTGATGCCACCCAGTTCTTTACAAGAGCCCAGATTTTTCTATGGGATTTAATTCAGGATGATATGCTGGGAGTCTTAAAACGGAATGGCCATGTTCATTTAACAAAGAGTCCACTTTATATGTTACATGTTTCGCTTTATGTACTTTCATTATGTCATATAACTCAGGCTTCGTCATATCAGGTGTAAAGGGAATGCCTCTTCCTTGGAGCCAACTCTGCATGTCTTTCTTTAACGAGCCGAGAGTAGGAGCAGGATTTATTTGTGCATTGTGGTAAGAAGCGTTGCCAAGAATCACCACAGAACTGGGCGGCAGATTTGGAATTAATTTCTCACGGAGCCACTTCATAAAGTTTTCGCTATTCATGTCATCGTGGTAGTCTCCTGACTTGGTATTTGATTTGAATAAGAGTAGGGCATTGGGGACAAATCCATTCTTGCATCCTGCGTGAACTATTACCAGGCGCCGTCCTTTAGACAAAGGCACCCGAAGCCCTCTTCCAGAGTCATCCGACCAAGAAAGCGATGTGGTGTGGGTGCTGTGCAAATAAGTCTCGTCTATGTATATTATTGGTCGGTCTTGTCGTCTGTATTGCATTATTTGCCTCAAAAACCTTGTTCTTTTAAGGCGAATATCTTGCATTTCTGTCAGAATGGTTCTATTGTTTTGTGTCTTCCTCCACCTAAATCCCATCTTTCGCAGCAAACGTCGCAAACTCTCTTGACTTCCCGCAAAATTTATGTCCGCCTGTAACACTGGTCAACAAATTTTAACTTTTTTTTTGCGACATGGATGAAAATTCACTTTTCTTTATCAATCCATGATGCTGAACACGAAACTGACAATGAAAATGCCACTCGACTTCCGGTTTAAGAATTATACGAGGTATTGTCGAAAAGTCGTGTTTCCCAATGTTGTAACGTAGTGGAATGACGTATGCTTAGTGTGCATGTGACTTTTACGCTTTAACTGTATTATACGAACAGTACAAAACATGGGTACATTTCCATTTGCCTTTTCCAAGTAAATTCATGAATCAAAGTTTTTACATTAATCCCGAAATATTTTTTTTCTGCTATGCTACTGTATGGTTTGTTCTTTACTACTTACATGGGATTAAATCCGCTTCCTCTTTGCTTCCCTCTTACTGAAGTTCAGGATCATCCCTGGTTACTGTCCAGCAATAGTCGGCAAGCATTCCTGTACTCCGTTTCCCTTGGTATATTTTCTCCATTATAGATATTTGTTGGTGGAAACGCTCACCGTGTTCATCACTTACCTCCCCACAACTTTTCGGGAAGAAATTGAGATGAGAGTGTAGAAAATGCAATTTAGGGGACATATTGCAACCAATTTTTTGATAGGATGAAACCAAATTATTTACAAGTTTTTCATAGTATTCAGCACGTTTGTTTCCCAAGAAATTGTTTGAGACTTCTCTGAAAGAATTCCATGCACTTTTCTCAACATCACTTAGGAGGTGTTCGAAGATCTCGTCCTGGTGAAGTTGACGAATTTGAGGGCCCACAAAAATTCCTTCTTTGATCTTCTGTTCACTGATTTTTGGAAATTTGTTAAGTAGATATTTGAATGCCAAAGAGTTTCGATCCAACTTTTTGACAAAGTTTTTGATCAGTCCAAGCTTTATATGAAGTGCAGGAAGTATAATATTTTCAGATTCAACGAGAGGTTCATTTTGTACATTCATATTTCCAGTTTCCATACTTTGACGTAATGGCCAATCCTTTTTAATGAAATGAGAAGCTCTGTCTCTGCTATTCCATTCGCAGAGGAAACAGCAATATTTGGTATAGCCTTGTTGGAGTCCAGTTAAAATAGCAATGACTTTCAAATCTGCACATATTTTCCATTTGTAGTTGTTGTATTTAATTTATTGTAGGAGGAATTTTAGGCTATCATACGATTCTTTCTTTTGCACAGAGTAACCAATAGGGATTGACGGCAATTGATTGCTGTTATGAAGCAGTACAGCTTTTAGACTTAATACCGATGCATCTATGAACAACCGCCACTCCTCACAGATGTGCTTAATGCCCATAGCTCCCGAAAAAACATTAATATCACTGCAGTATATCAGATCTCCTTCGGTAGAAAAGTATTCTTCCAACTTTTTCTGACGGCCACGATAAAATGACACCTTCACATTACTAGCCAGAAAATTCCATTGTTGAAGTCTGGAGGCAAATAACTCTGCCTTGGCTTTAGAAAGTTCAAGATCTCTCACTAAATCATTCATTTCACTCTGGCTAACCTTGTGCTGTTCTGTAAGTTTAACATCACCTGCAAAGTCTGGATCTGTAGATGTGGAAGGTTGTGGATCGTACGGTTCGTCTTGTGAGTCTACGGAATAGGATTCAGGGGGCGTTGGAACAGGTAGTTCATTACTATGTGACACAGGACGAGTAGCAGAACGAATATTTGGAAATACAATTGTCTTCTTTTTAGTATTAGACATACGTTGTATTGGTGGGACCATACAAAAAAAACTATCGTCTGTATGATTAGTGGGCTCCAACCAAATCATGGGAATAGCAAATGGCATCGATGGTCTTCTGTGATTCAACCAGTCGTGTAGCAGGTCTTACAACAGAAATGTGGAGCCCAAGTCTTATCTTTATCTCCGAATTTGCAGTATTTACCGAAATACAAATTGTAGGCTGTTCTTACAGCAGGGGTAATATTTCTCCGCTGTCCAGAAAACACAATTTGACCACAAACATAACAAAAATTGTTAGCATTGTTAATGCATTTACGTGGCATTTTTTACCAAATCACTCAGAATTATAATTAAATGCCAACCTTGCCATAAACGAACCACGTAATACGCAAACACGATCTTCGATAAATGCACACACTCAACCTAGTTTTATAAAGCCACAATCATGTCTGCACAAATGGACACCTCACAAAACAATGAATAAAGATATTTTGTGGCTGGTCTTGAACATTTCCCCCTTTCCTTACAACAAATAAACAAGGATAAGGTAAGAAAAACTCAACATTTAACAGCTATGCAATACCATATAATAGGAAATTCTTCAAATTAACAATGCCCTGTAACTCAATTATAATTAGTCAATTACGATTTTTAACGACAGTTTCACATTTAGGGGACCAATATGGACTAGAAATTGTATATATCACTCATGTCGCATTTTGGCTGTTGACCAGTGTAATTTGACATGCAATTTTTTCAATATCGGCACTTCATTTTCACGCAGAGCGTAGTCGTATATGCGCCTACGGATAACATTTTCATCGAAAGCGTCCACTGACGATTTGGTCGCTGGTCTTTGTCGTTCTTTCCCGGGAGTGTGGAATGATGTGGAGGGGCCTTCTGACATCTCAAGAGATTGTCTTTCGTTCATGATAGCCCTGATGGTTCTTTCAGGAACTCCAGTCGCAGCCGCTGCTCTCTTGCCAAAATGCTTTATTGGGATGCTAACACCATGACTGGCTTCCTCCTTCGTGAAAGCGTGCACGTTGCTTAGAATTTCCCGAGCTTGGCTATGCAAGGTTTTTGATTTCAACTTCGACAGAACTGGAGGCATTATGGAATTTAACGTTCATTAGCAAACACACACTTTTACATACACACACGCAATACACGCACACAACGTCAAACCGGTCAAATACTTAGTATAAAATAAAAATATGGTGCTTCCAATCCAACAAAACTCACCGCCACTTTACCTGACTTTCCCCTTACGTGACAGAAATAGTGCTTCATTATTACAGTTGGCAACACTAGTTACTAGCTAGCCAATGAACATGCACTGCATAAAAGAAGCAAGCACTACGCCGTGCTATATTGCCACATTACCGTCCCTGCCGAAAGGTGGGAACCGCGAGCTGGAGCGCTATTCAATTGTTTTCAATGATGTTTGCGCGAGTGTGTCCAGGAATGGAATTACAATATGGCAACAATAGCGAATGTTTTCGAGCATGGTAGAACACATGATGCTAAGAGAGAGGGAGACGAAACGAAAATTCGTTTCTACGCAACGGCAAATTTACGTGTGTGGCACTCTAAACGTACTCATGACTTCCTTTGCTATCACACCGAATTGCCGAACCGCTAAGGAACACACACCTGTGCGTGTGTGTTTATAGTTTTCATTTATTCATTCTATGTGTAGAACAATACATTTCTTCACAACTTACCTCTTGTCCCTCGTCAATTTTTGTAATCGCAGATAATGATAAAGCGATCTCGACTTTTACCGGTTTACCTGAGGAAAAATAAACATGAAATATATAAGTGTTTTAACATGTTAGACAAATTTAAAGTTCCGAATGATAGTGGTGAACTTACTTTGAACATTTATTCCACCACACATAGCATATAAATCGACCTAGTTAAATTTATAATATTAGAAAATATGTCATATGTCTCTACGTGAACAAGAAGGGAATTCATTTGGCACTGTTCACTATGTACTGGGGTCCCAAAATCACATTGAAACGTCTTTGTATGAGAAAACGATATATCTTACCTAACTGCTAATGGAATGATCAATACTCTTGGCTTTACTTTTATGTTGTTTTATGTACCACGTTATGAAACTGAAAGTCAATTTCATCATTCGCAAATTTAACAAGAGAAAATTTCATTTGGATTGGATTCCTTCTGAACGGTAATATGCAAAAACTAATAACAAAATTAAATATAAAAAATAAAATAATTTTTTAAAAACTGTGTTTACTGTATAACATATAAATCTGAAATTGTAAGAATACGTATAGACATGACATAATCAATGTGGTTGTAATAATTGATTGATTGATTTATGTTTACTTTACTTTGTTTGTCTGCTACTTTTCGTTGTTCGAGAAGAAGAGGATGACTGATGATATGATGAAATTGATGAAGGCCTCCTCGATGGAAAAGTGGTAGGTATCGTCGTCGCCTTGTAATCAAGGGGTCCCGGGTAAAATTCCCGGTGGAGACACATAGTGGTGCGGAGCCAACTTTAAGCAGCAGGTCCAGTCCCGATTAGCCTTACTGTGCATATAGTGAACTTAAAACACCAATCAATAAATCAAGAAAACCACGAAGGTCAGCTGTTTATTAGAAAGTTGAAAGAATGGAATTGAATTGAATTGAATTGAATTGACTTTATTGCAGGGCGAGGTTCAGCTGTTGCTGATCTACCACCTAACCCCAAAAAGTACAGATTAAAATAAAAATAAAATAAAATTCAAGATTACAAAGAAAATGAACAAGAAAGTACAATAAAATACAATAACTGACTAACTAACTCCCTAACCTTCTTAAACCCGAAGGTTCATGGCTCCAGCAACACAGGCCTTCCATCTGTCCCTTACTTCAGCAAGTTCTATATACTCTTTTCCATCACTACCGATTTCCCTTAGGTCCATCTCAACGTTGTCCCTCCATCTTCGTCTTGGCCTTCCTACAGGTCTCGTACCATCAGGTTTCCCAACAAGAATCCTGTAAACTCCTCTTTCCTCTCCCATTCGTGCCACATGGCCTGCCCACCTAAGTCTTCTTGATTTAATTATTCTAATAATATCTGGACATGAATACAAATTATGTAGTTCTAAATTATGTAACCTTCTCCACTCACCTGTCTCCTCATCCCTTTTAGGTCCAAAGATTTTCCTAAGGATCTTATTTTCAAATACTCTTAATTTATGTTCTTCTTTCAATGTAAGGGACCAAGTTTCACATCCATATAATACAACAGGCAAAATTACTGTTTTGTATATTTTAACTTTTAGTTTCTTAGATATTAAACGAGAAGACAAAAGTTTATGAAGAGAGAAGTAACATGCATTTCCTGAATTAAGCCTACTTTTCATTTCCTCTTTAATATAATTTTCATTTGTTAATATTACTCCTAAGTATTTGAATTTGGAATCTGGTTCATACGAGTTGTTATCAATAATTAGATTTTGGTTATTACCTAACACTTGGTTTCGGCCTGTAAGCATATATTTAGTTTTCTCTTTGTTAACTTCAGTGTCGTATGCTGATTGAATTCGAACGCCAGACCTGATTATTAAATGTTGTTGGTGAGTGGTCTGTGCGTCCTTCCTGTCAAACATGTCCAATATGATATAGCCGTCCTGTGTGACGCAACTTTGTATATTCATATCACAATGTAAGTTATTGTGCTGATTATGTTACTGTGTTCCTAAATTATACATTTACGTTCGTGTTGCTGATACTGTTTTATTCCTGACTCCATTTCTTGTGTAATTGAAGAACTGAAAGAACCCGAAACTCAACAATGGCGACGAGGATGGTGGAACATACTTACTTCTCGTAATTCTACACATTTCTTGTTATTGTTCTTCAAGTTGTCTGTTGGAGGTAAGAATCTCTATATATAAAATGCAGAGGTTGTATCAATTTTCCGAATTCTGCAGGGAGCAGGAAAGTATTAAGCAATATTTTGATAGATTCGAGCATTTCTGTAAAGGTTCAGACATTCCAGATGAAAAGGCTAAGCATATTCTATTAGCAGCAATAGGGCACAGAACGTATGCTGATTTATATAATCTCATACAACCAAAATCTATATCAGAACTCAGTCTTGCCCAAATTCAACAAATGTTGATCCGCCATTATGAGGCCAAGAAAAATCTCGTGCTTGAAAGGCATAAGTTCTTTCTTATTAAACAGAAAGAAAATCAGAACATTCCGGATTTCATTGTGCAAATCAAAGAACAAGCTTCAAAATGTGATTTTGGTGATCTCATCGACTCAATGTGTCGCGACGTATTTATTCTTGGTATGAGAAGTGTGCGCGTTAGAAACAGACTGTTATCAGATCCTGATTTGACCTTGAAAAAAGCAATAGATACGGCCATGTATCTCGATGAGCTAGAATTAAATGAGGGAATTATTAATCAAAGTCGCTCAAAGAATGCTGTGGAATATTCTGAAACTCCAACTGAAGTCACTTCGCAAATACAAAACAGGTACAAGGACAAATTCCGAATGAGCATCAGACAAAATAGAACTGATTCAAGGGATATTGGTAACAAATCAAACAATGATTCTGGTAAACCGTGTGGTAATTGTAATTCTTTTCATCCTAACGGGAAATGCCCAGCTTTTGGGGCTACTTGCAGATATTGTAAAAAGAAAAATCATTTCTTGACTGCCTGCAAGAAGAGAGAATTTAACAATTCTAGTAAAAGCAAATTGGTTTCTGGCACTAACATTGTGCTTAACACGGGTATCAATGAAAGATCTATTGATATGCAAGATAATTCGAAACCTTCCATTGTACCTAACAATCACAGCAATTTCAAACATATGGTCCGAGAATCATCCATTGATTTTTCAGATTTTAATGTGCCGTGCATTCCCATAGATCACAAATTTGCAGATGATCAAGAAGAAAAATCTAAGAGCGAATTTGTTGATTACAGCGCCGCTAGTGTCCAATGTAATGCTCTGTGTCCAAAAATGTTCACTACCTTCAACACTAAAGAGAGTGAATCTGTTTGGCAAACACAGGGATCCTTGTTTGTCGACTTACAAGTCAACAATTCTAAGATTCCATTCCTAGTAGATACAGGTTCTGTCTATACTTTAATTGACAGTAGACAATTTGAGTCTTCTTTGCGAGGTTGCACTATATGCAATTTTCCTGTTAATGTTCAAGTTATATTTCGAGGAATGAAACATAACTTAGATATGATTGTTGTAAAGACAAAATTGAATCGTTCGATTATGGGTTTGTCTTGGATTGATGTTTTCATGCCTGAATGGCGAAACATCTTTGTTTCACATACTCTTCAGACGGTTTCAAATACTCTTGAATCGTCATCTATAAAAGAACTGGTTGCGAATCTAAAGAAAGATTTCCCTATACCTTTTGATGGTGACATGTCCAAGTCGATCAAGCGTTTTGAGATAGATTTGCAATTAAAGAACGATGCTACACCAGTATTCAAGAGATATTATGACTCGCTAAAGGAACCAGTCAAAGATGAATTACAGAAGTTGGTTAGCGACGGAGTCATTGAACCGATCAAATCATCGTCGTGGGCTTCTCCTCCTGTTGTTGTTCGTACGAAAAACGGTGAATTAAGGCTATGTGTGTCCTACAAGAACACTGTAAATCCGCAACTTAGGAAGATGGGACATCCGTTACCTAAAATAGAGGACCTCTTCAACAAGATGGTTGGTTGTAGTTGGTTCTTTTCATTTGACCTTCGAAGGGCTTACCTTCAGTTACGCCTATCTCTACAGGCTCAGAAGGTCCTTGTCTTCAACACGGAATTCGGGTTATTCAGACAGTTGAAGCTTCCCTTCGGAGTAAACTCTGCCAGTGCCATTTTCCAAGCCACGATGGAGCAGATATTGATGGGTGTAGACAAGGTTTCCATTTTCCAAGACGACATTTTAGTGGGAGGAGTTACTCTTGAGGAGTGCTATGATAACGCACGAAAGGTGCTAAATCTTTTCTCCGATTATGGCGTCCGCATAAATGAACAAAAGTCTGTGTTCTTTGTGCAAAATGTGAAGTATCTGGGCCATTCTCTTTCACAGGAGGGAATTCGTCCTCTGAAAGAAAACATTGATAAAATAATTCAGTGTAAGCCACCCACTAATGTTGGCGAATTGAAGTCATTTCTCGGTATGGTCACGTATTACGCTTCGTACCTGCCAAACCTAGCTGACTGTGTTGCCAGTTTATATGATTTGTTGAAGAATGGGGTGCGCTGGTCATGGACAGATGTTCATCAGAAGGAATTCCAGGATGTTAAGGATCTGCTATCTAAGGACTTGGTACGCACAGTATATGATCCTAGTAAGGACTTATACCTGATGTCGGATGCATCTCCTACAGCTACGGGAGCAGCCATAATGCACAAAATAAACGGAGTCCTAAAGCCTATCATGTGTATGGCCTGTACATTATCCGCTGCGGAAAGGAACTACACTCAATTGGAAAGGGAATCACTTGCATTAGTCCGTGGAGTCAAATACTTTCACAAGTATCTCATTGGACGATATTTTGTTGCATTCACCGACTCGAAACCTTTATCTCACCTGCTGGATCCTAGAAGTAACCTGCCTGCTTTAGCCATCAGCAGAATCAACAGATGGAAGTTAGTATTGGAAGAATATGACTTCAAAACTGTTTACACGCCGCATGTTGAGTTGGCTGATGCTCTATCTAGAATTTGTGTTGCAGATGATCCAGTTCATGATTATCATGATGATTTCGCATGTCAGTTGACAGCTGAGCCAGTTGTCCTTAATCTTATTGAATCTTCGGTGTTGTCGCGCATTTCGCTGGAATCACAACGTGATCCTGAGCTTTCTAAAGTCTTCGTATATGTTCAAAGGAGATGGCCACAATCCATAGGGAGAACAAAAAGTCATCCTATCAGGAAAATATTCGACAGGCGATATGATGTCCACATACAGAAGGGATGTATTTTCGTGGGCGAAAGACTAGTTGTACCTGAATCTTGTATACAAAGTGTCCTATCTCTGTTGCTCAAATTCCACCAGGGAACATGCAAAATGAAGGAAATGGCTCGTTCATCGTTCTTCTGGAACACGATGAATGAAGATATTGAAAGGGTTACATCTTCGTGTGACACATGTTTGCGATACATTAACAGGCCCAATGTACCAGGTACCGCATTCGAAACGTGGCCTATTGCATCGCAGCCTTTTGAGCGTGTTCATCTTGATTTCTTCCATTTCTCAGACATGGATTTCTTGTTGCTAGTTGACGCTTACTCTCATTGGATATCTGTGTGGAGAGTGAAGAATATGCGATTTGACACCATGATTGGTTACTTAGAGGAATTTTCCTCATGCTTTGGATATCCGAAAACATATGTTACAGATAATGGCCAACCATTTGCATCTTCAGACTTCAATTCTTATTGCTCAAAGAAGAACATCAAGCTTCTTCACTCAGCTCCGTACACCCCTCAATCAAATGGTCTAGCTGAAAGGAATGTTGGGGTGGTGAAGAACTTACTACAAAAGAACTTTTCGAATCGAACATACATCACGTTGAGAGAGATGGACAAGTTCGTTCTTGAGCTTTTAGGCAGATTAAGGAATACTCCAGTGCACGGATGTAGTCCAGCAGAACGTTTGCTCAAGTTTCGGCCAAGAACGGACATTTCCGCTTTTGACGCACCAAATGGTTTCGACAATCAGCCTATTAGTCCCGTTCCGTTTATGCCGGGGGAAAAGGTGCTTGTTGAACAACGCAAGAAACAATTCAGCCATGGATCCAAATACAAAATCGGAGAAATTGTTAAATTGATGGGCCGGAAGATGGCGAAGGTGATTGTGGACAATGACACGATTGTTGTTCATCTCTCGAAGATCAAGAAGTATCCCGACAAGGTCGGAAAAGACATCCTTGTCCGAAAAAACCCAGTGCTTGTTGGAGAGGAAGACTATCTCCCAGTGCCTGCTTATCAGGATCCAGTGGTACCTCCGAATGCGGCCTGCGACAATCAACCGGTTAGGAGATCACAAAGACCAAGACGACCGCCTGACCGATATGGGCAAACTACATGAAACGGGAGTCTCTTCAACCTAAGGGGGGGAGAGTGTCGTATGCTGATTGAACTCGAACGCCAGTCCTGATTATTAAATGTTGTTGGTGATTAGTCTGTGCGTCCTTCCTGTCAAACATGTCCAATATGATATAGCCGTCCTGTGCGACGAAACTTTGTATCTTCATATCACAATGTAAGTTATTGTGCTGATTATGTTACTGTGTTCCTAAATTATACATTTACGTTCGTGTTGCTGATACTGTTTTATTCCTGACTCCATGTCTTGTGTAATTGAAGAACTGAAAGAACCCGAAACTCAACACCTAACACTTGGTTTCGGCCTGTAAGCATATATTTAGTTTTCTCTTTGTTAACTTCCAAACCTATCTCTTTAGCAGTTTTGAAAAATATTTCAGCATTATTCTTAATTGTATTCACATCATCCCCCAGTCATCCCCCTACATCATCTGCATATGCTAACAACTGAGTCACATAATTTAATTTCAGTCCTTCTTTAGTTTCTTTTACCTTCCTAACAGCATATTCTAAGGCAAAATTAAAGAGCAATGGAGATAATGCATGTCCTTGTTTTAACCCATCATGAATTGTAAATTTGTCAGACATATTAATACCCACACGAATTTTACTTTCTGTTTCACTAGTGCATACTTTTATTATACTAACAAGCTCCTTAGGTATTCCAAACTCTACTAATATATTATATAATTTACCTCTTTTGACCGAATCATATGCTTTTTTTAAATCAATGAATAGCTGATGGACATTTTGATTATATTCCCACTTTTTCTCAAGTGTCTGTCTGATGTGAAATATTTGATCTGTAGTTGATCTGTTATGTTTAAATCCACATTGATAATCACCTATAAATTCATTAGCATATGGGGTTAGTCTTGTTAAAAGAATGTTAGATAATATTTTATATGTTGTTGAGAGTAGAGAAATTCCACGGTAATTATTGCAGTTCATTGTATCACCTTATTTAAACACAGGAAAAATTATGGATTCTTTCCACTGTTCAGGGATTTCTTCTTTATTCCATATTAAACAAATTAATTTATGAATTTGACATATTAATGAATTTCTACCATATTTAATTAACTCAGCTGGTATTAAATCAATGCCAGGTGCTTTGTTATTCTTTAGCCTTTTAAAAGCATCTTTAACTTCAGTCAAGTTAGGTTCTGGAACTAAAGGTTCTGCTGTGTGGACTTCATTTACTTCTGATTTATCTCCTACATGGACATTTAAAAGGTCATTAAAGTAGTTCTTCCATCTATTTAGAATATCGCTTGGGTCAGCTAGAAAATAACCGTCTTTATCTTTTATCAAGTTTACTTTAGGTTGCCACCCCTTTCTAAACTCATTTGCACCTTTATATAAATCTCTGATATTTTTATTTTTGCTGTTTGTTTCAATTTCGTTAATTTTGCTTTTCAAGTAATCTCTTTTTTTACTTCTAAACGTGCGGTTAACTTCTCGCTTTATTCTATTATAATTGTTTAGATTTGTATCATCAGAGTTATTTAACCACGTAAGTCTAGCCTGATTTCTTATTTCTATTATATTATGACATTCATTATTAAACCATGGCTTACTTTCTCTCGGTTTATGGTATCCTATACTTTCTTTAGCTGCTGATTCTATTGCATTACGTATGTGCTCCCAATTCTTATTTACGTCTGTTTCATTTATATTTTCATCATCATTTAAATCCTGCAAAACATCAAATCTATTTGACAGTTTAATTTGGTAATATTTCTTAATTCTTTCATCAGTAAATTTTCCTCCATCAAATTTTAGAACTTTTAGATTTTGTTGCTTAGGATTTATCACTGCGAGTCTTTCTCTTAATTTAGCAATTACTAAATAATGGTCACTGGCACAGTCAGCACCTCTATGTGTACGAACGTCAATTATACTAGTATGCCTTCTCTTATCAATGAGAACATGATCTATCTCATTATGAGTTTTACCATCTGGAGAAGACCAGGTATATTTATGGATATCTTTATGTTTAAAAGTGGTACTTTTCACAATTAAATTCTTTGAGGTTGCAAAAGTAATCAATCTTATACCATTATCATTACTTAATTCATGAAGACTTTCTCTACCAATCGTGGGTTTAAATGTCTCTTCTTTGCCAATCTGTGCATTACAGTCACCTAACAGAATTTTCATATCATACTGAGGAAATGTATCAAAGACCTGTTCTAACTCTGTATAAAAATCATCTTTAGTATTATCATCTTTATCTTCCGTTGGTGCATGTATGTTTATAAATAAACAAATAAATAAAATACAATAGGAATAAAATCTTATACATTGGAACAATATTAGCAGTGAATTAGATAATAAAGTAACTGAAGTCGAGAAAGTTGATAGTAAGAAAAAAATACATTCTGGCAACTCACAGTATTCATCATAACAACATACAAATACATTTTTGTGCATATTTATAATTCACACATTAATTACACCCGACACTTAAACTATCTGGTGTTAAATAATTCTTCAAGCTTTCCTGGTGGCGAATATTGAAGAGGTTTTCTCGGGCAATCAACCAGGTGATTTCAGGATAGGCTTTCGAGAGCTAACGTCAATGAGATAAGAGTGAAGTTAGCTTTCGAAAGCTCGGAAGCCTATCCGGAAATCACCTTGCTGATTGCCCAAGAAAACCTCTTCAATATCTGGTGTTCATTTCAAAACACTAAAATACTGGTGTTTGGTTTAATGCACAACAATATTGCTTCATGAAAAAGCTTATACAAGAATATCTGCATGTGATCTTATATTGTGGTTGGGGGATGAAATGAACAAACAATTTAATGCACATAAATTATAGCGAGATTTTATTTTCATTATATTTTGTGCTTCACTAGGTGGTGGAGGGGATTAATGGTCATCAATTATTTAAAATGTAAGAGAAAGTTTGAGTAACATCGCTTTAGATAGACGAGTATCTTTAATTTAAAACTATTTATAATTTCAAAATTTAATGTTTATGGTACTCAGCTTTTGATTTAGCACTACAAAACTATTTTACGGTTTTAATGAATTACAGATCAATATTTAGAAGAACTGATACAGAAGCTTCAGATTAGAATGATTTAAGTTGTCTTTGGAAAATTAAAATCGTAGTAGACCATTATTGTGGATAATAATTGTTTCTAATGTATGAAGCGATAATAATGCGGTCTGTGCATGTTAAAAAATTATAATCGTGAAAGGTATTTATGTAATTACTCGAATATAGTGGCACAATGCAAAAATTGCCACTAAATTTTATTTGAAAATAGGAAACGTATTTAACAAGATGCTATTTTGCAACGTTTCCCATTTCAAATTTTTGAGGCCACCACCCTCCCTAGGCGGAGACACCAAAAGTTAACTTCAATTCTTTTCACACGTAATTCTACGGATTGTCGTTGATTGGGTGGGCAATAAATTATCATTTTAGCAGATATTATTATTAATTATTACTTCAACACAGGATACTTCTCGCATTTTGTTTGAACATAATATGCTTATACATACAGAAACAAAAGAAAGAAAATATGAAATGAACATGTATATACACAGTATTGAATTACACTAATTTTTGCACTTGTTGATCTGAGATTTTTTTTCTCAGTGCACTAGATGAATCTGTGAATATGTCAAATTCTACAGTTCCTAATAGTTCGTTCACTGTGTCTTGAAAGTGAAAACCTATGCACGTTGACTCGTTGCATCCCTGTGTTGAATAATATTCGTTGTTTTCCACTGTAGTGGCCTACACTAAAGGTATAGTTTGTAATAGCTCGGAACAATGACAATCATGATTAATCAATTTCTGTAGAAAAATGACATCACTGACAACTCTTCTGTTAAACAAAGTGTCCAAACCAAAAAGTGTTGTAGTCGTTCTTGTGATAAACGACATTTACCTTGAGACACAGCCATTTCACAAACTGCATTATGGATTAATCTCATATTACATATCGTATGTGGGTTTTTCAACATAAGTTCAAGAATTACACACACAGACATTATATATGTGTAATGCATACATATATGTGTGTGTGAGTGTGTGTGTGTGAAGGTAGGGAGGGGGGCCTTTGGCAATATTTTTCGGGGGGGGCAAGATTTGTAGATCCGGCACTGGTTCTTTATAACAAGTAACATGCACGTGAATGGGTAATCGAACACAGACAACAGATATTGATATAAACCCATTCGTTGACTTCTCAGGACTTAGGCCGTTAATTGATTGCTTTCACGTAATGACCTTAGCTGATAATTGGTATTCTCTTTTTTGGAGTTTTAACCACTGTTATTTTTTAAAAGAGATTTGTTGTCTGTGTTCGATTACCCATGCACGTGCATGTTACTTGTTACAAAGAACCAGTGCCGGATCTACAAATCTTGTCCCCTCGCAAAATATTGCCAAAGGCCCCCCTCTACCTACATTCACAGAACACACACACACACACACACACACACACACACACACACACACACACATATATATATATATATATATATATATATATATATATATATATGTATGTACTACACATATATAATATCTGTGTGTGTAATTCTTGATCTCATGTTGACAAACCCACATACGAGGGCCTACGGGGTGATTCAAAAGTCCGTTAACACTCCCTACAAAAAGTAAAGGAGTTAGGCTGGTACAATTGGTCATGATAGAAACAGTTTAGGCTTAGGGGGAATCATATTGGTGTGTTCCAATCGGGCGTCCACCATATTAGTGGCCGCCATATTGAATTCAACTCATTTTGTTCTTAAATGGGAAGGGGTTGATGTGATTTCTTAAGAGATTTGTGAGGGGTAAAGCTAAGTAAAGCATAAATACTGATTTATTTCTGTTTGCTGGTTTGTTACTTAAGGTGGAACCTATTACACTTGAATTAACCTTTGAAAAAAATAATTTCAATAACTGTCTTTGACAGCAAAACATATACGTATATCAGCGAGCGATATGAAAGCGGCTGACCTTGACAAGTCCGCGCAGAGAGAGAGAGAGAGGGAGATACATTTCCGCTGTTGCCACCTACTCACGGTTCGGGGTTCTCGCCAGCTCTTACAAAATAAAAAAAACAACGGCTTACATTCGAACAATTGTAAATTGCCGCTGCACGACTATTATTGCAACAATCGATACCTTCCTGCACGAGTATTACCAGAAAGCTTTACACAATCGTATTGTGCTGTCAATTAAACGTGTGGAATCTTGAAAGTAAGTGAAAGAAATGAAATATTTTATTGACTATTATTGTATAGAGAAAAAATTACGAGCCGATTTTTATTAAATTAGATTTGAAACAACTTCTAGTGAGAAGGTTACAAAGAAAACTCCAAATTTTAAGTTCGTATAATATTTACAGCGATATGTTATTTAGTTACTAAGAAAACGAGAGATGAAATTAGATTTGAAATAACTTCCAGTGAGAAAGTTACAAAGAAAACTCCAAATTTTAAGTTCGTATAATATTTACAGCGATATGTTATTTGGTTACTGAGAAAACGAGAGATGAACTTCATTCATTCTTTCGCGGGGTGGCAAAGTAAACTTCGTTTGCCGCAGATACCATGCACCGCTCTTGTGGCACTCGCAATAACAAAACAACTGCCTGGCATGCATAACATAAACTGAAAAGAAAAATTAAAATGCCATTTACTTACATAACGCTCATTCCGTACTGCTGTCAACCTCGTCACTTGATTCAAATTCTTCTGAATCCGTGTCTTGCAAATTTATAATGACCTGCTCGATGACATCGTCTCTGACTATTTCACGCTGGAAATCATCTTCTTGTATTTTCTCTGCGTGAGCCACACAATCTGCCCACTCGGAAACATATATTCTGTCTATTGCTTCGTGAGTCAGTTTCTCTACGTCGGCAATTTTGAAAGTCTTGTTCTTGTCAGCTACGTACCCCTTCACCTGTGCCCAAATCATTTAAATCGGGTTGTACTGACAATGATAAGGTGGGAGACGAACAACTTTGTGACCATATTCTCTTGCTATTATATCGATTTCGTAACTTTTGTGAGTTGGTGTATGATGTTTCACCAACTGCAACAATTCTGCTCGGGTTTGCGTGCTTGTGTGGGGAATGTTCTTGTTACAGAGCCATGCCATAATATCAGCCTTCCCTGTGTTCGAACCAGGCGTTTTATCCACTTGCAAGGAATGTATGCTCGCGTTTTCCATTACAATCACGGATTCAGGAGCGAGAAACGGCAAGAACTGATCGCGAAACCATTTTCGAAACACGGAAGACGTCATTTCTGAATGTTAGTCAGTACTGTTTGTTTTAGAGCGGAAAACCAATTTACTTTGGGGCACAAAGCCTGTTTTTCAAAATGTTTAACACTGACCACGTACTGCCTGCAAACCCGATAGCTTCCTTCAATTTAGTCCTAAGTTTCACTGCAGTAGGAAATTCACCATTTGCGTACATATCAAATATAATATTAATCAATACCCCTTTATCGTGGCCGCGGTGGCTCAGTCGGTAACGCGTCTGACTACCATGCTAAAGGTCCCGGGTTCGATCCCCGGCCGGTTCAAATCCGGGAACTTTTCTAACGATGGAAGCGGCCCCGGCGCCAACCCAGCGTCGAATAACATGGGTACCTGGGGGAAACCCTGGGGGGTAAAGGCGGTCAGGGGCGTGATGCTGATCACATCACCCCCACTCATGACCGGATCAAGAAAGTGTGGGGCGTTACCCCCACACCCCCTATACGCCTTCATGGCGTGGTGCTATGCACAGGGGAGCACTTTACCTTTTACCTTTAATACCCCTTTATCAAAATCGTCCAAGTGCGTAACATTCTTTTGTCGATTACGACGTTTGCCAGGCGAGTGAAAATAAACCGACCCTGTATCACCGATCGACGACCTAGCTTCCTTCGCAATCGTCTGAACTGTATGCAGACCTATCCCACATGCAGTCACTGTACGCTCCTGACATTTGGCAACACTGCTCCCTGTCTGAACTGCGAGATTCACTTCGTAAGAACTGATACATTTTGTACACCATATCTCGTGCTTGTTTGTGTAGAACACGACGCTTAGGTGTTTCTGTAGCCAGCTTGCACACGTATATTGACAAATTTTTGTGATCACACTGAAGAAACACGAACATTCACAAGGAAAACCAAACCGATTCTTGCCGCTCGAAAAACAAAAGAACGACATCGCGCGTTTTCCATGGCAGTCTGTACTTCCTCCTTTTGCTACAGCGCATCGAGGCTTGTTAAAGGTCAGCCGCTTTCATATAGCTCTTCGACTCTAGCTGGACAAAAATTCACTGTACTACTCTCATTATGTAATTATACAATATAATACTTTACATGTAACTTTTGACTGAGAATTTTTTATCATATTCTGTTTATCATACTTATTCTTACAATCCTTTATAGGAGTTTACTATCTTCACACATATTTACATAAAAAAGGAAGGCCGAAGATAAAATTTTCATCTAGGCGAGCGATTTTTGGCATTTCCGAAGGGAAACAAAGGAGCCTATCTCGCAATGGACTGGCTCATTCAAGAGCATGAAGACTACAGTATTCCCTTGCTTCTTCCTCCATTCTCGCACATATTCATTCATAATATGCCATGCGTATTCGTTAATTCATTGTCAGTTTGAAAAGGGAAATACTGAAGTAGTAAACGCACAAGCACAAGAAACACCCTCAAAAACTGAGTGATAGACCCACATTATTGATTCTGCCATTTCAGAGCAGAATCCTAAGTAATTTCCCACCTCTTGTGTGCAAACGTTATGTAATATGTTGGAAGATATGCATTGGGCCCCTTACATGGGGGTCAAACGAGAGGATGGTTGGGCTCGTGCCCCTCTGACCCTCCCACCCGGTTTCGGCAACTGTGGTGATTCGATATACGTATATATGACACTATTTTCTCACAGCTGTAGAATGATATATTTGTTACAGTCATGCAGTCAAAACACTTTCCTGATTAAAGATAGGTTGAAGAAACCTTCACCACAGCATTTCTGGTGAAATTGTAGCCTGATTTGATCTAAGTTCGTAATTTGTCCGGCTATGTCCCCGCAAGAAGCTGATCCAGGGTCCACCTAACATAAAATCAAATGGTGCCCGTTAAGAGTGGTGTGTAAATGCGGCCGGAGCGTGGTGCTGATCACATCACTTACAAGATGTCCGGCATCGAAAATATGTGGGGCCCTGTCCCCAAATATCCTAAATGTGCCTTCATGGAACGGTGCTACATGCACAGGGAACTTTACCTTTACCTGAGTAAATTGTATTCGTTTCTGTACCTCGGAGTAACTACATTTATTTTTTATATGCGCATATACGAACCCTCTACTATGTCAATGGCTGGGGGCCCGCCCAAAAGGCTTACTTGTCTCCGGCTCCACCCCCCCCCCCCCCCCCCCCGGGTGTAGATCCGGCACTGCAAAGAACAAACAATGCATTCGTCGTGCATTATACACTTGCAATCAATGTGCATGCCTTTCAAAAGTTGTCGACTGGTAGATCAATGCTTACACACGAATCCATATAGTAATACGTTACCTGCTCTTCCAATTCGTATGTGGCTCTTGTGAAAACCTGAACTATACAAATATTAGTTCTTTTAACTTTCATTGGTGTTAATTTCTTAACTTATTGGGCACAGGTGTAGAAATTGTAGAACATTTCCCGATGCTGAACACTTGTTAAAGGTTTTTTCTACTGTTACGGCGGCCGGACCTATGCTAGCAAGGGAAATGGGGAGCGGGGAAGCGACCAATCCAGCATGATAAGAAACGCAGCAGCCGGTAGAACAAGGTTCACGTAGTACTTCTTCCAGCCACGTCGTAACTCTCGGTGCTACCGCTGTTGTCTGGTTGGTCTGCGGCTTAATCTTCGCTCCCCGACTTCCCTTACTAGAAAGAGGACCGGCCACTGTAAGAGTAGAAAATACCTATATTGCATCTCCACCATGCAAATGGAAAGTCGATTAGCACAATACTCGAAGAACAAGAAGTGCAGTCTGAATGCTTCACTCATTAAATTGTATTTGGTAGAGCTCCGATTCGAAGATTCCAAAATCCCAATATATTGTTCCCAGAGAATGACCAAACAGGTGACAGGTAGCTCTCTACGAAGGCTACTTTCCTGCTATAAATATCAAGGACTCACCTATACGATGGCTGTTATGTTTATGTCTGATAACATTCTTTGGCAAAAATGGAACAACGAAAATTAAATTAACTTTGCTTGATCATAGATGATCTCAAAATTTAAGAATGAACATATTCAGAAAAGATTTATATTAAATAAATAAAACAATATGAATTCCTAATTATAAATTCTAGAAAACCGAAAGTGCAAACATCCGGGTAAATAAAGTTCCCATAGCAACAAATCAACAAATCCTCAGGTATATAAATAGTGAAATTGGCACGACAAAAATACATATCGGCCAAGGTTATTAGAAGTATAGGTTGGGCCAATCCGTTGTTTACTCGTGATGACGAAACGACGGTAAGAAGTGAATTTATCAATGAAATGAATTCCAAATCTATGCGCTAGTGTTGCACTATGCAGATAGGAAAACCATACCAGAAATTGAACACACGAAATCGAGTACACAAATGAGCATTTCCACCCATTTACATTTTGTGGCTTTAGACAAATTGAAAATAAATATCGATAGGTACTTATTGTTATGCGGGACAGAATATTATTGATCGGAACGGGAATTTTTTTTTAAATCCCATCATTCGGGACGGGAAATATTCGAAATTTCTCGACTAGTCGGGAAATTTTCAGACGCTCTGGAAATTTCAAATTCTACACTTCATTTTCACCTTAAGTGATTGTCTTTGCATTTCTGGAATGAAAACTAACAATTTCCGATAAGTTTCAGGCACTTGCAATGTAGAAAAGAAAAGAATTAATACCGTTTTGAAATGACCATTCGGAATTTCCCGACTGCTCGGGATGCAGAAAAGTAGGGAAGTCATTTGCTGAAGTCGGGATCGGGACAGAATTTTTCTTTCCGATCCCGGTCCCGACTTTTCTAGATACCGCACACCACTTGTTATTATTATTTATTACAAGATAAATCTTCCAAGTACGTTGAACATAATGTACTGTGTATACCAGAAAAGACAAGTTCAAATGAGCATTTATGTACACTATATTTACACTAGGCTATGCACTTGTATTTTTTTCTTCAGTGCACAACATGTTTCCTTGAATATATCAAAGTCTGCCTAACATGAAATGTAATATTGTATAACTTTGCTTTCACGCAAACTTGACATAAAGTAATATTTCATTCTCACAGGCAGTGGCGTGCCCAAACGGGAGTTGGTGGGGGTTATAACCCTTCCCGTTGGCCCAGTATTCCTAAAAAGAAAGAACGTCAAATGTAGGAAAAGATGGCAAAATGAGGGATGACTACCAAAAATAGTGTACGTAACCCCTCCCTTTCGAAAATCCTGGGCACGCCACTGCAGTCTCAGGTTAACATGCAAGGGCAGATTTTTTCCACCTTTCGATGTGTAGTCTTTAATTTCTGCAGTAGAAACCAAGTGTGGCTTCTTACCGATGTGTAAAATGATTAATACAACTTTCGTGTCGGTATATTATAAGCACAAAATATACACTAAGTTTTGTTCAAAGCTAAGTTGCGTTACTGCGAAACCGTAATTAGATTTTGATCAGCTGTAGGAGTTTAGCTTAATGGTTTAATTTTTGCTTTGTAACTTGGCCATAAAGCAGAATTCAGTTGCAGAAGTATTGTATTTTTTAATATCGCTTATACGTTCTATGAAATAAATGTTAATGTGTCTGTAATGGTCTTACATAGTAGTATACATTTTTTAAGAATACTTCATTGAATTAAACACGTTGCCACAAATATTTAAAATACTATTACTAATTTGTATAATACATTTTAAACTTCTGCTCTATAGAATCCTTCAAAATGTCACCAGTATTTTTTTCATATAATCAAAAGAACATCACGTTATGAATCTCCTGCATGTGATTACAGAGTAATCAAACAAACGCCAAATTATCTATTCTTCCATTGCACGTTAAGGAACAAACACAGACACGCCCTTTTTAACAGACTACTACCATTTCCTCTATCATACGCTCCCTGTTATCGTCTCCCCTCCCCCCTCGTGGTTTAAAAGATATCATAACAATATGTAAATCTCTTTTGTGACCTGCACTGAACTTATGTTAAAGTTTCATTGACATGTGAAAGCGGAAATTCAGAGATCCTTCTTCCTTACGATTTATAAACAACGGAAGTGTGTGGTGAACGTGAAACTACTTATTGTTGGCATCAACGATATGTATTATACAAATGGTCTCTAATCAAAAACCCTATTACATCACAGGAAGTGATTTTTAAGACAATTCAGTAGTCAGTTTAAAACCACTGAGTGCCACATGGTGGAAAATCAGATTCGATGCCTTAACTTTGTTGAGATGTCAAATGGGAGAGGTCTAGGATGCGCTCCTTCAAATAATTGGCGACAATAAAACTGTCCAAATGGTCGCACATGAGGCTCGGTGTATTGCAAACTAGTTGTGTGGCTTTACATTTCTTTGCTCACTAGTTATATGGTACGTATGACTTCTTATTCCACGTTTTGAAAAAAGCTGGAGTGGTGAAAATTTCAAAGTTTCTTAGACGCCACTTGCCAGCCTGGTAGGACTTCCCTCCCTCCACTCGTGGAGGCGTCGGGGGGGGGGGGCGACCTTTGAGTCCAGGTTGATGAATTGGCATCGAATTTAGATATAGATGATCCAAAGATAGGCAACACTGTACAGGGCCGAAATCGAAAGGAGAAGCAGTTTCAGTATGATGAAACTGTTGAAGATCCACTAAAGCGGTACAAAGTTGATTTTTATTACCAGGCCGTAGACGATTATTTTAGCTCTAAGAGAAAGGTTTTAGCAGCTTAAACATCATAGTGAATTTTCCATTTCTTTTATGATATTAGTAAGCTTAAAGACATGCAATCTTATCTTTGTTTGAAAATTGTAGAAAACTCCCGGAATGTTAACACATGAAAGCTACTGAATTAAAAGATGAACGAAAAGCGTTTTTGGCTATAAGAAAACAATTACACGAAAGGAGACCTTAAACTGATAAAGAGTCATGATTTTGCACCTAATGTGAGTGTAGAACTTCGGATTTATTAACATTGTCGGTAAACGTGGCAAGTGGCGAACAAAGTTCTTCTTGGAAATTAAGGCTAATAAAAATACTATCTCCTATCAATCATGTATCACAGACCTACAACGTTAAACATATGAAGTCAAGCCTTCATTTCTTTCCTAATACTTGTTACATTTCAGATACATTTAAGAGAAAGAGAGAGTTTTCATAAAATATAATAATAAGTCTAATATAAAATTAGTGTACAGGGTCAAGGAAAACAAAGAAATGAGCATAATTTTCACTACGGAGAAGATATTGAACCTAAATCCAAGAGAACACAAATAATAAACTCGACAATGTAAATTGATGAGATTTAGTAAATCATTTAATGAAGTGACTAATCGCAAAGGACATAATCAGCTCAGATCCTATTACTTCTTCATGGAATGTGACGTAAAGTTCCGGCCCAACCGTTTGACGGCGTTAGTGGTTATCGCATCTCCTTTTCCACAGCCTGTAGTACACATTCTCATCTAGACATTGTTCTTGTTCTGGTGTTTAATATCTGCATACTGCAACACTGTCGTTTTGTCATTTCACGTGACTTTACATTGAAGTGATGCATTCACTTGGCCGGTCACACGTCATCGCAAGCAAAAACTTCAACCGTTACCATGGTTTTGGGCCAGGGCTGCATATCGGCAGTGGGTGCTCGTTCCGATGTGCAGTATGTATCCGCAGTCGTCCGTGGATGTATTTCGTCATCTGGGAAAAATCGGTTTTGATTTCGATTTATTTTTATGTATTTTTGTTATTGTCGACTGCAATCATGTCCATTTGTGCTGCAGCAAGCTATGAAAACTATAACCAGACAACTAGAAGAACTAACATAAACTATCATAGATTTCCAGCCTATAATTGCGTAAGTTAACAGTGGATTCATGCTTGTAGACAAAATGTAAAAAATGTTAGTGTGGAGTGCCAATTATTGAGGTAAAGACTATGTGCGAGATCTCAAAGAAGAACTTCTGTATTTTCCACCAAAGGGCGTGCTGAAGCCAAATTCCAGTACCATCGCTAAAATTACACCCAATTACTTTAGTACTAAATAATCAAGAAAATGGCGTAGTTCTACTAATCCTTTATCATCGCAATATGATCCGCTTGTAGGACGTGCTGATAAGGTTTGCAGAGATGTACGCTACGAAAGATATGCAATAAGGAAACATGTCCTAAACAGGCTAAAGACTATGGCGTCAAAAAAGTAAAAACTAAAAAAGTAAAGTGCTCCTCTGTGCTTTTCATCACGCCTTGAAGACATATAGAGGGTGTGGAGTTAGGGCCCCACTTTGATTTCAATGATTTTATAGATTTTTACGATTGAGATAGAGCTGCGGCTAGCTCCCCAGGTAGTGAGAGCACGTCTGTTGGCAAACTGGATGCAATATCTGCGTAACTGGAACCTCTAAATATGTACTGAAATAGGCTCACTCAAATACATTGACAGTTACAATTAAAAAGAGCGCATACCTTGTTACAAGAGGTGTTAGAAATTATGTTCTCCTGCATACAAACCTTTACAGCATCTTTGTAGGAATTTTTCTCTAACACGTATTAGTTCCTCTCGTCAGTAAGCACACGCCGTTTTACCCTTCTCTTCTTATAAAGAACCCACCCTGTCTCCAAAATTCGTTCACGAGGTTTCAAACACTGTTTGTGTGTGAAACAGGAACATCTGGGAATTCTGCTGCAAAACACCTTCTAACGTCCTATAAACATTCATAATGATATAAGAATCGTACATAAAAATTCGTTGTTTTAATTTGTACGTATAGCGTGGTATTATTAGACTGTAGAAAAGCACCAGTAAAACAATGTAAAACATTTGTTAACGTCTTAACACTTCACAAACACGTGCATACTGAACACCAGCTATCTGGATACTGACGCGTCCAGTGTCAAGTTCAAGGTAAAGCTGTGGATCTAAATGCCGGTAGACGCGATCTCACTGTCCAGAGCGCTAGCCGCCTCTGCGCGGGAGACTTAACCATGAACGGCACTGTATAAATGTATAAAGTTATTGATATAACAAGTAATTTGGGTTGAATAGTTACGAAATCCGAGTTTACGTGGGCCAAATATATTTTCCATTTCTGTATATATATTATGTTAACCTTGCTTAATGCTACATGTTACGTTAATTTTAAATTTATTTAGAATGTCTTTCCTAGAAATGACATGTGCGTGGGTGTCCGTTTGGAATTACACTTACCTCCAATAAGGGGTGGTTCCATTTTATCATAGTCCGGTGGAAAAATTGGACGTGCTACAATTTCCTGTGGCACACCGCACTTTTCACATGGCATTTTTCTATTAAGAAGAAGAAAAGCAGTCAGAGATATGCATTCCAAAGTGATAGAATTTGATGCATTGCAACGATCCACCCTTCCTCCAGGAAGGAAACCACCGAATTGCGACACGTGACAGTAAATAAAATTCCAAATACTTTATAATTAAAATGTCCAGAATCTTTAATCACAAATCTCGCGCGTACATACTGATTCGCACAAGTTAAAAGTTATAATTTGTT
Organism: Lepisma saccharinum; assembly: GCF_977018435.1. Classification (NCBI taxonomy): domain Eukaryota; kingdom Metazoa; phylum Arthropoda; class Insecta; order Zygentoma; family Lepismatidae; genus Lepisma; species Lepisma saccharinum. The sequence goes on from NC_139252.1 coordinate 13,645,834, forward strand.
GGGTCATGCACGCTCGCAGGCAGTGATGAGCAATTTATTTAACACGAGAGCCCGAGCACCGCCTTCACAGTTAATAGCAAGACCTCAACTCCTAACATAAACAGCCAATAGGAAAACTATATTTTATTGAAAACAAGGGAGAAATACTTTGCTATAATATTACAATATTAAACTATATAGAAATAACTAAACTGATTTTATCAAATAAATCATATTTGCCCTTGTACATAAATAAATGATAAAATAAAGATTGAGTTTATAACGAAGACAAATTACTTCAATCCTGTACATTGTTGAACGAAAATCGATATTAAGAAGAGATGTATTTAACTTGTGCTTGAAAAACAATGAAAACGTTGCATGTATTATTTGGGATAACCGTAGTGTCCCCGGTTCGCCGCCCGAAAATGAGGCTCGGTGAGGCTCGCAGTGTTGCCAACTCCTCACTCGAAAAAATCACCAAGGTTGTTTTTGGGTATAACCTAACCTCAAGCAAGAAGCTGGCAATACTGCGAGAAAGCCTCAAGCAGTGTTGCCAACTCCTCACTGGAAAAAATCACTAAGGTTTGTTTTTGGGTATAACCTAACCTCAAGCAAGAAGCTGGCAACACTGCTTGAGGCTTGTTTTAATGGTTTGCTCTTGTAAGGCATGAGCCTTATTTTCTTGCAGTGTGGCCAACTCCTCACTTGAAAAAATCACCAAGGTTTGTTTTTGGGTCTAACCTAACCTAAAGCAAGGAGCTGGCAATACTGCTTGAGGCTCGCCTTGCAGCGTGGCCAACTCCTCACTCGAAAAAATCACCAAGGTTTGTTTTTGGGTCTAACCTAACCTAAAGCAAGGAGCTGGCAATACTGCTTGAGGCTTGTTCTGCAGTATTGCCAACATCTTACTCGAAAAATCACCAAGGTTTTTATTTGGTCTAACCTAACCTAAAGCAAGGAGCTGGCAATACTGCTTGAGGTCTGCCTTACAGTGCATAAAGCAATTTGCCAACCTACTGGTACTTTTGCCATAGCTTTTTTTACAAAAAAAAGAGAGAAAGGAGAAAAAGAGAGAGGGAAGAGTTAAACAACCGACAGTATTACCAACACCTACCTACAGCTTTTTTTTACTTGGCAAGGGCTATTTTGCTTGAGGCTTAGCCAATTTATATACTGACGTAACATACACACACTAGGCAAGAAGAGCCAGCAACAAATATATACTGCCGTAAAAGAGAGAGGGATGGATGGATGGCAACACAGTATGTGTGTGCGTGTGTGTGTATAATATGTAGTATTATTAACTAGATTGTGTTGGCAACCCACCTACAACTAAAAAAGATAGAGATGCCAATGTTGCTGTAAGATGAAGAGAGAGACCTATCGTGACCTTTGTAAACCTCTCTTGGGGGAAACACGATGTGCTATACACACGTGCGCGCGCTGGCGCTTCTCATTATTTTGTATTGTGACGCAAACAAACAAATAAATAATTGTTGTTTTTTAGGATGCCTGGCCCCTATAACCTCGCCAGGGTGCGTGGTGCCCAACCAAAAAAAAGTAAAAGGTTTTCTAACGGCTGCGGCTGTAGATTACCGCACCTCTGTAGGGTTTCACGTGTTTTTTTTTTCCCCCCCAAACTTCCATGAAACCCTACAGAGGACCTCCGTAATGCATGCAACGTGTACTAACGACTCTAGTGTTATTTGATGTTGTAATATTTTGGATATAGAGTTTTATTGTGAGATATAGATAAAAATAATTATGTTTATTATAATATTTTTTTGATGAAGATGGAGAATGTATGTGTGTGTTACAAATAAAGTTGCATGCTTATTTTTTTAGTGTGTTTGTATGTGTATGTGTTTTTGATGTTCGACAGCATCTGAAACGATAAAAAAAGAATTTTATTGTTAATTTTCTCATGTAAAAACAACAACAACAAAATTTTTGTGCAAAAATTTCTGATTGTCTCGTGCTATAGTGCAAAAACTGATGAGAAAAAAAAAATTGTAACTGATAACTGATGAAATTGATATTGTAACTGATCTTGAACTAGTGAAATTTTCGTATTGTGCCATTGAAACTGATTGTGCTAGTACAAAAATTTCTTCTTGTGCAAGAAAAAATGTTAAAAACTTGTTAAAACTGCTCTGTGACCCTCTCGTTCTTCACGTCGTGGACGAAGGACTTCTCGGCGACCAGGATGACGCTGCACATGGTGTCCTCGGGCAAGGCTTCGTGGAACTCGCAGACGACCTTGATGTTGGTTCGATCGTTGACCACCACCTGCTTTCTCTTAGATGTGTTGATGACGAACATGGGTCTGCGGGTTTTGAATTCGCTGGGCGTGTAGTACATGTCCATGCTCCCCTCGGTCACGCGTTTGAAAGAGGTGTAAGCTTCGTAAAGTTTGAGGTAATCGTCTTTTGTCATGTCGAGGTTGTAATTCTCGCGCGGGAAGACTTCGTTGCGTCCATTCTTCAGATAAACGTTCTTGATTTTGCAGTCGTCGAACTTGCTGGAATCTTTTTCCTGGTTGTTATCGCGCCTGGTCTGAAAAAGCACTACGACGAAATCTGGCATGTCGAACTGTATGTTGTTGAACTGTGTCGTCACGTCGAATTCCATGTGACTTCCCGACGCCATCTTCTGCACGCACTGGTAACCGTGAAAGTGAATCGGTACCTGCGGATTCTTCAAGATCTCCGCTTTGTACTTGAGAGCGTAGTTTGTTTCGTATTCCACGATCGGCATTCTCAATTCCATGCTCCGGATGACGCACTTGGCCGCTTCAGGTAATGTGTTGGCTATCGGCGTGCCGTCGGCGTTCAAGTTGGTGTATCGCATCAGTGCGTTGTTGTCGTTGGCCGCTCTTCGAAACGTGACGCGCAATCCTCCCTTCCACATGATCTCCTTGTAGTCCGAGAAGAATCCCGGCAGCAGACGCATGGGAAAAAGCACCGTGTGACTTCTAGTCGATATTTTGGTCCCCGCTTCGAATCCTCCCGCCTGGTAGTATGTCGCGTCTGTTTTGGATAATTTCAAAGTTCCCACTGCCGTCGACGTGATGCCTGGATAGTCTATTCTGTCGATGACGGTGTTGTGTTTCTTCACCTCCACCTGCGAGAACAGGTGAGGCACGAAGTTGTCCACGAGTATCAAATTTGCATTGGGCGGAAACGCGTCTCCGCTTTCCTTCTTCACCACGTCGAATTGAAGGTAGAGGTCCGCTCTGTGAGGATGAACGAACCCGTCGCCTACGTCCACGTCGTATTCGATCTCCCTGTTCGCTTCGTTGAGATTGGCGAACGTGCGACGGTTGGGAGGGAAAGATTGCAATTCGTAACTTTCGATTTGCTCCATTTTCACTATGCGTGTTATTTATTATACGTTGATCTCCACGATGGCAGTGGTCGTTGCACCTGCGAAATCCACCACCTCTCCTTTCTCGTTCGTCACCACCAACTCTATGTCGTCTATGCGGTTGCGGCATACTGGAAAATAGATCGGCGAAGAGGGTGTGTAGATGATCGGTTCCATGAATTCGGAACTGGGTTTGAACGTGGCTATGATTCCCGTCTGCTTGTGACTTCCCAGCAACTCCCCGTCCGAAGATTTAGTGATCATTCCTTCTGCCACGTTACAGTGAACGTTCAGTCTCTATGGCCAGAAATTTAGGAATGTTTGCTGCCGTGTGCTTGATGCCAGCTTCGAGTTTTGTGTTGTTCTCGAAACCTAAAAGTTCACCCATGGTACCCAGGTCCACGGTCTCCGTCGCCGACACGATTTCCACTCTGTGCGTGACCGAATTTTGAGAAAAGTACGTGCCTTTGGGTAACTGAGCTTGCAAAGTGGAAAGATTGTATTGGCCTGGCGTGACGACGATGTGTTTGCTTCCGACGCTAATTTTGTTGTTGTGCTGCGTGACGTTAGGTATCAGGTACATGCTGTAGAATGCACGCAGAGCTACGGATTTAGGATAGACGATGTCGTCGTACAGCGTGAGTTTCAAGATTGAAGATTCGCTCGTGAGATGGAACACGCCCATCGTGTTTAAGATTCCACAATGCTTTCTGAAAATGTTCCACCGACGGGTTATTTATTTTAGACATGTATGCGAGAACGGAAAGGCATAGGTGGCCGCAGTTAACATCGGTGAAACCCTGGATGCGTTTGTCATTGTAGTAGAGGTTGGCAACACTGAGATACTTTACCAACCTGGCAGGTGGTGTGCCACCGAACGAATCGAAAACAAATGCATTGTTATCGTCAATTTTGAGGTAGCATATCCAATGTGTACCAGGATTTTTGTAACTGTCCAGGTTGACCACGCCATACTCTTTTTTCTTCACAGCAGAGGGTAGAGAATCGGACATGAAAACACCCCTGAAGTTTTTTATTCCCAACAGTTCGATCAGAGATTCAATATCGAAGTTGGACAGGGCTTCTTCTTTTTTTTATATTTCTTCAAAGCATCGAGGTTGTTTTTTTGTTTTTTGGTTATACCTTTCCCCTTCTTCTCCATAGCCAGGTTGTGACGTTTCTGTTCTTCCAATTCTGCTTTGTTCTTCTTCGAGTCGATGACGGTTTTCGCGATGGCGGCGCTACCGCCGGCCAAACTTCCAACGGCCCCCAATGCTGCCAGGATGGCTGTGATGCTGAATATGAAACCTCCGATTTTTTGCTGTTTCCGCGAACGCTGCAAGCGTCTCAATTGAGGTGTGCTGAGAAGTAATTTCATTCCGTGTCCTTTCGTCAAGCAAGAACGTTTCTTCTCGCGTTGTTTCTTGGTGAGTAAACCATCGAGGGCACCTAGATTTTTCAGATTGGAGTATGGTATCTGGTACACGACACCTTTGGGCTTCATGTTGATGCTTTATATGTTATCTTCACGGTATGTTATTTATATATATGTTCTGAGATTTTTTTTGTTTTGTGTAATTTTTTTTCGGTATGTTATTTATATATAAATGTTCTGAGATTTTTTTTGTTCCGTATAATTTTTTTTCAAGGATATACTGCGCGCAGAACCGTTACACAAATTCTATTACGTGCTTTGTTTTCTTACCAAGAAGTTCCTTTGTACCCTTGTACACGATTTGAGTTTTGTTCTCGATTAAAATAGCTAGCTTCTCGTCGGATAACATGTTAGCGTATCGATCTGGTAAAAATAGACTGTATTGTGCGTTGAGCAACAGACGCGCCTTGGGACCATACTGGGTAGAAACAATTGAACCGGAAGTTATCGTGTAAGGTTTGTCCACTTCCAATTCCTGAATTTTTACATATTCGACTGATGAATTTAGCATTTGTTTTAATGCTTGGGCGTCTAGTGATTGTTTACTCATTTTTATAAGATGGCAAACACAACTGGAGGTTTTTTTTTTATGTAGTGTTATTTATATGCCGAAGAAATTTTTTTCACGGTTCGAGAAATTTTTTTATTTCTACACACCCCATCCAAATTTTTGTTTCGTGTTCATGGCGATGGTGGTGCCCAGTGCTGCAACTCTTTCTCCCAGCGAAGCGTCTCTGCTAACGAATCTTTCGAAAGCTGCGTGCTCTAACTTTCTGTCTGCTTCGTGACGTGCATCCAGATCGGTGCGAGTGGTGTTGTAGGCGATGTCGTGATCTTTGCATGCGGCGTCCAACGGATTCACACCCTTGTCTCCTCTCTCCAATCTTTTCTCGAGTTTGGTACCCGGTCCGCAGAACTGGTAGCCGGGTAAATGTATCTCGAAAGGTAACTTGTTGATGATGTCGTTCACGAGTCCCTTTCCTTCGGCCATGTTCCAGAATCTCGGAGGCAGCGTGTTGATAATTTTAATGAGGTGACCTATGCCCTTGTCGTCGTTCACGATGAAGTTGGAAAGTTTGGTGCTGATCATGTCCACAATTCCTACCTTCTCGTTGTAGAAATTACGATTGCCTGCATTCTCCTCTCCTGCAATAACCAACAACCTGTCTATGAGCTTGCGCACGTCGTCCACCCACACAAACTCTTTGGGCAGGGTGTTGTAGAGTTTGACGCCGCTGCCTGTTTTGACCTGGTTCCATATCGGTTTGATGAGATTCCTGTACTTTTCGCCGCTGCTCGATTTCACCCTATTCTGCGAGGCGTCGTTGTTTTGGTACAAGGCATCCGTCATGATCAAAATTTCCTTGTAACTCTGGTAATCTTCGTCGGTGTAATCTTTCGGCTGCTTTTTGGCAACGAGTTCCCACAGTCCCACCGTACCCGGATACCTGTTCCAACTATCCTTCTCGCCTAAATTAACTTTAATGTCGTTGCCTTCGAAACTCACCTTCGATTTTCCAATCTTCCAAACCACACCGCCGCCTTCGTTGCTCTCCATGCTCGGATACAATCCGAACACTTCATCCTTGTCGAATTTCCCCGTGCTCAGGTAGTCTCGTGCCAAAGGTCCCAACTCGATCTTATCCAAAGACGATGGCGTACTACCTATGGCTCGACGTCGTGGCGGTACGTCCTTCAGTTCGAACGGCGTCGAAGGAATGCTCGAAATGGGCGTGGGTACGGTGTAACTTTTAGCTGCAAGTGGTACGAGTTCGTTGATCAAATTTTTATTTTGTTCCGTAACGCCTTTAATTTCTTTACCTAGATCGCTGATGGCGTCGATCACAGGTTGATCTTGACGTTTCTTCTCTTCGTAGAATCCGCGATTCTCGGATTTCCAACCTTTGAAGCGTTTCGCGAGGTAATCGCGAAGCTTGAGATTTTCGTCTTCGATTTTTCGTTTCGTCATAACGTTATTTATACACGTCGTTTCTCACAACGTTGCAACGTTTAGAAAGTCGTTGATTTTGTTTCTGTATTTTCCGTCGTTGGGTTTTCTTGTCATGTCGATCGTCGCGAATCCGAAATCGTCACTGTTCCAGGTTCACCTGGTTCCAACAGTGGTCGACGCTCTGGATGCGCTGTTCTGCTCTTAGAACCGATAACTTGGTCTTGAGGCAATCCACGAAGTCCTCGAATGTGAGATGCTCCCGAACCACCTGTCTGCCGACACCCTTGGCCTTCTTGGTAACGCTGCCCTCGGCTTTGATGGTATAGGCCTTGGCGCGAAGACCTGCAAACTCGAGAATCACGTCTCCGTCCTTCTCGTCTTTGAGTTTGCCGGGCTCTTTTTTGTTGCGAGTCGGGATTTTGTATCGGTTTGGCTGGGGATAGCCTGACGTGTCAAAGAGGTTAACCAAAGATGAAACTGCGGCTATATCCCCGTATGCGTCGGCTGTGCGAACGTGGTACACCAAGCTGTCCGTGTCCGTGTAGAGAAGCGAGATGTCGTGACCGTAGTGTGGACGTAATATGTTGTAATACGTCTCGAACATGTGAAGCTTGCTCAGATCCAGAACAGTAGCTCCGACGTAGATGGGCTTGGTGAGTTTCACCACACCTTGCTTCATGTGAATCAGAGCCAGCTGCTCGTTATAGATTGTTCGAGACTTGAACAATGGACTTGCGACAAGCTGACGACATCGCTCTTTCCTCGTCACCAATTTTATGTCCACGCGATTCCGTACATTCTCCATGGTTTTGCCAAACACCGCATTATTCATGAGTTTGAAAAAATCCTTATCAAACTCGGACGTGGCTGCTGTGCGGTGTTTGGTGTTGAGCTCGATGTATGGGCGTAACCACGAAGAATGCTCGAACTTGAGGATGTGGTGAACTGTGCGGACTGTGACCCCTTGCTGCATCAACCACCGGAGATTCTGGTAGTGAAGAACGTAATTCTTCTTGGGTTCGAAATCCATGACGAGCTTCTTCTGGTTGGAATCAGGTGGACACTTGAACTCGGGTGCAGGGGGAAGATCGCAGAACAAATCCTGCAGCTTCTCGGAGAACTCAAGGTCCACCTCAGCGAAGAACCCATGTTCCGAATCGCCGAAGCTTTCGATGTCGAATTTGGAAGGATCAGCCCACTCGAACCCTCTAAAGGGGAGTGGCTGCATCATGGAGTGCCCGTACAAGTTATTCACGTCCGTGTGCATGATGTAGCTTGACGGTTGGGTGGAGTCGTAGCCAGTAGCCATGTGATGGTTGTTGGCGCGTGCGTGCCGTTGCGACACCTGGACCATTCCACCCCGCACGGCGCGTTCCACAAACAGCACCATGTCTACGTCCGAAAGAAGCTCCAGCTTGATTTTCGTCACCAGAAACATGGCTGACCACGCCAGTCCGGGGAGACTATAGAAGTAGGCGGGATCCAGGTGGTAGATGTTCATTGCGGTCGCCCGGAACGTCTGGAACACGTCGGCGAGGAGCGTCACATCAAGTCTGAGGTAGGCGTCGTGGTAGTCTCCGAGAGTTCGACAACCCAGCTCGCGCCACATGGACTGGGCGTGATGATATTCTTCGTCGCTGATGTTCGAGCCTCGTAGCTGACTGTAGAACTTCGCCTGGGGAGGTAGCAACGTCTCCGCAAACTTGGTAGAGTCGGTGACGTATTCGTAGGGGTAGACCCCCTTACGCCTGAAGAGACCGGCGTCCAAGTTTGGAAAATTTGCAGAGGTAATAAGCATTTGTTCGTTGCTCAGCTTCCCCGCAAGAGCATCGAGGCTGGCCGGGAGGAACCTCAGGGAGTCGAGGAAGCGAAGCTCGATGCTCCTGCTTTTTGAGTTGGGGATCGGCACCCACTTGCTGACGCTAATATAACGCTCCTCGTTTTGTGCCAGGATATTGATTCTTGCATTGTCGTATCCAAGATGCTTGATCAGGTGGTGAAAGTCGTACCCCGAGCCATTGTGAAAAAACACAGGGAAGAAGCGCGGGTCCCGGGCCAAGCGGTTGCAGTCGTTGCACCAAGGACCAACGTACCTACCGTTAAAGTGATCGTGGTGATGGACTTTACGGTTGTTGACGCTAAACTCACAGGTGCACACAGGACAGGTAGTAGCCTCCTCGTGTCTACGTTGATCGTCGGGGGACAGTGGGAGCATAGACTTGGGGGTCAACAGCACCTTCCCTATCTCGATGGCCTCGACAACCATCCTCTCGAGGAAGTGTTTGGCTGCGTCGGGACCGCGATACACGTAGGGCTCGGGGGCAATGTGTTGGTCCCGTCGCACCACAACGTATGCGAAACTGGATGCCTCGTGGAGTTGGTAAGGGGTGGTGGAGGAAACTTCGGGATCGGGATCGCAAGTGGACAGGGGTTTGAGGAAGGCCTCGAAATCCGCGATGATGATAGCGGGGTGCTCCACCATGGCACCGTGCATGTGGAAACGCTCCACGGTACCAGGTTCGGGCAAGTCTGCCACCCCAGGCTCGTTGGCTTTGCAGTAGAGCTTGTGGTTAGCGAGCTTCTCGGCAGCAATGTTGCGACCTCTGATGCGCTGGTAATCCTGCCGTTCTCGATTACGAAATATAGACAAGCACCTGGGACAAACTTCTATGTGGTGACTGTCTTTGCTCAGCTGGCTCGAAACAAGCCGAGAGAGGGAACGGATGAGAGTGTAATGGTGATGGGTCTCGTCCTTGATGAGCAGAAGATAAATTTCCTGCGCACCGCCGTCGTCTACGTCGCTCACCCGGATAGGGTACACCACATTTTCGTCGGTGAGGCCATAAACGTTGATGGCCAACCGAGGGTTGTGTGTACGGGCCTCGAACTTGCGAATGTCCGAGACCTCCACCGGGTAGTCGATCCCAGCAATGGCATCTTCCAGCTCTGGCTCGTAGGGTAGGTAGTGGTTAACTCGGTGTGGATGGTTTTTCCAGTGAACAGGGTGCAATGCTGCAAGCACACACCATATGAAGCACTTGGCGTCACTGTTTTGAATGTTCAGAACAGCCATCTTTGCCACGATGGCAGATGGTAAGGGGACGTAGCTGGAGGCGGAGAGAGGCACAAACTTGGAAAGTTTGACGCGCAGTTCGTGAGGCTCCCCACACAGCGAACCCCCCGAGCCCTTGGCTTGATGTTCCTCCTGCTTTGCCAGCAGCTCCTCGACAAACTTCTTGTAGATGTCCTTGAGGTTGTCGACATCCGCCAGATGCAGCGTTTTCGCCTTGGTGTTGTGGCAGAAGCTGTAAATTTCATCAGACGGCTTCTTGTACCAGCAACGAAGCGATGCGTAGAATTTAGTGGAGTGCGTAGCCAGTGCATCGCCGAGGATGGAAATAATTTGAGCTTGCACGTTCTCCAAAAAACTACGCACGTCGCATGAGCCCTCCGAAGTAAGGGGAAAGTTCTCTAATAAACGCTGGAAAGCAGACTGGTTCGCTTTTATCGCAGGCTTGACGCATTTGGCGAGTGGTGCATTGATGGAGGCTGCTTCTGCCTTCCTCTTGGTTGAGCTGGTCGACGGTTGAGCCCCAGATGTACTTGTGCTTAAACAAGTAAGCTTATGCTTTTTGACATATGCAATTGTAATGTGTTTATTGCATCCGGAACACAGTTCGGTGGCAGCCAAATGCTTGCCTGGCACGCAGGTGCGACAATGTCTTGCAAAATTTTTGCTTGATATAGTTTTTTTGCACACAGGGCAACTTTTCATGGAGCGCATTTTTTCGGGGTATGTTTATTTATATATGGGTGGTGTTGCCTTCCTCAAATATGTGTTTTAATCAACTCTATAAAAAAATAAAAAGAAATATATAAGAAAAATATAATTGTAGATAGAAAAAAAAACACAATAAATATTGTATGCATGTGTAATTCTATTTAGTTTATTTTTGTTAGACACAAATTTTCTTCAGATTTTATTCCCCATTAGTATATTTTTCCACCAATCTAGTAGAGGTATGAAACTATGAAAATATTCTTGTTTATATCGTATTCTATTATTTTGGCTGATATAATAGCAAATATATATATATATAGCTATTTTGAAATTCTAAAACTTTCAGGTATACTTATTTTTACATGCAAACCTACATCATAAAAAAATTACACAATCGTATTTTTTTTCCATACACACATTTTTTATTTTCAGAAAAACAAAATTATTTTCGATCTTTATTTTTTTAAATCAAGCAATAAACATTATTTGTGTTTATAGTATTTGTCGGGCAATAGCAGATAAAACAAGAATAGGTTTTCTACGACCCATAGTTTACGAGTTACAAAACAACTTAGAAATTACATCTTGAAATTTAAATTTAAAATAACTCGAAAACAATAAGCATTAATCATTATGTTTCCAATAAATTGTAGAATACATTCAATTTTTTATCAAATATCATTAAAATTTTCGAAATAGAGTAAAAACTAAGCCAGCAAATCAAGTTTCTCAAAAAATAAAAAAATTGTCTATATTTTCGAAACTTAAGGGGGTGGAATCGATTTTATTTGCTAGTCAAATAGTTTTCGTCAAATCCTATCCAACAAACCTAAAATCATCATCCTAGGTCAATTAGGAGACAAGAAAATCAATGTCTTGGAAAACATCTTAAGACAAATATCTTAAGAAAATTTTCTTGACAAACCGGAAGTAACATCTTGACAGACCGGAAGTCGACTTTCTTAAAGATTAAGACAAATATCTTAAGATGTTTTCCAAGACATTGATTTTTTTTGGTTCCTATGGGACCTAGAACCACGTAACTTTGGATTATGTATATACTGTTGTTTTTTTCCTACATATTTACTAGGGTTCGATAGTGTTGTGGTTGTGTTGTTGCCTTGTAATCAAGAGGTCCTAGGTTCGAACCCGATAAAAGTATATAGTGGTTCGGATTCTACTTTAAAAAAAAAACTGTAGGTCTAGTCCCGATTAGCCTTACTGTACATAAAATAGACTTAAAACAACAAATCCAATCCAGAGTATCAACAAATTCAAAAAAATAGAGTTTCCCCCTGTACACTTGTATAATTGTAAACTCCAACTTCGATACCCGACGGAGGTGGATCGGATCCCACTGTAGACCCAGTTTCGATTAGTCTTACTATGCATAAAATAGACTTAAAACAACAAAATCCAATCCAGAGTATCAACAAATTCAAAAAATAGAGTTTCCCTTGTACACTTGTATAATTTTAAACTCCAAGTTCGATACCCGGCAGAGGTGGTTTGGATCCCGCTGTAGGCCCAGTTTCGATTAGCCTTACTATGCATAAAATAGACTTAAAACAGCAAAATCCAATCGAGAGTATCAACAAATTCAAAAAAATAAAGTTTCCCCTGTACACTTGTATAATTGTAAACTTCAAGTTCGATACCCAGTGGAAGTGGATTCTTTTCAAGCACATGTTATATATGCTCATATTTTTTTTGTTTAGCGTAATTTCATTGTTTAATCAAAACAACACTTTCTGTTCACTAACGCCGCTCGCAATTATTATTAACACACACACATGCAAAAAAATAACAAAAAAAAAACAAAACTTACCTACAAAAAGCTGCTAGCAATTTAACACACACAAAAAACAGTAGTATAATTGCGTAAATTTTAGTTTTATAACTGGTCAAGCAACTTGTGTGCGTATAACTTATGCTGATATGGTACTCGCCTGACAGACCAAACTAATTCGGTTTCTATTACACTTGATATTACACTTGGTATAGCGTACACTTTTATGCGACTACCCAGTAGCAATACTCGACTGCAACTGATGTGCGCGAGGTTTCTAATAAAAACTTATACCTGTCGGTAGCTAAAATTCCAAGGTTGGTTCGAGTTACGTGTACATGGCTTTTGACGATAAATAATAACAAAAAAACAACACACCCGTCCATCATGATTTGGATCGTTGCCTTTGGAATTTTCTGTATTGTAGTCGTCATAATATGGGTCACCTTGGCATACTATAAAAAATCCAGCAAGAAGAATAGCGAAAAAGCAGACAAAAGCCCTGGCATGTATCACGCCCCGGATTCGCCAGATGTTAATCAATACCCGAGTGTACCTGGCATGCCCGGCGGTGAAAACAACGCAATACCCACGAGGTCACCCGTACAAAAACCGGTCGGAGTTGGGCGGAGCAGACCTTCGGGTGGGAACAATAACACAGGAGACAATCAGACGCCACTGCCTCACGTTCCCACGCTAACTCCTCCAGTTACCAGCAGCACTATGCCAAATAACCAAAATACTACAACAACAATTAACCCACCCACTATTGCCGGCATCACCACTACCATACAAAAAAAAACACGTGAAACCCTACAGAGGTGCGGTAATCTACAACCGCAGCCGTTAGAATACCTTATACTTTTTTTTGGTTGGGCACCACGCACCCTGGCGAGGTTATAGGGGCCAGGCATCCTAAAAAACAACAATTATTTATTTGTTTGTTTGCGTCACAATACGAAAATAATAAGAAGCGCCAGCGCGCGCACGTGTGTATAGCACATCGTGTTTCCCCCCAAGAGAGGTTTACAAAGGTCACGATAGGTCTCTCTCTTCATCTTACAGCAACATTGGCATCTCTATCTTTTTTAGTTGTAGGTGGGTTGCCAACACAATCTAGTTAATAATACTACATATTATACACACACACGCACACACATACTGTGTTGCCATCCATCCATCTCTCTTTTACGGCAGTATATATTTGTTGCTGGCTCTTCTTGCCTAGTGTGTGTATGTTACGTCAGTATATAAATTGGCTAAGCCTCAAGCAAAATAGCCCTTGCCAAGTAAAAAAAGCTGTAGGTAGGTGATGGTAATACTGTCGGTTGTTTAACTCTTCCCTCTCTCTCTTTTTCTCCTTTCTCTCTTTTTTTTGTAAAAAAAGCTATGGCAAAAGTACCAGTAGGTTGGCAAATTGCTTTATGCACTGTAAGGCAGACCTCAAGCAGTATTGCCAGCTCCTTGCTTTAGGTTAGGTTAGACCAAATAAAAACCTTGGTGATTTTTCGAGTAAGATGTTGGCAATACTGCAGAACAAGCCTCAAGCAGTATTGCCAGCTCCTTGCTTTAGGTTAGGTTAGACCCAAAAACAAACCTTGGTGATTTTTTCGAGTGAGGAGTTGGCCACGCTGCAAGGCGAGCCTCAAGCAGTATTGCCAGCTCCTTGCTTTAGGTTAGGTTAGACCCAAAAACAAACCTTGGTGATTTTTTCAAGTGAGGAGTTGGCCACACTGCAAGAAAATAAGACTCATGCCTTACAAGAGCAAACCATTAAAACAAGCCTCAAGCAGTGTTGCCAGCTTCTTGCTTGAGGTTAGGTTATACCCAAAAACAAAAACCTTGGTGATTTTTTGAGTGAGGAGTTGGCAACACTGCTTGAGGCTTTCTCGCAGTGTTGCCAGCTTCTTGCTTGAGGTTAGGTTATACCCAAAAACAACCTTGGTGATTTTTTCGAGTGAGGAGTTGGCAACACTGCGAGCCTCACCGAGCCTCATTTTCGGGCGGCGAACCGGGGACACTACTCTACTATTAGCCTATAAATTCTGAATAAATGTTGCAAAAATACGCGAATAATATTATAACATGATATAAAATACATCGTAATTGCAAGCTTTAACTTTCGTTTTAAAAGTTGCTCAATGACACAAATGGTAATGGAGAACCATTTTAAAGGGATTCTCATTTGCCACTTTGTTTTTTTTCGAGAGTTCTCTACTCCTTTCATTTTGATTTTGATTTCCTCAAATATTCTGCTGGAGACTGCTGTCCCATCAGCTCCAGTGGCTGTAGGGATATTTCATATCCATCTGTCTCCTACTGAGCTTCGAGCAATTCGACTTTAACAATCTGTCTTACTGTGACATACCGCTAACAAATATAAGAATATATAACAGTTATATTAAAGTAACATGTTGATACATGTAAAGTCGTCACGGACACTTCTAGGTTGTAATAATTCCATTGAAAGTTAATGGGATTGTTACTACCCAGAAGAGTCCGTGACTGTATATGAACCTTGGTACAAGAAAATGATGTGTTGCACCGTTGCGCATTGAAATAATAATTGCAGAAATGAAATGTATAAACAATGAGGCAGTGAATATATGAGTAGTGATTCATTAGTATTTTTCTGTTACTCTCTTGTTAAAATTATTAAATATACGAGGGCCATACTGAAAGTAATGAGCAACAATTTAAAAAAAAAAATCAAAATCCACCAATACACGCAAACTAAGTAAATCATCGCAAAATATAGACTTTACTGAACGCGTCGAGGTAGTGTGACTTCTTTTGCTTCGATGCTTCGATCTCGTGATCGAAAGCAGTTGTTTCACATCGGCAGACAGTGATATCTCGTTTCGACAACGTGTTGTGATTCAATTCCTTGTTGAAGAGGGAATTTCTACTGCTGAAATTCACAATAGTCTTCAGCGTGCATATAGAGATGTATGCGTGGGTACTAGCAGTGTTAGAAGATGGGTATAACATTTTAAGGAAGGAAACATCAGCAGCAAAGATCAGCCTCGGAGCAGTCGTCCACGAACTGCTGGCAAAGTTTTAGGCACAGTTTTCTGTGCTGCAGAGGGGTGAATTCTGGTTGAATTTGTTTGACGAGGAGAAACCATTAATGCTCGCCGTCATATACAAACACTGCACAAGCTCCATCGTGCATTGCGGATATACGCATGGAAACAAAACCACCCTTCAACACGATAATACACGCCTGCTCTCTGCTCACTTCACCAGGGAGAAAATTTGGGAAAATGGGGTGGGAATTTCTGCATCACCCTCCCTACAGTTCCGATATTGAACCTTCCAACTGTCATCTGTTCGTTTTTTTTTAAAAGAACGGTTACGAGGCCAACGCTAACAGACGGCGGAGGACATATAGAAAGCAGTGCGTCAGTGTCTGCGAGCAGCTGGAACGGAGTTCTGTCGTAAGGGTATTTTCAAGCTTCCAGAAAAGTGGGATTCATTGATTGATATGGTGTTTTAAGTCCACTTTATGCACAGTAAGGCTAATCGGGACTGGACCTACAGTTTAAAGTAGGATCCGAATCACTCGTGCCTCCACCGGGTATCGAACCCGGGACCCCTTGATTACAAGGCGGCGACGATACCACTGCGCCATCTCCAGAAAAGTGGGGAAAATGTGTGCAAAGAAATTGAGAGTTTGCTGAAAAGTATAAAAAAGTCTGTAGACTATGATGTAGCATCTTTTTCCTTAATAAAACCAAATCTTTCTTCCTTTATGAAAAGTTGTTGAACAATACATTCAGTATCACACTCGTATATTTACGAGTATATATGTATTTCCTTTTCACACCTGAATCTGGCTGCAGATATGACATCCCCCTCCCAATCGAAACATGTAATAATGTAAACCTAAGCTATGAGTTTGTAAAAATAAAAATTTAGGCCTATCAATAACATGACTAATAATAGATTTTTCAAATTTGTGCAATTATTATTATTTTTTATTTTTATATTTTCTTTAGAATTGATTTTGAGAAAGACTGTCTGATGATATTTCTATGTATGTTTATGCAATCAATGGCATAATTCAAATTATACGTAATATGGTCGTAATACAGGGTGGCTCAAAACGTCACTTAACACCCCCAGTACAAGGCCAATGCGGCATGGAACGTGAAAATGGTGATGACCAATCGTTGCCTGGCCAAGGGGGAACCACATTGACGTCATCCGCATTGATGCTACTGGTTTTTCCTGTTAGACTTGGACTGGTTGTGTAGTCCTGGCTCAGCTGTTTGTTTTCGCCTCACACGATACTTGTTTCCGTATATCTTTGTTGCCACAAGGCTTTGCGCAGAACAGAAAAGCGATTAGCAGAATTGATTCACAAAATATTTTTTTTTCAACTAGATGTGGCAAATATTTAATAAAATACAATATACAATTGTCAGCTAATCAATTTGTCGTGTACAAATGTCATCGCTTTGGATAAATTATTAAATATTAATGAACACGAATCCACATCATCTCTGGATTTTTTTTCTTTCATTGAGCACTGAACAAAAACAACCAACACTAGGAAACCTCAGACAAAAGCACTAAGTTTCTCAGACCAAGAACTAAGGAAGTGAGGAAGACCCTGATATAGGGTTGAAACGTTAATTGTTAAGTGTTTTTATTTCTTAATAAATCTGCCTTGGTCAGCAACTTAGTGTTTTTAATATGGAAACAAGGCTTAATTATATTACTATTAGACAAAAAAATATCCCTTGCCAAACTCACAGATCATCTTCACATGGCCAAACTGTGCTCTGACTGGCTGTTCCACAGCTTGTAGCCAAGAAAGCTAGTTGCATTTGGAACACGATCACGATCTAACCGTCAAAATCAGTCTAGCAGCCAGCCTGGCAGCAATCATTTTCAGCCAGGTAGCAAGTCCAGCGTCAACGAGGGCATTCCTACTGGAAATTCAGTTCCGTGTGATTCGACCTTTAGTAACGTAGGAATTCTGAAATTGGTCCGTACACATTGTATCCTATGTAATTCACCTGGAGGGGGACTAAAATCAAGGAGCTGGTGAGAAGGGGTCCTGGTGCATTACCTTCTCTACCTGAAAGCCTAATGGCATGCTTGGGTTACGTGACTAAACGTCAGCAACTGGAGGCGAGATAGCCGCCATGTTTGATTTGCTTCTTGGGAATCAATTATGGAAATTTTTAGTGAATAGGAAAATTTAGTGAATATGGAATTGTAATGCAAATTTAAGAACTGTAATCGAGTTTACATGACGTGTAAATATGCCTAAATGTACAAAAGGTATGGTGTATAAGTGCTGTCTGCTTAATTGCAGAGGCAATTATTATGAAAGAGGTAAGAGTAACGTTCAAATGTCTTCAAGATGTTGCTGAAAATGAGAAATGTGTAGGGCAATTCCATGTAATTCTGTCCCTATGATAAAATACACTTAAGTAATATAGGTTTATACTCATAAATAATAACGGCTCCGTAATCACATCTCCCACCCTCGATTTCCCGCACATTTAAAATATTTTCGTAAAAAAATAAGTTTCTTCTAAGAAAGGGAGTTTCAAAATAAGCCGGAAAGTAATTTTTAAAGTTCTACGTGCTAGGAAACTTACATAATAACATAAATAGTTCATGATGTAAAGATTTCATGTGTCCGGAATAGGCATCTAATATACTCTTAGATTTGGTCAAGTTTTCTCGTTTGTCAAAATTTTTCTTTTAGAAATATCAAATAATGTACCCTGAATTACAACGTTAATATTAACGATACGATGCGTTGTTGCATATGATTGCAAAATAATTTGTTTCAAGATTTAGTCAACATTTAAAATATTACGGTAATGTCTACCAAAGCAGTTTGATAGTGTAAAATTATGCAAGCATTCGATAACATATTCATATAATTTACACAAATTTTCAGTTTAAAAATATGCTTAAGGAAAGATAGCTATACAAGTGGGCCAAATTGATACTTGTGCACCTTTACATTCTTATTTAAACCCGCTTTTATGCTTCTTTAGGCTATTAGACTTATGGAAGATATGTTATGCATTGAAATACAAGGGTACGATGTGAAAAAAGAACTCAGATTAAATATTCGTGTGTAAAATTATCCAAGAATATATTACTTATGTTTCAAACACAAATGTTTTTACACAGAAAGCATTTTATTATTTAGTTATGTTAATATGAACTGCAAATGTAGCAAATTTTATAAATTTGATTCATGTGAACTGTTTTATTAATTTTTTGTCTTTGTGAAGTTTGATGTTTATAATTTTGATGTTTATTGTTTCATAATTCACTAATATTCTTCACGATTTTACTAACAGAGTGTAAACACAGTTTAAGGAAATGTTCCAAATGATTATTTTCCAAATGGACGCTAAGATCGAAATATTAATATGCATTGTTCTTTCAATTAAAATGTTGAAACACAAGTTTTTGTCACAGCCTTTACTATCGACAATGAAAAGATTCATTTTGTATCTAAACTTTCGTTCAATAATGTCAAAAGATAGAAATTACAATGTGATAAATGATTTAGGTTTAGTCTTTATTCACAGAAATGTAACATTGCCCTTGTACCAATTTCTTTCGCTCTTCTTGAAAGGTTATAGAAATTAAGTTCTTGTATTTTGATTGTATAGCTACACAGAATATCTGTATTATCTGGTTGATTAATTCTGGTTAAAGTTAAAGTAAATTTAATTGATTAGGTATCTTGGCAAGTTTACGGTTAAACTAACTTGCGGGATTTTGATTTAATGCATTGATTTTACAAACATAATTTCATAATTTCTGTACCTGACAAATATTCCGGATAATATTTTTCAAAGATTCAAAGAAATACAATGTTTAAATTTTACCACCAGGAAGTTTCTCACCGTTTTCAACTCCTTGTTTGTGCTATGGAAGGATTTTTTTGTGGTGGCGATAGTGACTTCCTGAATGAAAATGTTGGTGTAAATATTCAATATTCTACTTTTTTCTTCTAATTATATTCGTCAGTAGTATAAATGTCAAAATGTTATTTCATAAAAGATAGACATATACCTTTATTCTCTACGATAAAAATACGACAAGGGATTTACAGAGTTAGAGACGATCGCCTCCACATGATGACGTCTTGACTGAGCGTTGCGGCCTGAACCTCAAGATGGTGTTGCCTGGTGCCACTTATTGCACGATTACAACTTCGTTTCGATTTACTGGTTTTGTAGGAAAATAAATTATTTTATAACACCGTAAACATTTTTAAATGTGAGCAAACTTGCATAGGTATCTGTTAAAAATGAAAACGTGTCCCAAATTTTTTCTTAGGAATAAACATGTTAGATCTCTCCGGAAGGTTTCATAAATAGTTTGAATTGTTGTTTTAAGTCCACTTTTTGCACAGTAAGGCTAATAGGAACAGGACCTACAGTAAAAAGTGGTATCCGAACCACTACTGTGACTCCGCCCAGTATTTAACCCTGGACCTCTTGATTACAAGGCGATGACGTTACCACTACACCATTGGGGAGGCCACTTTTACAGGTACTATGTTGGTTAATGTAAATATATGACTTAGTCACTGCTGTGTGTGTGTGTAGAAGGGGGGTGGGGTTGTACTACTATATTCAAATGTATGTACGCACCTAATATAATTATTAGATATTTGTTGTATGTGAGGATGTATGCATTGTATTTATTTCTGGTATGGGAGGGGGTCTACATTTCTGGGGAGCGATGTATTCTCTTCTTGATGACGATGACTAGTATTTTTTCAATTCACAAATTGATCAGTTGTTGTACGTACATAACTAAGAAATATTGCAGAACACTACTAAATTTTTGTACAATAATTCCCATTTTTGTTTCACACAAGGAGTTGGTTATAGGCAATACATTGTAACTATTAAGAAACAATTATTCTCTTTAGGGCGATTTGAAGTGCTCAAACCAGAAAGCTTTTTATACATATGACAATGACGTCGATCCATATTGTGTTACAAAAATGGATAACATAAATACTCAAATAATGCAAATATTAAAATTATTATTGCTGGGAATATGCCAACACGAGAATAATATTAAATGATAAATGCAAATGCAATTTTTACATGCACAATACACGCAAGCAAACACACCACTTGATACTTACACGATATCTGCGTTTAGGCCCAAGGCGCCTATTATCATAAGTAGGCCTACATAGTTGAGAACTGCTAAGGAGCTAAACCATGTATAACGTTGCCGACTCATGACTGAATTGATCTACACACAAAGCTTTCCTTGTGTATATGCTGTGCCGTACGGTGATCGATGCCATGAATATATTATTATTTTTGCTTCTCATTTTTCGTTGATAATTATTTGCCTCCTATCTCTATCTTATGTTTTAATCTAGGTCTGTTGTCATATGCATTTGGTGACGCATAGCCTATATATATACACGGGTATACATACATACATGCTAATTCATATTGATTGATTGATTTGCTTTATTTTACGTCGCATTTTGTGCCACATTTGGCTAATTTGCGAGAATGGGGATGCCTGATGAAATTGATGAATTAACTCTCACAAACATCCATTACCAGTGCGGGATTCGAACCCAGGACCCTTGATGTCGTAACGCGATGTGCTAACCACTCCGTTACGGGGGCATGCGAATATGCATAAGAATGCCCATATATCCATACATGTATATTTATATATATACAATTTGATGTACAAATGAATTATTAATTAAACTTACTAAACTTCTTTACTCTTGAAATTGTTCAAATTCAAATTTTCCTCGCCATATTTGGTCACTCCAATACCAACCAAAAAGGTAAAATACAAGTCTAGCAGTTCATGCTTTTGCATATCAACTGAAGAGATATTACGCTGTGGCGAAGCAAATGACATTTTCGGTCTTCAAGTGATTCGTTTGAGGAACTAAATTTAGGGGAGAAAAATATTTACCATCATCGGACGAGACAGGCGATATTGCTGCATGATAACGCCCGACCGCACAAAAAAAGGGAAGAACGTCTGAAGACACTCAACCTCCACATGCATACATTCAGAGGTATGCACTTAGAACCTCGCTCACTTTAAAATAAACCAGGGCGTCAGTTTCCCGGAATTTCGGTTCCAGCGTTTTCCTTTTCCTCCTTTAATGATACTTTCAATTGTACATGCATGAGGCGTTAAAGCCAGATCTATTTAACGTAGGGTCGACACTGGGCTGCACATTCTTCTAGAAGATCCTTCGATAGTTTTTCTATCCTATCCCTGGAAATCTCGAGTAAGACACCGCATAACGCTAGAGAAAGGGAGAAATCGAGTGAGAGGAGCGAAGCAGTACACGCTGCTACAAAGTCTGGTTAGTGCAGTCTCCATTCCCATCCACGCGATCCCGCTCCCTCGCAAGTGTTCATTGGTCGAACCCTCTCGAGTCACTACTTACGCAGAGACTTGTTTTAATTCTCTTTCTTCAGAGATTCTCGAGAGACCAAGTCTTGGTTTCTGGTGTCCATCCAATGGGTTTAGTCGTTAAAGTATCTTGTTTAATCTTCTTATGGGAAGTTCTCGATTCAATTGGCGGTTTCTTGCGTAACGACACTACGTGGTCTAACTGTCACACCGGAGAACAGGGTTCGATTCCCAGGGTAAGTGACCTTAGATAGTAATTACTTCAGGAATGTCTCTGGGGTTCACCCAGGATCTAATAAATAGATGCATTTTGACAACCAAATGGTGTGAAAAGGGCGGAGACTGGTGCTCAACAAATCACTTCCACAAACAACCATGATTCCAATGTGTTCGGCCTTGCCTCGAATATGCCTTCACGGAACAGTGTGTTGCAGTGTGCAGGTAATAGCAGTGTTTGTGTGCGAGTGTGTGTGCAGTGTGAGAATTAACGGGGCATGCTAGAGATTCCCCCCCACACAAAATGAGTCCCAGCCAATAAAATTATTTTTATCCCCTAGGAATGTTTTGACCCCTTCAAAGAAAATTGAATTGAAACTATTTCCTTTAATTTCTTAACCACAATACACAATTGAAATATGATCCGTATCCATTACTGGTCCAGGGATCAAAGATTTGCCTGCAGAAAAGTATGCAGGCTTGTGCAAGTAGCCAGCTTCACTTAAGTTGATGGCATAGCGGATATTTTTCAAGTATAAAATTGGCCTCTCTTATGGCGCAGTGGTAGCGTCGTCGCTTTGTAATCAGGGGTCCCGAGTTCGATGCCCGGTGGAGGCAGATAGTGGTTCGTATTCCACTTTAAACTGTAGGTCTGTAGGTCCATAATCAACCTGCTGCCTATACTCTGTATCGGTTATCTCTGGAGCAGCATAACGAAAACAAACCTCTGTGCAAGTAGTAAAGCGAGTCGTAGACCAATGAACATGGGAGAGGGAACGGGATTCCGTTGAGGGGGAGAAAGCGACTGCAATTACCAGCCTTCGCAACAGCGTGTAATGCTTCGCTCTGCCCACTTGATTCCCCACTCACAATCTCTGCCGCTATGCGCCGCCTTGTTTCAGAAATAACCGGGACATAGTATATGTGAAATATACTCTATTCTTGGAATCCGTAATTTTTCATTTTGTGCTTTTATCTATGTTCATGGTAATTAATAAATCATTTTCTGAGATCATGTCCTATTTTAGTAAGTTTCAGTCTATTAATAAGTTCTCTATTACACAGTAAAGGACGAATTACTCGGAACTGGTAATCCAGTTAGTTGGCGATGAACTGACTACCTGACCAGATGTGATGCAGCCATCACTGATGGCTGCCTGTCTGCTCGACTGTTTTTGAGGAATAGGTCATGTTTTAATTGGGTCATTTCATACCAATCAGTCCAATGATGGTTCCATGACCATTTGTAGAAAATAATAATTTTTAGCACATACGTTTGTACATGTTCTAGATACCAAAAGCAATGCACAAAAAAATATTGTTTTATTTCTCCTGGGGTAGCCATTTTTCCAACATGGCTCATGGCTTTTTTTTGCTCATGTAACAGTTTACGGAAACCTTAATATCACAAAACCGATTAGAGCTAAATACTTGAAACAACATTCATTTTGTAGAGAATGAAGCATACTTTCTGATATTCAAGTATGTTTTGCTCAAAATTGCATCCTAAGCACGGAAATTATTGTGAAAAGTTGGGTAACAATTGTTAAAAAATGGATTTTTAAGCCAGATCTTTTTAGTCTGAGGCTTATTTTTTTTCATGAGTTGAACTACCTGCAGGGTGTCTGCAAATAAAATATCAGTGCTTATAAAAGCAACCCTTTTTTGCAGCAGTGGCTCAAAAATGGCCGTTTATGGAATTTGGTCATTTTTCTGGGTTAAATATCTCAGATGCGCCCTCTTTAACTATTAAGTAATTTGGCATGGAAGAAGCCCTGCATGAACTTAACTCGCAGTAAAAATCTCAACCTTGAGATTCAACTCGTTTGGTCAATATGAAGTATCGAATGTTACAGCAAGTGAATATGTTGAACATCAACCACTATATTTGTCAACTGACGCGAAAGTGTTCTTAGCTGTGCTCTCCCAAAGCAAGTAAACCTTTCATAAAATACAGCTTGTCCATTGCATTTTAAGAGCTCGGAATTAAATCATAGATCCAGATTCTTGTAAAAATGTTGTATCTGACAGTAACGGTTGTGTATCATTCAGTCTCGAACTACGCTAAAGACTACTTTGAGCTTTTCTGCATACCAGCATCCACTAATATATAAGCGCCACTACTTATAGGTCAAACCACAGATGCTGGACTGGATTAATAAGAGAAATCTTTGATTAAGGTGACCAGGTATTATCCGGAATAGTCCCTTTTCTTAGTCTCCCTTCCGATTTTTTAACGTAAAATGGGAATCCAAAATATCCCTCTCTTGTGGCAATGACTTATGGGCATTGAATTACTAAAATAATACATCCTTTAAGCTACGACTATTATTATTACTCGTATGAACTATTACATAGTAACCTTTAGTCATTCACATCCCACTACAGCGAGGTTTATATTCGTGGTCTACACCGCTGCGTTTACGTGGGAGCATAGCAAGGGATTAATGTGCCGAGTATATTTCACATTTGAATGTCAACAATGTCTAATATTCAAATGTTCTTAAACTATTGGAGTTTATTTTCTGTTTACCTGTAACCAATGCCCCCACTGCTCGGGTGTATTCGTACATGAATGGTTTGTGGACAGGTGACAAGAACGCTCTTTCAGTACAAACTTTGAAACTATGTTGATTAGAAACGTGAATTGCAATCACACGTGCATAAGCTTTTACAAAATGATATTTGAAAAGAATAATGTACTGATCCATTCATAGGCAAAATATCAAAGAATGGACTTTGCATATCACCATATTATGTAAGTTATTTACAAATTACTTATATATTTCATTAATTACTTAGTTTTTAAACAACTATTTAAGACAAACAGTTTTTATATTACAATGAGAAAATTTTGCCGTCCCGTTTTCCTTTCACGAAAATATGAAAAATGTGTGTTATTTTAAGAATCTTTTCACCTAATCCTAGATGTGCACTCTATTTTTATTTCATCCTTTTCTACTTACATACGCGTATATCTTGCCTCAGAAATAAACTACACAAAACATATTTGTTAGCCAATCGTTCTAGAGGAGCACAATTCTCTACAATTCTCTATGGTCACCAGTCCATTATTAACTGGAGGAGTTCTGTTGAAATTTAGTCACGATTGCAGTGTAGTAAAAACAGAGAAATACAACGTTATTTAAAATTACAGACGTGTTCAGTCAACCAGCCATATGTGTGAGAGTTTGGGATTGACGATATCGAAAATTTCATATCGCGATATATCGTCAAGAAAATAACGTCACATAAGGATACGATATTTTTCCGTATCGTGATATCAGCGATATACTTTCTGCACGATATATATATCGTCAAATATTGTGACGATATATCGCTGGCACCATATACAGGGTGTTTCGTAAGTTCGTTTACAACGCTTGGGAGTGTGATTGTACGAGTGAAAATAAGGTGGAAAGTTCATGTAACGAAATTCCGGAAACGGCTTTGTTGCCGAGTTATTGACGTTTGAAAACGTGGAAAAATGATTTCCCGAAGTGAATAATGGCAAAACTGGTGGAGAGAAGTCGTCGGTGTTTGGGCGGTCCACTAAGAAATTGTGTACGCTCTTGTCAAAAAATCACGCGGCAATGTTGTGCAAAGTCGGCGCAAGGGATTCCCCAAAGGACGCGAACGAAAATGTTGACGGGAGTGCTGTGGGTGTGCGTTCTGCGTTCTGCGTTCTGCGTGAGCTGGTATCGACGAAAATTGGCATGTGTTGAATGGCACCAAAAAAACAAAGAAAATTTCCTGAGGGAAGGGCACCATGACGTAAAAACGAAAAAATAAACTGTCATAGGTTGCATACCCTGAAGGGCAGATGGGTGTCCGTGTGATCAGACGTTAAGTACCACATTTCCCGCTAGGTGCGCCAACAGTGTAGGTTTCCTCATTAAGGAGTTCACGTGTCTGTGCCATTGGTGCTTCAGGTGCTGTGCCAGCAGCAGGTTGTTAGACATTCACGGTTGAATGGAAAGACGTGAGATTCTTGGACAGTAGTGTTGGGCAAGCATTTGACCTAGCAGTGTTACGTGTTAGTTCTTAGCCACAGCCCATCGTAATCTGTGAAGTGTACTAGTGATAACGGCCATAAACACTTGTAGCCCGGTGTAAGGGATGGCTGCATACACGTCCCAAGAGATGGCGGACATGCACCTGGTATAGGGGGTGTGGGGGTAACGCCTCACACTTTCTTGATCCAGTCGTGAGTGGGGGTGATGTGATTAGCATCACGCCCCTGACCGCCTTTACCCCCCAGGGTTTCCCCCAGGTACCCATGTTATTCGACGCTGGGTGAAAAATACCGGATTTGAACCGGCCGGGGATCGAACCCGGGACTTTTAGCATGGTAGTCAGACGCGTTCTCGACTGAGCCACTCAAGAATCACTTCATTATCATAGTATGCAATTTCAATTAGTTCCTTCTTGATGTGCCTCTCCGATGGCGTAGTGGTAGCGTTGTCTCCTTATTTTCAAGGGGTCCCGGGTTCGATACTTGTTGGAGGCACATAGTATGTAAGCTGATTCATCGTCTGAACAATTGACAAACGATATTGTTAGCAACATTGTCAGGCGACTGGTTCATTACACTGGTCTACATATGATTTTTTTTCTGCTGACTTAGATATTTTAAATGATTCTATATAATTTGAGGTCGCTGATTCCAAATATGTAGTCAGAAAAAGTGTATCACGTCACAATTTTTGACAAATCACATTTGAAAATTTTCATAATATTATAATACTGGGCTAAACTCCAACAATTTTCCATATAGATATCTGCACATAATGGTGGTGTAGCTGATAACAGGTATTAAGTTACATTGTCTCACAAGT
Organism: Lepisma saccharinum; assembly: GCF_977018435.1. Lineage (NCBI taxonomy): Eukaryota > Metazoa > Arthropoda > Insecta > Zygentoma > Lepismatidae > Lepisma > Lepisma saccharinum. The sequence goes on from NC_139252.1 coordinate 13,672,606, forward strand.
CACATTTCAAAATTTTCAGAAAGTTATATCCAGCTACATTCCAACAGCACTTGCAAAAAGAATGCGACGTAGTCAGATGTCCAATCAGAGTATCACGTCAAGTTGTTTAACAAACATACGTTTCTATTTTCTCAATAGGGAATTCTTAATGGACAAAAAGTTTAGGCAATTCCGGCAAATTGATCAATTTGTTTCACGAGCACATATGGTCAACACCTGATGCCTGTACTTATGCTAAACTTAACATATAGCACAGAATAGCACAACATGCGTACCTACTTAGGCAAAAATTTTCGTTTCTTTGTTTTTCTAGAGTAGGTGGCCTCAGGAACGTCACGCTGCAAGCACCATCAATAGTCGGCCATCATTGTTTCATTTCATCTCCCCTGATATCGGTGCTCCATGGTTTTTATGTCTTGGTGGAAGCGTTCGCCCTGTTCTTCACTTACGGCACTAAGATTGGACGCAAATACATCTAAGTGGCTGTGCAGGAAGTGAAGCTTCACACTCATATTTACTCCTAACTTTTGAAACGTCACCAACAAATTTTCAACTAGAACCTCATAGTTGTGCGTCCTGAAGTTTCCAAGAAAGGTTGTAATGACATCAGAAAAGGCACACCATGCGTCTTTCTCTGAGCGGTTAATTGTTTGTAAGAATTCTTCATCTTTCATTAGCATCCTTATCTGAGGACCATCAAAAATACCTGCTTTTACTTTCTCATGCGTCAATGCAGGAAATTTTGAGCAAACGCATTTAAAGCAAGCCCCATTCTTATCCAGAGCTTTTACATATTGCTTCATTAATCCCAACTTAATGTGCAGTGGAGGAAGTAACACTTTCTTAGGATCAACAAGCGGCTTGTTCTGGATGCTTTTCGCCCCGACTTCAAAGCTTTTCCTGGCAGGCCACAGTCTTCGTACCCAATGTTCGTTCCTTGCTCGACTGTCCCATAAACACAAAAAGCATGGATATTACGTGAAACCTGCTTGTTGACCAAGTAACATTGAAATGACCTTGAGATCTCCGCACACAAGCCAACTGTCATTTGCATACTTTATGTTTCGAAGCAGTTCTTTCATTGTTTCGTAGCTTTCCTTCAAATGTACAGAGTGGCCAACAGGAATGGATTAGAACAGGAATGGAACAGGAATGGATAAAGAACTTATTGCCATTATGCAGCAACACACACTTCAAACTCCTCTTCGAGCTATCAATAAAAAGCCTTCATTCTTCTACATTATACGTACGTACATCCCATAGCTTCAATTAGTCCCTTCACATCTGTACAATAGACAAGTTCTTCGTCACTTTGAAAATATCTTAATATATGCCTCTCTCTGTCCCGATACATGAAGGTTGTTCCAGACGCTAACAAATTTCTTTCCTTTAGTCTACGCAGGTCCTGCATACTTCATGAGGTGCCGAGGATTTATCGTGGTCACCCAATTTAATTCCGAAATATGCACTATATGCTCTCCTTACAAAGTCAGTAACATTTGCCCTTTGTTTTTGGATAAACAATGTTCGAATAACTGATTGAAAAAATATTCATTATAATATTCCATATGCTGCCATCTTGTGACCTCTTTACGGACTACGTTGTTTCATTGCTCTAAATATACATCGCTAATATTAGATAATTTTTCTATATTCCTCCGAAACCTGACGTGATAGAAAAAAACGGATTTCGGTTTTGGATTTACCACCCTCGAATTACTAAAGAACAACCAGCAGCCTCCAGTCAGCAAAATGGACGTAGACCAGTGTTATCAACTGTATAACATCAACATCATTGTTGTATAACATTTTACAATTTGAAAACTGTCAAAGAAGTCTCATTGTCACATTGGCCCGAAATCTCCCTGAGATACTGACGCAGACTCAGAAATAATTGAAAGACGTATGAAGGAGGGGTATTTTCTTGGAAGCAGTAATTTATTTAGTGTACATTCAAAATACCATGTAACATGCATGTTTTGTCTAAAATAATATTAGCTGAGGTGGTACTAGTAGGGTTCCTTTGCCCCTCTACTGACGCTGTCAGTGGTCTGATTCTAAATATTAACACACCGATCAATATACCTTGAACTGATGCGCTTAGAGCTGCAAGTCACAATAAGTCACATTTTTTTTATTCAGTCACAATTTCATGGCGATCATTAAGAGACGAAGAACTATTCTTGGGAATCTGTCGTTCACGTAATTTTAATGAAAGTCATGTGATATATCAGACACATCAATCACTAGTTATTTTTTAGGAACTAAAACAAAAATACTACTTCATTTTACGGAAACACATTTGTGCCAAGAGGTATATAACGCAAGAAATGTTGAAAGTAGGACATCATGCATTGCTTTTTTATTGTCGAGAAATTAGACTCTTTCGTTCTGAACGAAATAGCAACAATGAACACAGTCTCTTCATCATTTCAAGTAATTTTCTTATCTGAAGCAGCTTTGTGGAAGTTTGAAACCAAATTCCCAAATTGGACGCACAATAATGTAAATTTATACATTGAGAGTTACTTTCCAGTTAAATAATTCCATGAACTATATTAAAAATGTAGAAAGATCGTGCAAAGCAGAATCAAACTCTTCACTTGTAGTAAAGGAAACGAACGACAAAGAAAGGCCTAACCCGGAAATAATTGTAACACAAATCTTTTCTGTGCCAGATTGTGCGGAATGGTATAGTGAATAATAATATATAAAAAATACGCCATCCAAATTGAAACGTCCTGTTCGAGGGAGGAGAAGATGAACCAATAGCTTAGTTAGCTAAGTGTTTCAAGTCTACCCATAATGCTAAACTTTTTCTCCAGCGGTGGCATGAGTCTCTATATTACACTCAGGGTTCGGGTGTATGTTGCACTTAGTGGGCTATGACGTAGTTGACCAGTTAAGTTCATTGCCAACTCAAAATTAACTAAAACATATACAGGTTTATTTCATCACAAACTTAAGCAAGAAAGGAACTTAGACCCTTTTACAGTAGTTTTATACATCCAACTTATAGTTTCACAGATACAGATATATATATATATATATATATATATATATATATATATATATATATATATATATATATATATATATTCATATTTGGGCCTCTCCATATAGTTACGGCCTTTTGTAGTTGAACTATAAAAACTTCTAACTCTTAAAGAAACCCATACAACTTTGTATATGATACCTAGTACTCTTGTTAGAAAACAATCACAAAGAGTTTATAAACCAAGCATCTAAAAGAGAAAGATTAGTGTAACCTTGGAAACGGCTTTTTGTTTACATGTAGGAGTAACAGGCCAAAAACTAAGGAATAGATTCTAAGAAGCGAATTTCCCAGCATCGAGGAGACGGGGTTTCGCTGTTACCATCCTCAACGTTGAGATGACGGGGTTTTATGAAATTAAAAAGTACCTAAATATCTCTCGCCCGAAAGCGGAGTGGTTTTCTCTCACCCGAAAGCGGAGTGGGTCCTCTCACACTAAAGTGGAGTAAATTTCTCTCACCAGAAAGTGGAGTGGGATATGTTTTTCTCTCTCCTGTTAGGAGGAGTTTACCTCTTGCCCGTAGGCAGAGCCCTACTTCTCTCGTCCGCAGACGGAGTCAAACTGAGATGCTAGCCCCGCTCTCGCCTTTATATTGGGTCGGCGACGCTAGCGTAAGCAAGTGGAAGAAATATAAACTATTAAAAGTATATTCTTACATTAAATATTAAGTTAGTTTACCAAATTAGAGGTGTAACCTGTTTTTAAATTGATACATTTCTTATTACATATTTTTATCAGAAAGGTCACAAAAATAGAGGTGCGACTCGTACAAATTGTGACGAGACGGGTTCGTTACAAAATGTTTGGGGAAAATCCGCCATTATGGAAAATGGCGACAAAAATTCAACTTAAAAATAAAAAAAATAATAATAATATCTCGAAAACGGTGCATTGTACACAAAACTCGAAGATACTGTAACTGAAAGAACAGAAAATTTGCTAATTATGGTTTTGTTTGATAGAGCTACCATAAATCTTAATTGAATTAGAAAGATTCAAATATATTCCTTAATTTTTAGAATTAGCGTAAAAGTTGGTTTCTGACAGAAAACAGCAAATATGTAAGAAACTATTCAATTTACGTCCTAAAGGCACTGAAGAAAATGCATAGCTGATGATTTACTGTAGAGATTGGTTTTTGTTTCGTGCCTTTAGAGTCAGGGGTTGAGGAGATATGTAGTTTAATGGAGAGTCATGTGTTCCCCTAAATTTACGTGTTCCATTTCCTATTATATTGGATGATTGATTGATTGATTTGCTTTAATTTACTTCACTTTCTGCCACTTATGGCTAATTTGCGAAGATGGGAATGAGTGATGATATGATGAAATTGATAAATGGGCACTCACAAACATCCATGCCCAGGCAGGGATTCGAATCGGAGACCCTTGGCGTCGTAGTGCGATTATGATATTGATGAGAACGTAATACATTGTTTTATGCAATGTTTCGTTCACGAGGCGTTTGTTACTTTCATGTTGTTTCTGTTGTTTAAGAATGTATGCACGCAGTGGCGGCGATTAAGTGTTTTTAGTGAGCATGGAGAGGGGGGCAAGGATAGTTTACTTTGTACTCACTGCAATTAGAAAGAAGCGTATTGAAAATGGAATTCGGGCAGATGATTTTGGGTCAAATCCACTGGTAGATAAGGTTTAGCATTAAGAGACCATAGTGCAGTGGCAAATATGTGTGTATATGGAGGGGAGGACTGCTCCCCATGCCCCACATCCCTAATCGCCGTCACTGTCAATACATTGAACTAATATGATATGGTAAAATATGGTTCTAAACCGGTCACTTTGCCTTAGGGTTCATTGCAGAATTTGTCGTAGATACGTGGTGCAAACATGTTAAATTTCATCATTTCCTCTACATTCAGACGTGCACTTGTAGCACAGGTGTTGCAGCTGATGCAGCAAATGGAGAACATATGCGTAGCTGATGGGAGATGTAAACCCCACTTCCCAATATGCTCGGCTTTAATGAAATCCCAATGAATATCGAGCATCTAATGCATTGCAGCCACGTAGCAGCAGTGTCCTGTTATTTTTCAGAGTTGAACCAAATGTAGATAAAGATTTTTCAGGCCAACGATTTATTGAACGTATCTCAGAAATATGTTCATTTGCAATGCACTTTGCTTCTTTAAGTAGCGTGAAGAGTGCTGCATATACTATGAAATGACCTCTTGTTCCTGTGGCTGTGGCTTTTTCGGATTCATTTGATTCGTTTTAGTTTATATTACGTCTCATTTTAACGTCTGCTAAAGAATCAATTGTCACGTTTAAATTTTAGTATTCCTGCAGTAGTTAGTTCCTACAATTCATCTTAATTTTCCACTTTCCACCCCCCCCCCATTCCCACCCCACATGTTTTGTATGTTATCAATCTTTAATAATTCAATTCCTTTACAAAGCAGTTTTATTGAGAATCTAATTAATATCTTCATATTGATAATTTTGATACAAAATCTACTTTAAATCATATTTTTGTTATGTAACAAAATCTTAGTTTAGTTGCTATTTTAGGCATAGTACCCTAATAAATTGTCTTCCAAGTGCTACTAGGAAATAATAGAAGAGGAATCGTCAGGCTGGGTTTGCCGAAAATAAACTGAGGAAATTGGTCTAATTTTTAATGTAATTTTTAGAATATAGATTCTGAAAATTTAAAGTGAAAACCGTTGGAATCACTTTAAAATAGTATTATTCATTACAATTAAACGTCTTCTAAACAAAGTGAAACACTAGAAACGTAATTTAAATGGTTTGATTTCAATAAAAATATAAAATATGTATTATTTAGTAATGTATAGAAAAACACCATGTTAGAAAATATATGAGTTTAAATAGAACAGTGCAAATGTAAGATTTGACACACTCTTTTTATATAACTAAGAGTAAGAAATGAGTAAGAAATAAATTCTCATGTTTTCACCTTAATGTGAATATTCGGAATTTTCTTTTCCTATTGTTCCTGCTCTTATTATGTGTTCTTCGCCCTACACCCACATTGGGACGTTTCATGCTCAAATCAAAATTGAAGCGAGGTGACATTCCATTAGCTATTGGCTAATAAACGATTTTCAGATCTTTCCACGTGATATTGCCTTCATTCATCGCATATATTGGTGTCAAAGACAATCCAACGCCAACTCTTACAGCCTGGCCTAGACGAGGAAGAAAAATGTCAATTCATTACTTTCCCAGTAATAAGACCTAGTGAAAGGAATCAAAAATAACTTTTAGTAAGTCTGTTGTAATATGTTCTAGTGTCAATATTTTTGGTATAATAATAAATATAAATATTCAGAGTTTCCAGGTCAATGATGTTCAATATTTTTACGAGATAGAACAATACACAGAGACAAATTTTCACTACATGTGGAGGCCGTCCTTCGCTCCGTGGCGGGGTGGTTAGCACAGTGCGCTACGATTCTAGGATCCATGGTTCTAATCCTGGCCTCAGCATGGGTGTCCTCTCATCAATTTCATCATATCATCACTCATCCCCATTTTCGCAATTAGCTGAAAGCAGGAAAAATAAGAAGTAAAATAAAGTAATCAATCAATAAATACATTTGTGAGTGTCCCTTCATCATATGATCATTCATCCTCATCTTCTCAATTAGCCAAAAGTGGTTGAACATTTTTATTGGTAATGTGTTGCTTATTTTACCGCTACGAGTTCTCGATAAAAGGACATGTGCAACCATGTATATATGAAACTGTGTAGCACAGATTATCACGGACAGTAGTATTTCCTGTCTGAGAACGACAATTTTCTGTTACCGATAGATTATGAAATCAATAAACTCGTGGACTAACGTTGGGTCTGACTATTTCTGAAGAAAGCTCAAGAAATCAATCTTAAGCCTGCAATGATAATTGGATATTATCAATTGTCTAGTGTATAACTAAAGTTATAATTAGATGTATTCCCTGAAAGGGGTTAAAGTAGAGACAATTTGCAATAAATTTGACCATATGATACCCCGTCCGAAAATTAGTAGTTTCCGAGATAATCGAGTTTCAATGTTTTTTTTTAAAAAAAATGACAATTTTCCACATAAATAGATGAATTAAGAAAAAACTGCTCATTGTATGGAACTTATTTCATCGTTTTCTGATAGCTAACAAATAAGTGGTTCGTTGATAATTAAGTTTTTCCCAAATAACAATCACATGTAAGTACCGGGTGGGTCTAAACTTACAAGTGATCATAAAAAAAATTCACTCTTAGTTTACTTGGCAACGTATTAATAACAATAATGGTATAACACGAAGCGTACAAATTAGTTAAATTAGTTCCTTGTTACATCTGCTATCCAACAAGGTACAAATGTTGCTAACATTCACATTTGTGTACAAGAAATAATACTTCATTCATCTTCATGTGAATAGAATCAATGCACAATACAATTAAAGAACATTACACGTCTTGCTCAAAGTGGACACCTCCGTTACGAATGCAGGCACGCAGGTTTTTACGGACATTTGGTCTCTTAACTCGTGATGTGATGGTGTCCTTGATGTGTTGACCAGCTGTTAAGATCCTGTCCCTGAGCTCTTCTTGCGAGTTTACCTGTGTCTTGTCATGTGTCTCCAAATGTAAAAGTCGCAAGGCTTCAAATCGATCGGGGGATCGTGCTGGGCAGCTATCATGCTTGTAATTACGTCACGTCTTGTAGCTAGAGGCACATCCTCCAACAACATTGCCATCCCGTTCCTCAAGAAATGTTCATAAGTGATGCCTTTTAAGATTTGGAGCAGGAAAAATGGCCCGATCTAATGATTGTTGATTACGCCCATCTATATTTCTGCTTGGGCGTGCGACTGTGGCTGGATGAAAATTACCCAAAGAAATGGATTGACCGAGGTGGCTCGATTCCCTGACCGGATCGATCGCCCGATTTGAAGCCTAGCGACTTTTACATTTGGAGCCACATGACAAGACACAGGTAAACTCGCAAGAAGAGCTCAGGGACAGGATCTTAACAGCTGGTCAACACATCAAGGACACCATCACATCACGAGTTAAGAGACCAAATGTCCGTAAAAACCTGCGTGCCTGCATTCGTAACGGAGGTGTCCACTTTGAGCAAGACGTGTAATGTTCTTTAATTGTATTGTGCATTGATTCTATTCACATGAAGATGAATGAAGTATTATTTCTTGTACACAAATGTGAATGTTAGCGACATGTGTACCTTGTTGGATAGCAGATGCAACAAGGAAGTAATTTAACTAATTTGTACGCTTCGTGTTATACCATTTTTGTTATTAATACGTTGCCAAGTAAACTAAGAGTGAATTTTTTTTATGATCACTTGTAAGTTTAGACCCACCCGGTACTTACATGTGATTGTTATTTGGGAAAAACTTAATTATCAACGAACCACTTATTTGTTAGCTATCAGAAAACGATGAAATAAGTTCCATACAATGAGCAGTTTTTTCTTAATTCATCTATTTATGTGGAAAATTGTCATTTTTTAATAAAAAACAATTGAAATTCGATTATCTCGAAAACTACTAATTTTCGGACGGAGTATCATATGGTCAAATTTATTGCAAATTGTCTCTACTTTAACCCCTTTCAGGGAATACATCTAATTACCAGTCGCCCTGTATATATAGGGTAAGGACAGGGCAAACGTACACCCTAAGGATGTATTGCAAAATAACGATCAAACTGTTTATTGAAAAATTACAAATATGGGCGATACAGAAAGTGTGAACATTGAGTTAACGAATAGTACAATGTATAATTCAAAATAATAAACGTTGGCTTCGAAATTGTTCAATGAATCAGTGTATGTAGCAGTATCCGTTTGCCCCACCATCGCTGGGCAAACGGACATGTGAGAGGGGCAGATGGACACTATCTCATTTATGAACTGTCATCATTCTGACAAGAAGAACACACAAAGTATTGGTAATTTCCATTCGCAACGCACTTTACGTGGAACCAGACAGAACACACTAAGCACTGCACCCAGTGTTGACCCTGCTTGTACACGCCGTTGCATACACGGCACATATCTTTTGCGGTGCGTTTAACGTGCTTTGCCTTTCTTGTTGTTTGATTTGCTGCGGTCAGTTTTTTTTCTCTTTGAGGCGAGCGATGAAAGAAGTATCCGTTAATAAGAGCAATTCCCCCGTTTTTCGTTTCCTGTTTGAGATCCCAGAAGCTGATGGCAAGGAGTTGAGTTCTTGAAAACTTCCTTGGGATGAGGCATCATCGTCTGTCGCTAAATGTTCTGGTGATCGCTGATCTTGACCATTCACTTCATGGACAGTTCCAGGAGTAAATGCATGCTCAGGCAGGCTTTGTGTGGATTAAATGCATGTATCCCACACGCATGAAACACATTTACTGCATTCCCCACTGTGGCCGCACGATTCCAAGTCTCTGCAAAAATGCCACCAAAGGCCACTTTATTGATACCTTTCCCCGGATTTCTTGGCACGTAAACTCTACAGCCGTAGTTGTAAAATGTTTTAAGTGGCCCAAAGAACAAAACGTCGAGCGGCTGAAGTTTGTGTGTGCTGTGTGGAGGTAAACACAGAAGGTACACGATATTGGTTAATGCCTTCTCCAGAGTTGGTGGATCTGAACAATGAGATCCGTGTGCATCAAGAATGAGCACTACAGGACCAGGGGGTTTGACACTAATGGAATGGCCCATAAAATGAGCAAACTCTTCCCATTGCATGTAGGCCCTATCCGAAAGAACTATTTTCGTCTCAGGAGGCATGCCAATTTCATAGTTCTCATTATATCTATGACCCTTCATGATAACAAAAGGAGTCACATACTGGCCAGTTGCAGATACCCATGCCATAACACTTACTGTTTCTGTCCTTTTCACAATTCGCTTGGCTCACGACTTCTCTTTTGCCCCGCATTGACATGACTCGTTTTGGTTTGTAGATCAGTTGCAAACCTGTCTCGTCACAGTTGTATATGTTTGCAGGTTTGTCCCACATATTGTGTTCGTCTAGCAACTTTGATAAATTATTGTAAAATATCTTAACACTTGCGTTAGATAGTCATTTAGCGCGAGCATATGACAGAGCCTCTGCAACACGCAAGCTGAGTTCCTTGTGACGAGCTAAAAATCCTTGTATCCAGTTCTTCCCTGCCATTTGTAGATCATTAAAGGAATGTGGCACACCATTTGTAAATGCACACCGATATACCAAACTGCGGAGTTCCTTATAGGTCAAACCTTATCCTATAGAACCAAGTATCAGAAGGTGCTCCAACAGTTGCACCTCCACTGCATTTGAAAGCGTAATATGCTGGCCAAATTTCGGAATTTGCACGTTGCTACCCACCCGTCTGCATAAAGTGTTCCGTGGAACAGACAATGTTCTTTCGGCTGTAGCTAGAGGCATGCCATCTTGTGCTGCTTCACCAGCCCTCTGCATATGCTCATTTGTCCAGGAACAAGCGGTCTGTGGTTCGTTCACGATGTCGCACCATCCTGTAACAAGGACACATTATTTTAGAAAAGCATACATCTGAATGGTAATACATGCATTACATACAATTCACACATACCCTTTCGATTTTGAGTCAAATATAGATTAGTTGCTGAATTACATAATACCTTATAGTATTTAAATGATATGCACTATTTACATGTCCGTTTGCCCCAACACAAGCCTGTCCGTTCGCCCCACCTGGAGCCTTGGGTTTTACATTTTCGAAAAAGCTCACCAGATGGCAGCAGCATGTTGACACAGGCTGTGTATGTCTGAAGAAGACCTTGCTAGAAGGTTGAAACGTTACGTTTAGTTTATGTTTTATAATAAAATATATTTCTGCCTTGGTCAGCATATTGAGTTTTTTCTATTTTTCAGTAAATATTTCTGGTTCACATCTTGCGAAGTGCACCAATTCACCAGGCTTTCTCTTACAAGTTTTAAAGAAACAGAAATTTATCATGTATGGATGCAACCGCGATACACACAATCTGTCATTGTCATTAATTTTCCCGCGGGACAGTATACCTAACTAGTGAAAGGGATATTTAAACTTATGATTTTCTTTTCGCCTATTTATTTAACTGTATGAAACAGGTTTTATGCTCATAACTCTATCCATGAAAATACACGATGGGGGTATCCGGAGGGAACAAAAGATCAGTTCCCCTTCTGAAAACGAGCAGTAAAAAAATATTCGATTCATTTTAGCCTCTCTGTTACAAAATAATGTGCGACACGCGCAGTGACACAGTGTGAAGTAGTAGGAATCTTAGACTTAACCTCATACGTGTCTGTTAGCCTTTTCTAGTGCTGTGGAGAAGGGAGGAGAATGCGCGTCACACGTTGACGTTTCCTTTCCATGTTTGCTATGCCTTTCATTATCGTAATCAATTCTTAATTTACCCAGTACTCGGCGGTATACTCACACTATTCACCTGTAGTCGCCTGACGGTAGAAATTTCGACCGCCACATGTCAAACCATTAGCGCCGGATGGTCGATATTTCGAGCAGCAACTCGCGGCAGCAATTAACGTGCAATTTCTCAAAAACTATGCACGATACTTCATTTCTGTCTTTTTTTATCTTTAGTATACATACAAAAGTGTGACATACTATAATTACAAACAATACATCCATTGTTACTACTATTAGCAAGCCAAGTTAGAAAACGTTCTTTCCTTCCTTTCGTTTCCTCTTGTACCACCATATTATTATGGGATAGATTTCTAATTGTGCTATCACTTGTAAAGTACTGCATCTTTTGGAAAACAAACTCTGCAAGCAATAATCAGTACAATACAACATTTTAAGCAATGTTATTTTGTCCGACAATTAAGGATTTAGAGGGGACACGGGGGCAAAGGCCTTATTGTCGAAAGTTGCACCGACCTCGTGTTAACACACGGCATCGATTAACGCGTCATTTCTTGAAAATTATTCACTATATTTCAGTGGTGTCTTCTTTATTAATTATTTTACAATTAAAGGTATTATATACTGAATTTTAAAAAAGTACATCAATTGTTACTATTATTAACAAGCGCCGTTTGATAAAGCCCTCTGTTTTTCTTTTGTTACTATGGGATAAATTGAAGATAAAAGTTATAACTGCTAAACTATGCATTTTTTTGAGCAAATGAAATTATAATTGTCAGAATGAGTTAAAAGCAACATTTTAAGAAACATCCGAAAATTAAAGGTACAAAAGAGGGTGCAAATGCCCAAAGTTTGAAATTTTCCGTAATTACGCAAAATTACAGAACCCCATAATTTCCGGTATTTTTCAAAGTTACACGTACGTTACACATCCTCATAGGGTGATTTTTTTTTATCGTGCTTGCCTCCAAATTTTGTCCATGCAGCGTCCATAGCGGCGATTCTAGAAGCGAAATTCCAGACATTGTCCCGAACTTGGCAGCACTCCCGCTTTACAAAATGTTATTATTTATTACTCAAGAAGTATTCGTTTCCTTTCAGTGAAACTTTGCAAGTTTTTAGGAATATACCACCGCTACATTCTACATTTTTTCATTCACTTCGGTCTATTTGAGGGGGTACAGTGATGTGCCGTATGCCAACTTTTTAAAAAAAAAATATGCAACTTTCTTCCTTTTCTTCTTCGTCTAGCACTAATTATTCGGAGCTACAATGTTTAAATTTTAACTGTTCTAAAAGCCATGTCTTTAAGAAAGAAAACGAAAATAATTTCATATGTCTCCGATAATTAATTCTTGAATTACGATTGTCTTTTGTACTTCGTGGCAAGTTTGAAAAGCGCGCGCTTAAAAATTGCGCCGGCGTGAACGAGAATACAGGCGCGCGAGAGGTTAGGCGGCTAAAGGTTGAAGGACAATTTTAGTTACCAATGAAACTCGTACCCGCGTAGAGCATGAACAGTGTACAGTGTACAGTCTACCTTGAAAATTCAAGAACTATAGATTGAAACTTACCTATTCACAACAACCTTTCCCCCTTTCAATTTTTCGTTATTTGGACTAACAACAGAGTTTCCTATGGGATCGCAATTTTTAATCACCCTGTATTTATAATAAATGGGAAAGTAAATATCAGCTTCATGTACATTAATTCAAACAATCTTGTATTTCATTTCTGTTAGACTCTTACTTAATTATAGTAATTTTTTTATCAAGATATGGTATCGTGCATTACCTAACCTATCAGACTCGGACCTACAATAAATCTATTATAACTTCGGATCTCATTGCCGTCCAATTCTTAAATTTTGAACAATTATTGAGTATAGTGTATGCATGGGATATAGGTTTCTGAAAAGAAAAAAGAACCGTTTCTTCAAAGTTGTTGTTGTTTTTTTAATTTTTTTAATATTTTTACCCTGACATGGAAGTGCTATATCTCGTGTGTAAGAACCCTGAAAATAACTATTCAATCCCTTTTGAATCATTTGCATAGGTTCTCTGATTGAAATGTTTCAATTTAAAGTTAACAAGATGTTGAAAAAAATTCCATATCGCACAGTTTGCACACCTGTAATTTCGGAAATACAAAAGATGGTTCTACAACTTTGCACATTGTTCTACCTCAGATGACTCTTCCAATATTACAAATTTCAGATGAATCAATAAAATGTAATGTTGAAGACCTTCTTGATTCGACAAATCTGACAATACCGATAATCATTTATAATCAGTGGTTTTGTAAATTTTTACGAATTAAACAGGATTTTAGTACTCTATATTTTATGCGTCTTGCACACGTCAAGTAGAATACCTTTTTATACAAACAGTGTAAACACGAAGAATGTCTAACGTTTGGTTATAGTATACCTAAAAACATTACTACCTAACCTATAATATCTTTCCTTTCTGGAAAGGACACATTCAATATCAGATCAGTCTTTATAATTCCAAAACAGCTGCAAGGATTTTAAACATAAAACGCTGGATTTATGGCACGCTTTTAAAAAACGAGCAGGAAATTTTTAAAGGTTTTTGAACCTCTATGTACTCAAAAGCATAAATCAGGACAGTTCTCCTACGTATGTCGCCGTTACAAATGTTTCCGTCTACAGAAATGGGAACAGAGTTCGTTGGAGTCATTTTGAAACAATATAATCCATTCTACTAAAAACTCAACAAGAAGCATCTTGCTGCTACAAATAGTGTCAGCTAAAACTCTATATCGGTAGCAACTAATTAGTGGTTAGTACTACTTGTCTATATTTGATCCTCGACTTCGGATTGACTCACTGTATTGTACACCGTAACACAAAAGTGTAACAGAGGTAATGCTGAAAAGGTTCTGTAGTCTACACAGATTGTTGAAAATATGTAAGAAAAGTAAAATATAAAAATACTGCATATTGTTGCGTAGATTTATTAAATATTGCATTCACGGTTTTTATAAAGTTTCGCTTCATTTATTATTTTCAGAATGACAACATTCATTTTGACGCTGATCAGGAGAGGCACTCGTCACTAAGATTTACTAATGTTCTGTATTTTTACTCTTAATAAATAAATACGAAAAAATATTTTTAATTGTTAATCAAATTATTCATCTCCTGTATTTTTTTCAGAATATAAAATACTGTGTATTAAAACGAGATAAATAATTGTCAAATTTTTAGTAACATAATTTAACAATTTTGGCTGCCATCTGTGATGGAAAAAAATCATTAAGTATTTTAGTGTAATATCTAAGAGAGGTTAGTAAATCTTACTTGGTGAGCCTATGTCGCCTCGTTGGCCTACCGGATTAAGTGGTCGACATTCGATCTCGCAAGAGAAGTTCCCGGTTTCTAGTCCGGGTAATTCCTATTCCTTACGAGTACTCTATATTTTAATCTAATCATTACTCATCCAAATTGTGGCGTGTAAGGTTGTGACACTTTCGTAAAGCACCCAAATGCCAGATTCACTTTCTCTTTCACCCTGCGCTGAAATCGAAAGATTAACGAGGCTTTGACGCATGGACCTGAAGCCACGATAATCCTCTGGAGGGTTTGTGTTGTGTTATCTGTATGTGTGTGACCGTCCCTTCATCCATTTCATCTCATTGCCATTTATCCTCATCTATGCGATTAGCCAAAAGTGGCAGGAATCAAGGGAGTATTAGGGGTGGGGTCCTTGGGGTCCAGACATCCCTCCCCCCGAAGGACTTACCAAGTACAACAATTAAACAATGAAAATATTCTAGTTCAGCATTAATCTATGGTTATTTATTAATTGGATCATATGGCTTTGATTGACAGTACCATGCACACTACTTTCCGTCAACTAGATCTAACATCCTCTTTTGTTATTCAATAAATATTCAATTCTTCATTTATTTGACATTAATTTCCTTGACAGCGAACATGTTTCTATGCAAATGTGGCTACCTTAACTCACGTAAACTTGATTGTTGGATTGATTTGCTTTATTTTACTTCGCTCTTTGAGACAATTTTGACTAATTTGCAATAAGTGATGATATGATGAAAATGATGAATTGATACTCACAAACAACCTTGTCCAGGCCGGGATTCGAACCCGAGACCCCTGGCTTCATTACATAAACTACATAATGAGTACGTGCTGTTATTATAGGTATATTTACCTACTCATGTAATAATAACAATAGCTACAACGTTAATACATATAGTTAATTTATGTTATTCGAATTAATTAAATTACAATAGTTTAATGGGAACGCTGTTGTTCTCATTTATATTATTATTATTATTATTATTATTATTATTATTATTATTATTATTATTATTTTTTCTCATACACTTGGTTCGGACCTCCATCCCGAAATATATTTTTAGATACGTTCCTGGCAAGAATTCTGAGTAGTTGTAAAACAAACTATATGATTCAATCAATCATACTGTTCGTTGCGATTAGTCCAATGTTGCAGGATACAAGGATAGGCTAAATAAAAAAATACAAGCGGCCAAGGGAGTTTAGTATGTTCCTCCTTCTGGGGAACGGGAATTATCCATAGCTGGCATTTAAAGACGATAAACTTCTCAGAACTAGACATTTTTTGGGGAAGCATTGTGATCAAAATGGGCCATTCTCGCACGATTTATATTACGGAGGACTTATTCGAGAAGGATTCTAGCATTCGAGGCGTCATCGGGAAATCAGTGCATTTCATTTCCTCTGTACGCCGTCTCCTAATAAGCAGTATTTCTCGCACGATCGTTTATCTCACCCGCATAAATATAACTTCCATCCTCTCGCATTGAGGAAATATAACTTCTTACGATCACCTTTGAAGGACGGGAGGAAGCATAAAGTTCAAAGTTCTTTTCGGCGTTCTACTTTCCATTGTAATTATTATTTCTCATCTACATACTTTTCTTTTACATTTGCACATTTTCTTATTTGAATAAGAAATGTTTTCGAGCTGAGGGAAAATTTGCGCACTGGTTGAGATAAGATAAATGGTTGCACTCACACCCTCTTTCCCAGCAATGGCTCCGAAGTAGTATGCTAGGTGCTGCATAGAAATACATTGTATGCTACACACATAACGGACTGTAGCACAGTCCCTGACACCTAAGGTTTATAATTTTTTTTCAGACACTATATTGCTTATTGAAAAACAAAAATTGCCAAACGATAAATAAACAAGTTATATATTATATATATGAATCCAAATGTTAAGACGCAAAGGAAGTGACTAAAATAGGTTCCCAGTACCGGACAGCAAACGTGAAGTCATTATCATCAATATTAGGAAACATAAAACGTAAGGAAATTGTGTTTTCTTATAAAATCATTCCTGCAATGATCACAAGTATAATTGGAAACATGTTTAGTATCAGAAAAGTCAACATAGGCCCATCAGACTTAAGACACTGAACCCAGTTCTCATCAAAAGTATCTTGGCAAATGATGCATGTAGTATGATTTGTATTATCTATATTTTCAAGTTGACTGCACTTGAGACCTGTTGCTGCCCTTTTTTCTTGTCTACTGCGAAAACTTTACCGGTTGGTTTGTTAGTTTGGCATTTTTTTTTCTTCTTCTTCTTCACTCTTTACATGTCTGTGAGTTCCCCTCGTTTCAGAATTTGCATTCTTCTGGTTGGCCTCGGGTGCTTTGAGTTCAGGTTTGTCTTATAAGGGATTGACGTCAAAATTTCACTTGCTTCACACCGTCTATTCCTTTCAGTCAACCTTCTTTTAGAATTGGATGAAAGTGGGTAAATTTAATTGATGACACGTTACACATGGGAATTGGTTGGTAGAGTACTTGGGTTCGTCCGTGAGGCGTCTGAGGCGCCGTGATTGGTGTGTGTTGTCACAGGAGATGACCATCATTAAGACAACCATCACTTTCAACTTGAAAATTATCTGAAGTAGACACTGTGGGCGGTCCAGGTGCAGACTCTTCAGGAACCTCAGGTAGACCTCTGCGGTCAGGAGGTTCACGTGTTCCTAATCGACAATGTATATGTCCTCATTTTCTTTATTGCACTTTTTATGTCTTCTTCATTCCACTTCCTTTTCTCTTTTTCGTTCATAATGTGATATTCAAACTGAAAGATAGAAAAAAAAATCCCAATTACACAATTCCAAGACGAATGGTGTTTACTTTCATCTGTCCGGTACTGGGAGCATATCTACCGTCCGGTACTGTTCCACATACACGTGCTAGGAAATTTGCGCAGTATACACGAAAACAAAAATCGTTAATAGCTGTCGACCTTACTTAATCACAAATTAATAAATACCTATTACAATTCATGAAACTCATCCTTCAGGAAAGATTATTCTCCTGCAAATTATCTTCTGTCCTTTACTTCCTTCTTCCAAAGTGCAGAAGCGGCAACATAATGGCCTGTTATGACGTAATCTGTAACTTCGATTACTCCAAATGTACCAGTAGCGTCACACAGACGTGTCTTACATTTTCATTGCTGTACGTGTATGACAACTAGTATGTATACAGGGAAGCAGTTACTGTCCGGTACTGTGGAACTCTCCTCTATATTGATGTAACGTATATTTCTCTTTTGATAGTGTTAAGCATTTATCGACTAGGAGTATATTTGAAACCACGGACTGACACAAATCGTTAAAAAATGTAAAAATAGTAAAAATAACACTTCTTACAAAAAAATTGATTCACTAGTTTCAGTTTTTAAAAGTCAGTTTCTGCCTTCATTGAAATCGCTCTCAACATTCCACTCGTTTCCAGCACTCTGCAGTATCACCGAATTTCATCTTAGATTATTTCTTTCTAAATCAACCATGTGTCACACCACCGCAGGATAAATCTTTTGGTCAGATCTAAGTTTCTACGATTTAATATTGCTCTTACTTGTAAGTAAAAAACAGTCCGTTGTTCAGGTTCTTCATTCACTTTTACCTCAACATGTTTTAGTTTAATTCACAGCAACAGCAGCTATTTACTCACTCTTACTTTTTAAAATGTAGTGTTAAAAATTCTCCATATGCAGATATTAGTTTTCAGTTGTAATCATCATATACTTTTATTCATTATATTTGAAGGATGTACTATAGCACTACAAGGTGTGCTCCTTCCACGTAGTGCACCCAATAGTCAACCTCACTTCCACGTAGTACACCCTGTACTGCAGAGTAACGAGGCTCTGGCGACTGGCCCCATGGCCAGTATAATTTTGTTTGTTTTGTCCAGTGTTTTGTCCTATTTGTGCTGAGTGCTCCTGTACAGCCTCAGCTTTTAACGAAAGTCAGAAGATTTTAATATTTTATGATTTTAGTTAATCAACGTTAGAGTTATGTGTAACGATAAGGGGCTGGACCCCGTATAATGTAACGGGTGTAAAATAGCCTTAGCACTACAATATGAAGTTAGTTTTGTTTTAACATTTAGTGTACATCTACGTGAGTTCCTTTCGTAACCCTCAAAATGTCTATACTCGTTCAAGACCCTTGTGCACACTAGCATGTCAGAAGTGATGAAGTTGATTGCGCCTCAATAATTTGCACATTGTAAAATACGGACTAAGATGTTCATGCAGCACTTTATGAACTGTTGAGCGTTGGATGTTCAGCTCTCGTTACTCTCTGTGAACAGACTTCGACGTGCTTCTCTCGAAGGCCTCCCTGACTGCCGCTTAACACTACCAGTGGCTAGGAACTTGTCATTCCAAGCATTAGTTGTCTTTACGTCTGGAGGCTTGCGTTGTAAAAACAAAAATCTGAAATGTCTCTGGACTGAAATTAGCGAATCCGTTTTCACACACCACACCGTCCACTGCGCTCTCTCTTACGCTATCATCATTGTTTTAGAGAGTAGGTAATGGATTATCAGCGTTTATAAATGTGAAGATTTCCATTTTAGTGTTCCCTGGTAAGCAGACGTCACTCACGTCAAAATATCCAATTATATCTTGGGTGGGAGAATAACTGTAAGAGGAGATACTGAAGTATTAAACGCAAGTTTCTGAACGCTAGAAGAACTTCTGAATTAATAAGTGTCTTCACAATCAATCAGTTCCCCTTTCCCCTGAGGGTATATTTCATAAGAAATAGAAGATTTGTTTCCGAACGTTCCTGCCGATTATGATAACTAGGAAGGCCTTTGATGGAAGGAAGGCGGACAGTGTAGCAGAAGCACCATCGCTCCTTGTGCTTCGTGAGAAGTTTTGAATTAAAAGATGACGGGGAAAGAATCCCCCTTTCCCCACTTTCGTCTTTTCTTTCCGAGAAACGACAAACGATTAGCTCACTGGGAGAAGGACAGTGAGCGCATGGATGGGGTAACGTGGCTGTAGCTGCCAGCCGTTAGCAGCACTACCAGTCGCTCTCTCTCTAACTTTCGCAAACGTTATAACCGGCCTTGCTTAATAGATTCCCGAGACGCAGTGTAGTTGTATACTTAAATTTATCAAGTTTTTCTTGCTCCACCAATTCAGGGAGGGGCTAAAAAGGATCTCAACGTTTGTTATCTTTCAGATATGAATTGGGGAAACACACAGGTTGACTATCAACATCGCACTGCTTGAAAACAATTGCATGGAGATTGAAAAGAATTGTCAAGATGTTTTTGTTTTGTTTTCTTATGGGGCTAGTAAAACAGATCACCCCCCCCCCCCCCCCGTTGATTAGAGATTCCAAAGAGATTGAAAATACACGATGATCATGCGGTGGGACAATTTCACTTCCATTTTAGCGTTGGAATGCCCGTTGGGTACAATGCTGAAATCGCCGAGGTGGGAAAACAAAAACCGATCGAGTGACTGGAAACAACGTTATCCCCTGAAAAAGAAAACGAGAAAATTTATTTTACATTGTCATGTAGAATCGTGCCTACTCCCTTGGGCCGTGCAGTGGTTAGTGCAATCAAATTCTCATTTGCAATGCACCAATAACAGGATCAGAGTAGATTTTGATGAAAAAGCAGGTGAGAGTATTATGGCAGAGAATTGTCACTAGAGACATGCTGGCGGTAATTTGTGTGCTTCGAATTGAAGCCACTGGAAATAATGTATTATTTGTAACTTAGAAGTACTGTGATCTGGAGTGGAATTCGGACGCTTTGGTGAGTTTTTTATACACATAAGCTTCGAGCATGAACAATCGTTATGCTTTGCATTGTGAGGTATATTTAAGAGGAACAAAACTAAGATAAAATATTTCATGTAAAGGACATACCTGCGGGGTGATTTCGGACAAACAATTATATAAACAGTTTGTCTGAATCTGTACCGTTCTATGAGTTATTTGGGACCCAAAAATGAGTTTTAAAAAACTCAGAGAGCTACATGGAATAAAATGCATGCGTATATTCAAATATTAAACATCACAATCACTTTCTTTTGTGTTTAATTGTTATGTCTTAAAGCATGCTTCCAGTAAAATAGTCACAGAATATCATATCTAAATGTGAATTTTCCTCTCTTCGCATGTGGCTTTGAAAGAATCTCAATGATGTGATCTTTTCCAATGGAATCGTCATCACCTACGGTAGGAAATACACAGAATATTCTACTGTTATTACTGTTACAGACACAGACATTTCAAATCAACACCAGTTACAACACTAATATATTTTCATTTTCGTGATTTCTATTTTTTGTTCTCTGTGTACATATATACTGTTACACTGCAAACACTCTTCTAGAACACAATTGCAGGTTCCAGACAGGTTCTCTCTCTCTCTCTCTCTCTCGTTGATCTGACGTTTCTGATTCATCACTACTGTCTACGTGCACGACCGTGTCTTAATTTTAATGCCGTCACATCTCTAATGGCATTCTCCAAGTCTTTCCTATAGTAGTTTCCATAACCCTGTCCTCCAAACTTTCTTTCTGTACACTTTCGGCATTGTCCGAATTCACCCCGCTGGAGCACCGTCTTCCACTTTGACTGCTGCTACACGTCCACTTGCAAATGCACACAGCTTACACTATCACAGAACTGTCCTCACACCTCCGTCTTTGACACATTCCTGAAAAAGAAATCCTAACTCCCATTATGTGTCAGCCATAGCCCAAAGTTTCCGCTCTTAAGGACAACAAAGTAAATTTGCTTTTAACTTCCAACACGTCTCACACGCACATTGACACACTTGCACAAGTTCAACAACTGAAAGTTGCAACGCCACAAGTGACAAGCTGGAGTTCAAAACACACTCGTGCGGTGTCGCAGGCTCGACAAAGGAGGAAATACACTCTCGTCCGAATTCACCCCACATTACGTTAACGGTTATGTTTCTTGGAGTACCCGTAAATCGGTTTCTCTCCAAAAGAGTACCTTTAACTCAGTTACTTTCACAATTATTTTTTCTCAACAATTAAATGTCAATGCTACGAAGATTTGGATTGAAATAAATACTGAAAACTCTATTGTCGTTACTTTTCTCTTTCTGGACGCTGAAATCATGATGTTTGCAGTAAAGTAGTTTGACTCACTGCATTAATATCAGGTAAAGTGTTCTCGTTTTCATAATATTCCCATGTTTAACCCTGTAAAGCTAAGGCTTCGTCAAATTAACGACGAATAAATACAAAAAGGTATCCCCCACTCTTACTTCCTACATGATCATTTCTAGTAACTTCATTTGGCCTAGAAGTGTGGAGGGAATGACACTGTCTGGGTTGCATTGCTGTCCAGTTGACAAATTATTTTATATTATTTTATCTGCATAGTCGTTCTGACGAAGCATTAGCTTTAACGTAACCAAATGTGGTACATTTATTTTTTGTTCAACAATGAAAAACCATTGTGTTTTGCAAAACAAAACTAAAAAAATGTTGTTTTGCTGCTTTAGACAACTCATGGTACAGCATTCATCTATCAAACTTCCAAATAACCTGTGATAACTATGAAAGGAAAAGAGAGCGACAAATATGTGTTGCAGCCATTGTACGAAAGTAATATGTGGAGAATACCAAAGAAGTTCCACTTTGAAACAACGTAACTACGAACGTAAAATCATATCAAAACTTTTTTTGTTTGTTACCATAGGTCTCTTCTACTCTTACGGCGGCCGGTCCACACGCTGGCAAGGCAAGTGGGGAGCGGGGATTGCGCAGCAGACCTATCAGACAACGGCGGTGACGCCAACAGTTGCGGTGCGGTTGTAGGAAGTACTACGTACACCTCATTCTACAGGCTGCTGCGTTTCTTATCGTGCTGGATTGGTCGCTTCCCCGCTCCCCACTTCCCTTGCCAGCATGAGGATCGGCAGCCGTAAGAATAGAAAATACCTATAATATAATCAGATACAAATTACGTTATTAGACAATTTTAATTACCAATAAAACTCTTCGTATAAAGCTAAAGAGTAAGGTCGTCAAAATGACTACGCCCTAGCTTTAACGTTACGGATTTTCCACCTTAGTTCTCTAGGGATAATCCTTATTCTAGTCAGCATGCCTATAATGCTTAACGTGAGGCCCTCATGACGAGAATAATGAGTCATTAGTTTATTTAATTTCCTGAGGAGGGTCAAAAAGACGAACAAGTGTTCAGTGGGGGGGGATCTGCAAATCGTCTGACAATAGACTCGCTCTGAAACTGCAATTGGAATATGACCAGGTATGTTACCAGAAATACCATAGGTTTCTTTCATCCTAAATTTTGGGTAATATACGATGTTGGTGAATTTTCCAATTTCTGACACACGCAAAGATGTGTACTACAGTATTTGTTTAATTACTTAGAAAAGTCACATTTGTAAGATTCACATAAAAACATGAAAGATATGAAGATGGCTATTTAACAAATCAAGTTCTTCCTTCTTGTGTGTATTTCAATTTGATTATCTTGACAGATAGAGTAGACACTTGAGCGTTTCAAAAATTATATAAAATCATATATTGTCAGTTTAGTGAAAGATATCCACTGTGATATCTTACAAATAGTAAAATATAATTATAATAGTTGAAGATTTCATAACAATAACAACGCAAGTAGTGGTACTTGGCCGCTTCACCAACCTCTTTTTAGGCTCAGTGGGCTCGCAGTGTTCCCAACCCACCCCAAGAAAATTTCACCATATGATATTTTACAGGCGAAGCTAACCTACAAATAGGAGTTGGCAACACAGACTAGCCGCTTCACAAACCTTTTGTTTCTAATTTTGCCACATGATATTTCACAGCCGAGGCTAACCTACAAATAGGAGTTGACAGGGATCTATGCTGTAATATTTTGTAGCCTTCTAAGATGATACGTATGCAGTAAGATGGAGAGTTGGTGACAAATGACTACGATCTAATATATGTTAATTGGTAATAGTTTTGGTGCAGTGTTGATGTTTTTTTTACACCCCCTCCTCCTCTGTTTTTTCTAGCATACTGATCTATTGCATGCTAACCAAACCTCTTAAGCGATATTGGGAGGCAGGCTCTTGTAACGCCACGGACGGAAACATGCATATTTCTGTCCCCTAAATGTATGTATGTATGTATGTATGTATGTATGTATGTAATGCGATTTGGGGGAAGGGGGCTAATTTTGAACTTACGGCTGGAAATGTTTGTATAACATTTTTTTTGTTCGAAACAAATTCATAGATATTGTTAATAAAGAAAAATAAATATTAATATTTTGCTATTAATTGTAAATATACTTATTGTATTGTAGCAATTGGTTTTTGGTATCGAAACCGAATGTGCTCTCTTTGTTATCGTATTTGAAAATTTTTTTCTGTGGACATCTAGAAACTACAATTTCGTTCCCCTGTGAGCTAATAATATTGACAGAATGAACAATAAGTAGGCTTTGGACAGCGGAAGTTTATTTCCTGTTTTTTCAGTAGCTGAACAATAAAGATGGAATTGCTCAATGGCCAATTTTAACCTTACAGCTAGAAATGTTTCTATAAAATAACAATGCCTATGAATCTGTTTGGATTCAGGAAGCAAGCTATGGAAGTGCTCGTCCAGCCTACGTCGTCGTCGAGCTTCAACGAACTCCTGCCTTCCATTATATCTAAACTTAACGGTCTGTTAATTATACACTTGAATAGCATTTTGACCCAGTACGACGAGGATGTGGGCAAAACTTTCTATGTATTCAACAACAACTTGAATTATTACCCGTTCCCCATCTCCGGCACACTGCAGTTCAACATGAACTCTGAGAACAAAGGGCAGGTCAAGGTTTCATCTGGCAAGAACCTCTATCGCATCAAGCATGATAGGATGGATACGACTACAACGTACGATGTGTCTGCTGGCGATCGCCTGTACATGGAGCTTTTGGACGACTACGATAAACTCATCCCTCTTTTTGTGGAGATGCGAATCACCTACCCTATAATAAATAACCGCAGTGGTAACAATTCCTAACGATATTTTTGGTCACACCAAGCGCGATGATCACGGCGACGAGCTACTCATGCTTGAATTCAGGGTCAAGAAGTTGCGAAGAGACCTGTAGGCCCTGCAGTCCATGTTCAACTCCAGCTTCCAGTCAGAGATAGCTAGCCTACAGTCTCAGTGCCTGGACCCCGTATTCAAGATTGACGCCCAGCTAAATCGCTGCTGCAAAAGTACACCGACCTCGCGTCAATAGACAACTTCGACAACTTGGCACTGAGCGTAGGCAAGCTGCAGAACGAATTTTTGAAGCTGCAGGAAGCGCAGACCTCCGATGTGGAACAGCTGAAGCGACACTTGCAGGACCAAACGAGCACCATCCAGACTGAACTGCAAAACATTATCCAGAGTATAAAAACTCAAGATGACTACGATCGCGTGAATGCCAGTATTGCCAAATTGCATGAATAGTTTCAATCGTTCAAAATTCCTACTTTGGAAAGCATCAAGGCTGAGCTTCAAACAGACGCTTTGCATGCAGCCATAAACGAAGTCAAAACTAAACTCCAAACGCTAGAGGACTTCGGCAATCTACCTTCGTCCAGCGAGCTGAATGCTATTGCCCGTAGCGTGGCCAACATAAAACTCCAACTTGAGACCTACGAGGATTTCGGGAAGCTGCAAGGTACCATAGCCCATATTGAGGATGCTCTTGCTGTCATCAAAAATGATCTGGCAAACGTACACGAAGCACGAACTGCCTGGCATCAGGGAACTCTGGCCAGCGTCCAACAGCAGATCACCAAGTTGGAACATCTAAACACCGAATCAGAGTTGTCGCATTTTCATCACTTGATCGACGACATATAGGCTAAGTTGGAAACTTTGCAACAATCCAACCCCACCCAGGACGACATAACACAATTACAAGAAGGCATACTCGCTGCTGCTGCTGCTGCCTCAGAGTTGGATACGGTGAAAAAAGCTTTCGAGTCGCTCCAAAACACGGTGGCCACCCTGCCTACCTCGCAGGAACTGAAAAGCGTGAAGAGGGCTCTCAGCCGAATACTCATATTAGACGACATCAAAAACATCCAAACCAAAATTTAATTGCTTTGGGAGTCTGTTGCAACCTTACCCACCAACCGGAACATCAGCGAGCTACATGGCTTGTTTGCGGAAATTAGAACCCAGGTCCACGACCTCGCAACCCAGAGCTCCAAGTTGACACTCGTGGAAATTCTACAGCAGATTATCGACAATGTGAAAGAGCAAATTGGCAGCATCGAGGCGAGCCAGGAATCGGCCATAGCCAATTTCAGTACCCAACTACATGAGTTAAACGAAAAATTTAAGAGGCTAATTGTCGATGTGAAGATCAAGCCCGATTACGACACTGTTGTCCGTGCTACCGAAGATCATCTGGAATCAATAAACGGTAGATTGGAGGATGTGGAGAGCGAGGTTCGAACCAATGTAAACACCCTGAACGCCAGCATCGAGAATCTCAAGTCCACTGTTGTCATCGAACTGTACAGCATTCAAAACAGGGAACTTTCCTCGCCCTTCAATTCAGGTTCCAAACTCTACATGCTGACTCCTTGCCAAGCCTATCACCAGTTTTTCCTCGCTGGCACACTTCAGTTCGTGAAGGTTTCATACTGGTCTTTGCCTCACGCAACCCACTACCCAACCATGACCGTGACGAACATCGGTGAAGAGCCTAAAACAAGAGGAGTGGAGTTGGTCGATTTCACCCACCCCGAAACTCACGAGACTGCCTATGCCGAAGATGCCACTCAAATTATCGACATAGAAATAGGTGACAAGCTGTACATAGAAAACCCAGAATTGTCTGCAGCCAGAAATCCCATCCAAGCTATATTCTTATTTTCGCGCAATGTCTAGGCAGGCTATTGTGAACGAGCTGCACAAACCTGCACGGCGAAACTACAAACGACTGCCGGTAGTGACCAAAGGCATAGACGACCTGTGGCAACCTGACCTTGTGGGAATAAGCATTGGCAACTTAAAAAATTGACATAAAATCAACAAGGGATACAAGTATCTTCTCACTGTTATAGACACATTTTCAAAATTTGCGTGGGCTTTACCCCTCAAGGTAAAAAAAGGAACCTGTGTTGTGGAAGAATTCAAAACTATTTTCGATAAAAGTGGCAGGCGACCTCGGTTTCTTCAAAGAGACAACAGAAAAGAATTCTACAACTCTGTCTTTCAGCAATTTATTCAAAAACAAAATATTCAACATTACTCCACCTTTAGTCACATCAACGCCAGCATAGTGGAACGTTTCAACCGAACTCTCAAAACACGCATGTGGAAACAATTCACGCTTCAGGTTAATTACAAGTGGCTCGACAGGCTTCCGGAACTTGTTAACATCTATAATCACAGTTTGCATCGCACGATAAACATGAAACCAGCTGACGTCAACAAATCTAACGAGCGGCGTTTAATTTCTACGGTTTATTGTCCAAAGTACAAATTTACAAGCAAGAAACCGAAATATAAAATTGGAGATCAGGAGAGAATCAGTAAACTTAAGCGTGCGTTTGAAAAAGGCTTCACTAAAAATTGGAGTACGGAACTTTTCACCGTAGCTTGGGTCTTACCCGGAAACCGTCACACGTATATAATAAAAGATAATCGCGACGAAATTCTGAAAGGAAGATTTTACGAAGGGGAACTTACTAAAACAAAATACCCCAACACGTATCTTATTGAAAAAGTATTACGTAAAAAATGTGACACACTGTTGGTGAAATGGCTGGGACTCGAGGAAAAAAGTTGGATAGACGCAAATGAGGTGATTGTGTAACGGATGCTCGGGATGTGGTACGGCGACTGCCAGATTTTCCATGGGAACGTCAGATAGGAAAAATGGCGAGCTTCTACCCCAGAGGGGGCCACTCCGCGGCTTGCACGTTATTGGCTAGAGCTTGTGACGTCACCAAGCGGACACGAGTGGAAGAAAGCTATGCGTAAAATGTAGCAGATGGCCCACGAACCGCTGTGTTTTCATTCATCTTTTGATATTATACACCAAAGTTGTTAATTTAATTTGACAACAAGAGATAAAATACGCGATAGAAGAATACACTTATTCCGAAACAATGCATAGTTTATTTTTTGCGTGATATTTTGTCCCTGTAGGCTGTAGTCCACTGCCAGCTTTTCTGTTGCTAACCTATTGCATTTATTTTAAATGTCTAATTCTAAGGAAAGTTCTTGTCCGAGCATATTCTGATATGACTTTTTACTGAATGTCCTGGAATTTCCCTTTAATATTTTTACGCTGCTTTTCAGATTCTCCAGTTGATCGCCACGATGAGGATAAATTTGTTTAGGCCTATGTTAGTTAGCGTCTTCTTCCACTTTTGGCTAATCGCGACGAACAGGATGAGTGATTATTAGTTTAAATTGATGAAGGGACACTCGCAGCAGGCACGTATCCAAGGGGGAGCTTAGGGGGCTCGAACCCCCCGAAAGTTTGCGGTTTACAAAAGTTAAAATGAGGTTCTTGGTTTCTTGTGGTGTGAAATAAAATAACGTGACGATAATTTAAGGAGAGAAATAATTATCGAGTCAAGCGCGTATGCAAGGTGGGAATCAGGGGTCTCCAGCACCCCCTTCAGGAAATTACGCTACATAAAATTAGGTTCATGGCTTCTTGAATAATGTGATGTTAATTTGAGAGAAATCATTATCGAGGCAAGACACAGAATGTTCTATAACCCTGTTATTGTTAATAGCGCGTATCCAAGGTGGGATCAGGGGGCTGGAGTCCGCCCTTAATTATTTTCAGTTTACGCTACATAAAATTAGGTTTCTGTTTTCTTGAATAGTGTGCCGATAATATAAGGAGAGACATACTTACCAAGGCAACACGGAGAATGTTCTATAACCTTGTTGTTGATAATATTGCATTAAAACTTTTTTTGAGCTTTCGGTGTTGTCGCAGCACTATGTAAAGACTTGTCAGCATTTGGAATCTGCAAACGTAACGCAACACGTAGGGCGATTCATTGTATATTTTTTAATCTCTGGAAAGCGCGAGAGGAAACGTTCTTGAATAAGAGAAGGAGTCGAACTACTGGCAACATTAACGAATCGTTTTATCTGTGGAACGTTCTAGAATATAATGAGGTTAAAATACGCGGCTTCAATTTCTAAGTTGATCTGTACAACAGAATCGGTTAATGAGAATTCAAAGGTAAGTGTGACAGTCAGTGTCCATTGGTGGCTTTATAAGATCTAGTGATTCGAAGATGAAAAGGACTAAATACCGTAAAGTAACGAAGTCTACTAATACTTCCAGTTGTGGTCCAAAGCTGAAGACGTTAACGACAGCGGAATTTCCGGAGCCTCAGTGTAGTGCTAGTTCGGGTCGAGGGCCGAAGGGATCAACATCAATCCAACAATCAACAACCAACAATCTGTGTATTACTCTGTACTGTTTGTGATCCACATGGATTTGTGATCATCCCTTCATCCATTTCATCTACTCACTATTCATTTTCATCTTTGCAATTAGCCAAGGGGTAAATTATACTTGAAATAAAACAAAAGCAATACAAATACAAAACAAAAATAATGGAACGATTATGCTGTTACGTTTTCCTGTATTTTAGACACGTCACATTTATCAGCCAACAGTCAGAGATTGCTTTTCAGTCGAATGATACTTCTAATAATCGGAGGTACCCGTAAATTCAAGCTGAGAATTATAATTTGGTCTCTTATCCACCTGAGTTGAGGATCTAAATTTTTAGATTTTATTTGTAACAATATTTACTACTGCGAGGAATTAAAAAGGAACTTACGGCTAATTTCGGCACTGGCTTCCTATTCTATAATAGTTACATTTGTTGTAAGAACATAATACATCAATTTACTTTGTATAAATATTACATTATCCATCGCTTTTCCTAATTAAATCTCATACCATATCCAACACACACATAAAATGTGTTTTACTAATAATACAGTGCGCAATTAGAAAATAAGTCTTGTGAAGCAAAACAAATATGGCTTCCCCGATGGCCTAGTGGTAGCGCCGTCGCCTTGTAGTCAAGGGGTCCCGGGTTCGATACTCGGTGTAGGCACATAGTGGATAGGATCCAACTTAAACTGTAGGTCCAGTCCCAATTAGCCTTTCTGTGCAAAAAAGCGGACTAAAAAGCAAATTCAATCAAGCAACACAAATATGAAATATTAAATCTAGTTGTTTTTTTTTTATTTGGTTTATTTAATTCACGTTTCTGCCACTTTGGCTAATTGCGAAGATGAGGATGAGTCATCATGATGAAATTGATGAATGGACACTCACAAACATCCATACCCAGGCCGGGATTCGAACCTGGGATCCTTGGCGTCGTAGCGCGATGTGCTAACCACTCTGCCACAGATGCCGGCTATTAAATCTACATGGAAATAGTTTCTGTAGTATGTTTGAGTTGAGTCAAACAAATTTCATAATGTGTATTCTCGCGGCATGTATTTAAATGTGTACTAATACAGGGCTAAGGCCTATCTACCGACTGCCGGCTTCATTTCCACCTGCCGAGGCGGGAGATCATCCAACCTGTTACGAGGTGGCGTGTGGTCAGCACGACGACCCCCCAGTCATTTTTGTAAGTTTCCATGACCGGATTACGCTACTCATTCGTAGCTCTCCAATTTCCTCACAATGGTGTGTGCCCACCGGTCCGATACACAGTCAGAAACCTCAGAAGGAAAGTTGTTACGCTTCCCCTAGGAGACTCGAACCTGCGCGTTCCGTAGCCAGAGCCCAAAGCATGACGTCTTAGACCGAACGGCCACGGTGTGGGACTAAATATGCACAAAGTTTTAAAAGCAAAAGTACCTCCTGCGCGTTGTAACATGCCATGAATGAATATAGGGATTATGATTCACAATCCCGGCCATTTATGAAGGTGGTGTTAGCATCACGTTCCGGCCCCCAAAATACTATTTTTTTTAGACCCCTGGTGAACCTCAAA
Organism: Lepisma saccharinum; assembly: GCF_977018435.1. NCBI lineage: Eukaryota > Metazoa > Arthropoda > Insecta > Zygentoma > Lepismatidae > Lepisma > Lepisma saccharinum. Next base: position 13,703,416 of record NC_139252.1, read on the forward strand.
GCAGTTTTCATGCAAGGACGTTGCTGAGAAAATCCCCCTCGAGACCAACCACCCTGGGAACAGAATCCTCGTCTTCAGCGTGACAGTCAGATTATTTACCGACTGAACCAACGAGGCTTTTTAAAGCACATATGAAATAAATTAAAACCAGCAAAATAGTATTATATTTGTACGATATCTTTAAATTATAATATAATAGACGTGTATACAACACATTATATTGATAATATTTACAAAAATCATTGATAAAATTTTCCTTGCTTTGATAAGTATGCTTTATATTGAATATCTTCTTTGGGCATTATTTACATGACAGCTCTTCTCATTGGTTTACGAGAAGATTGAAAGGATGTGCAGGGGAGAAACGTCTGTCCTGTAAATCGTACATTATATATTCAGCACAATTTCTCAACAAACGCACATAAAGTAAAGTAACACAGTGCAATTGTTAATTAGTGTTGGCTACCTACGAGATGTTCAAAGTATTATTCTCGCGGGCGATGTTTCAATTTCAAAGCTAATAAATCTTATCTTTCACTCAATATTCAATGAAGCAATACTTAGAAACTCAGTTAGGATTGTGTAAAGGTTTTTGAAAGTTGCATACGTGATTATATGGAAGGCGAGTGTGGAAGTAAGGCCAGAGGCGCAACCACGAATTTTTGTCTGGAGGGGGCAAGTGCCCGGATAAACGTACAAATAATAATAATAGTAATAATAATAACATTAAAAATGGCATTATTATTACTAGTAGTAGTAGTAGTAGTAGTAGTAGTATCAAATACGTTATTATCCTCATATATTACGCAAAGGGAGGTAGATGTCTGTGATAAAGCACTTATTTGGAACAAACTATTTGAAATATATTTTTCAACACCAGAAATTTTACATTAGCTAATAATTGAAAACAAGCACACAAACTGTATTTTTGAATGGCAGAAAATGAATGTTAAATGCATGCCGAAGATATGTTTTTGTACATATAACATGTATAACTTTGATATGTTTTACAAATATGCAACATGGAGCGACATAAAATAAGAAAATACACATGCAAAATGCTAACACTAAATTATGTACGTATTCAAAGTTTATTCATTACATATATACAAAACATATTATTTAATTACATCACATTACAGAAAACAATTATATTGCGAGAGAAGCGAGAAAGAACATTTTTAGATCCAATTTTTGCAATTTTAAACAATATTGATTTAATAGGGAACAAATAATATCACATGGCGCCAAGGCATTCTCTCTTTCACAACTTTTTTTTTTTTTTAATTTATATTATTTGGCTCCCATGGCCAACTCCCGCCGCCCCCTAGCTACGGCTCTGAACTTGACGAGACTGAGAAAAGCAGGCACTGCAAGCGAAGCGAGCAAGAAAATTTTCTGTGGCCCTTGCAGGTGCCTTTGGCCATCAATGTTTGCCCCTCCTAGAATTGACTTCCGTCGAAGGTTGAGTGCAATGCCCCCCCCCTGTGGTTGCACCACTGAGCAAGTACGAAATTTGGAGGAACAAATTGAATCAATCCTGCTGCAGCAACTTGTTTTTTTTTCCGATGATCACTTTATTCCAGGCGATTTTCTTCTATTATTATTGCACGTGCCAAGAGCACAAACAGGGTATATTTGTTCTCATTCTACCGGCATTCAAGAAAAGGTGTGTATAAGTAAATAATCGACCCATTTATCTCAAGCTTCCGTATACACTAACGAAGTAAGTTCCATTCTGTCCTCTTAATGACGTCATAGCGCGCACAGAATCATGGGAAAAAATCTCGAAACCTCGGGAATGGCATACCTAATAAAGGTACCTTGCTTCTACCCGACAACATTCGCTGTCTTATTGTTGGACCTTCTGGATGTGGAAAAACAACGTTACTTATTGATAATTTTCTTCTTGCACCCTACTGGTTAAACTAGAAGAACAGGCATCTGTATGTTTTCTCCAAAGGTTTGGAGCAACCGAAGTATCGCCAGCTGTCGAAACTGTACGAGGGACTAGGCATAGCTATATTTGCTTCTGAAGTGATACCACTAGACTGCTGTCTCGAAAATTCGGTGGTGGTTTCTTGACGATGTGATCCTGGAGAACCAGAACGAAATTCGCAATTTTTTTACTCAGCGTCGGCACAGAGGCATGGACTGCTTCTACCTTGCTAAGACTCTTTCCAAAATCCACAAGCAGCTACTCCGAGACAATGTTAATTTTACTTGTTCGTTTCGTCAAGACTACGCCAATTTAAAACACGCTTACGATGATTATGTAGGTGGGGACATAGACTACAATCAGTTTTCCAAATTTTGCTCTTGATGCTGAAACCAAGATGATTTCGGATTTGCCACAATAGACATGACGAGGAAACCCAATAACGGAAAATACAGAAATAAAATTAATAATTTTCTAAACGTTGCAATGTTGCAAGAAACATCTTGACCTATTATAAATAACTACTTACAAAAAAAGATGAAATTCAAACTTGCAGACGACAACCTCAAGCTGCGAAGCTACCTGGCAAAACGGTTTAAGGGTTGGAAATCCGAGAATCGTGGAATTTACGAAGAGAAAAAGCGTCAGGACCAACCTATCATCGATGCCATCAGTGGACTTGGTAAAGAAATCAAAGATGTCACCGAGCCAAACAAAGAGTTAATCAACGAGCTTGTGACACTCACTGCTCGAAATTATACCATACCCACACCGATATCCAGCATTCACACTACTTCGTTCGAACTTGCTCCGGCTCCGAGACGTCAGGCCCTAGTCAGTACCTCTTCGGACATGCTAGTCGAGCTGAGTCCGTTGGCGAGGGATTACATAAGCACTGGGAAATTCGAAAAAGACGAGGTATTCGGATTGTACCTGACCATGGAACATAACGACGGTGTGGTTTGGAAGATTGGAAAGTCAAAAGTCACGTTCCAGGGCGACGACGTGAAAATCAATTTGGGCGAGAAGAACAGCTGGAACAGGTATCCTGGCACGGTGGGACTGTTGGAACTTATCACTAAGAAGCAACCTAAAGATTATACAGACGAGGATTACCAAAGTTACACAGAAATTTTAATCATGACGGACGCACTGTACCAAAACAACGATGCAACACAGAATCGCGTTATCTTATCAAAATCATCAACACCCTGCCTCCTAAATTCTGGAATGTAGCCGAGGGCCGAGGTTTGGTAAACGATATTATCAACAAGCTACCCTTCGAGATGCACCTGCCAGGTTACCAGTACTGCGGCCCGGGTACCAAACTCGAACAGCGACTGGAGAGAGGAGACAAGGGTGTGAATCCCCTGGATGCTGCATGCAAGGATCACTGCATTGCTTACAACACACACACAGATCTCGACGCACGTCATTACGCTGACAGGAAGTTGGAGCATGCAGCTTTCGGGAGACTCATTAGCAGAGATGCCTCGCTAGGTGAACGGGTTGCTACATTGGGTACGACTATCACTATGAACACAAAAAGAAAATTGGGGTGGGAGCTGTAAATAAATAACACCCTGTGAAAATAGCAACCATGAAACCCAAGAGCGTCGTTTACCAGATACCCTACACAAACCTCAAATCTCTCGGAGCTCTTGATGGATTGCTCACCAAAAAGCAGATCGAGAAGAAACATTCCTGCCTGGCCAAAGGTCATGGGATGAAATTGCTGGTCAGCATCCCTCAATTGAGGAGGTTGCAACGTTCGAGAAAGCAGATGAAGACTGGAGGTTTCACATTCAGCATCCCGGCTATCTTAGCAGCTTTGGGCACTGTCGGCAGCTTGGCAGGAGGCAGTGCCGCCATTGCAAAGACCGTCATCGATGCAAAAAAGAACAAGGCCGAATTAGAAGAGCAGAAACTCCACAACCTGGCTATGGAGAAGAAGGGGAAAGGTGTGACCAAAAAGCGAAAGAACAACCTCGAAGCTTTGAAAAAGTTTAAAAAAAGAAGAGCCCTTGTCCAACTTCGATATTGAATCTTTGATCGAATCGTTGGGAGTCAAGCACTTCAGGGGCGTTTTCATGTCTGATTCTCTACCCTCTGTTGTGAAGAAAAAAGAGTGTGCTGTGGTTAACCTAGACAGTTACGAAAATCCAGGTAAACTTTGGATATGCTACCTCGCCAACAACAACAAAGCATTTTTTTTCGATTCATTCGGAGGCATACCACCTGCTGGGTTGGTAAAGTATCTCAGTGTTGTCAACCTCTACTACAATGACGAACGCATTCAGGGTTTCAGCGATGTGAAATGTGGCATCTCTGCGTTTCCATGCTTGTCTTCCTCTCGCAATTAAATGACCCAACAATCGAAGATTTCCAGAAAGCATTGTGGCACCTAAAGTACTATGGGAGTATTCCATCTCACAAGCGAGACTTCGCTTATGAAACTCGCATTGCATGACGATATCATCTATCCTAAATCTATTGCTCTTCGTGCATTCTACAGTATGTACCTGATACCTAATGTGACGGTACACAACAATACCATCAAAATTGGCAGCGAAAAAATCAGCATCACCCCTGATCAGTACAACCTGTCTATCTTGCATTCTCAATTGCCAAGAAGTGTATTGCTGTCGCAAAATTCGGTAACTCACAGGGTGGAACTGGTGTCTGCCACGGAAACCGTGGACCTGGGCACCATCGGAGAGCTTTTGGGATTCGAGAACAACACAAAACTCAAACCTGGCATCAAGCACATCGGTGATAACATTCCTAAATTTCTAGCCATCGAGACTCTGAACATACATTGCAATGTGGCAGAAGGTATGATCACCAAATCCTCGGACGGCATCCCAGGGAGTCACAAGCGGACAGGTATTATCGCTACGTTCAAACCAAACTCTGAGTTCATGGAGCCAATTATCTACACACTCTCCCCACCGATATACTTTCCTGTATCTCGTAATCGCATAGACAACATAGAATTGGCAATTACCAACGAGAAGGGGGAGGTGGTTGATTTTGCAGGAGCCACGACCATTGCCGTCGTAGAGATTAACATATAATAAATAACCATTATGGAGCAAATCGAAAGTTGCGTGTTGCAGTCCTTCCCACACAATCGTCGCACGTTTGCCAACCTCAATGAAACGAATCGAGAGATAGAATACGACGTGGACGTCGGGGAAGGGTTTATTCACCCTCACAGAGCTGATTTGTATATCAAGTTTGATGTTGTGAAGAGAGACAACGACGAAGCATTTCTTGCCAATGCAAATTTAAGACTTGTAGATAATTTTGTGCCGTACCTATTCTCGCAGGTTGAAGTTAGAAAGCAAGGCACCGTCATCGATAGGGTTGACTACTTTGGTATTACCTCTACAGCTGTGGTTACACTGAAACTCTCCAAGACCGATGCAGCATACTACCAGCCAGGGGGATTCGAAGCAGGTACAAAAATCAAAACTCAAAGTCTCACAGTACTGTTTCTCATGCGCCTGCTTCCTGGCTTCTTCTCCGACTACACAGAGATTATGTGGAAGGGTGGTTTGCGCGTCACTTTTCGCAGAAGCGCCAACGACAACGAAGCGCTGATGCGTTACAGCACCTTGAGTGCGGACGGTTCAGCACTTCCCAACACACTACCCGATCCTGCCAAGTGCATCATCCAGTCCATGGAGCTGCGCATGCCCGTAGTGGAATACGAAATTAACTCCGCTCTCAAGTACAAAGCAGACATTTTGAAGAATCCCCAAGTACCCATCCAATTTTACGGTTACCTGTGCGTGCAGAAACCTGCTTCCGGCAACCATTTTCAATTTGACGTGACCACACAGTTTAACAGTATTCGGTATGATATGCCAGAGTTTGTGGTCGTGCTCTTCAGACAACGAAGGACAACAACCAAGAAAAAGAATCGAGCCAGTTCGACAACTGCAAGATCAAGAACATCTACCTCAAAAATGGCAGGAACGAGAGAACTACAATCTGAACATTGCAAACAACGACTACCTGAAACTGTACGAGGCATACACAGCTTACAAGAGAGTGACCTTCGACAATGTGGACGTGTACTACAATCCCAATGAGTTCATAGCTTTCAGACCCATGTTTGTTATTAACAAATCGAAGAGAAAGTAGGGGATTGTTAACGATCGCACCAACATCAAGATTGTCTGTAAGTTCCATGACGCCTTGCCTGCCGATACTCTATGCAGTGTCAACCTTATTGCAGAGAAAACTTTTGTGTATGATGTCAAGAATGAAAGAGTGACCGAACAGTTTTAAGTACAAGAAGAAAAAAAATCGCATAATTCTATATATTAAAAAAAAATTATACAGACCGTAGGTTCAAATTAAAGATTTTATGTTAACCTGCAACAAAGTGTGCAAGATGTACTGCGAAGAGTGGAGGTTGATAATTAAGCATACTTCATGGAACATCTTCTTACATTTGTGGAGAAGATTTTTTGAGGATAATCTGGAAAAAAAAATAATTTGGATGCATTTTAGAAATAATCACACTTGAGCGCACAAAGAAACTTCCTCTTCGGCCCTGCCTGTGTCCCTTTTTCGCCCCGTAGGACACGGCAGGCAGTTAGTTCCGTTAAAAAAAATCCCAAACCTTCACCTGTTTGCATTTGAAGATAAACACTATTGTTCTAGTATCTTGGCTATATTAAATTGGAACTTCTGTTACATTTCTTTTCATACATACTATCTACTACTTCATACTACTACATTTGAGGCATGTCTTACTAGTTTTTAGACGATAGTGGCACCACAGGACCTTGTGAATCCCACATTTCAGAACACACCTCTTGTTGTCGCATGCGTCCAGGGAAACATTTCTCACCTCGTTGGTTGTCAACACATGGTCGACACTCTGGATTCGCTGCTCCACTCCTAGAAATGGCGTCCTAGTTTGAAGAGTCTCGACGTAATCCTCGAACTTGAGGTGCTCTTGGACGACCTGCCTGCCCACACCCTTAGCGTTTTTTGTGATCGAACCCTCTGCATAGCATAGGCTTTGGCGCGAAGACCGGCAAACTCAAGAATTACATCTCCGTCCTTCTCGTCTTTGAGTTTGCCAGGCACCTTCTTGTTGCGAGCCAGGATTTTGTATCGGTTCGGCTGGGAATAGCCTGACGTGTCAAAAGGTTCACAAAAGTTGGTACCGTGGCTATATCCCTATATGCGTCGTCCGTGCGAACGTGGTACACCAAACTATCTGTGTCCGTGTAGAGTAGGTTGATATTGTCATTATAGTGCTGGCGTAGTATCTTATAATATATTTGAAACATGCGCAGCTTGCTCAGGTGTAATACTGAGGCACCAACATAGATTGGCTTGTTGAGCCTCACCTCGCTCTTCCTCATATGCAACAGAGCAAGCTGCTCATTGTAAATAGTACGTGACTTGAATAACGGGCTTGCTACAAGCTGGCGACGTTGTGCTTTCTTTGATATTAGCCTCACATCCACACGATTTCGCACATTCTCCATGGTTTTCCCAAAGACTGCGTTGTTCATTAACTTGAAGAAATCGCGATCGAAATCAGAAGTGGCGACTGTGCGGTGTTTGGTGTTGAGCTCGATGTATGGCCTCAACCATGGAGAATGCACGAACCTAAGAACTAGATGTACTGTGCGGGCGGAAACCCCTCGCTTCATCAACCACCAGAGGTTTCGGTAGTGCAGAACATAACGCTTTTTGGGCTTGAAGTCCATGAGGAGCTTTGGTTGGTTCCAGCCAGGCGGGCATTTGAATTCCGGGGCTGGCGGAAGGTCGCAGAACAAATCCTGCAGCTTCTCGGAGAACTAAAGGTCCACCTCGGCAAAAAATCTGCAATCCAAATCGCAGAAATCTTCAACATCAAATTTGAATGGATCAGCCCACAGGAACCCTCCGGAGGGGAGTGACAGCATGATGGAGTGTCCGTAGAGGTTGTTGACGTCTGTGTACATGATGTAGCTGGACGGTTGGGAGGGGTCGTAACCGGTGGCCATGTGGTGATTGTTGGCGTGCGAGTGTCGCTGAGACACCTGGATCATTCCAACCCGGACGGCACGTTCTACAAACAGCATCATGTCCACGTCCGAAAGAAGCTCAAACCTGACTCTTGTAACAAGGAGCATGGCCGACCATGCCAGTCCAGGAAGACTGTAGAAGTATGTAGGGTTCAGCTTCTAGATTGTCTTCGCAGTTGCACGAAACGCCTGGATCACATCAGCGAGGAGCGTCACATCGAGTTTTATGTAGGCATCGTGGTAGTCCCCAAGATTTTGGCAATCCAGCTCGCGCCACATAGACTGAGTGTGGTTGTAATCGTCCTCATAGATGCCTGAGCCTTGCAGCTTACTGTAGAACTTCGCTCGAGGAGGCAGCGACTTCTCCGCAAACTTGGTAGAGTCGGTGATGTATTCCTAGGGGAAGACCCCTTACGCCTGAAGAGACGCCAAGTTCCGAAAGATGGCAGAGCTGATGAGCATTTGTTCGTCGCTGATCTTTTTCGCCAAGGCATCGAGGATGGCCGGGAGGAACCTTAGGGAGTCGAGGAAACGAAGTTCGATTCGAGAGCTTGATTCTGGGATTCGCACCCACTTGCTCAAGCTAATGTAACGCTCCTCGTTCTGCGCCAGGACGTTGATTTGCATGTCGTCCTACCCAAGTTGTGGCACCAGATGGTAGAAGTCGTACCCCGATACATTGTTGAAAAACACAGGGATGAAGCGCGGGTCCCGGGCCAACAAATTACACCGATTGCACCAAGGACCAATGTATTTGCCGTTGAAGTGATCATGATGTTGAACTTTACGGTTGTTGGTGGTAAACTTCCAGGTGTACACAGAACAGGCCTTCTCGTTCTTGATTTTGTCGTCAGGAGACAGCGATTCCATAGACTTGGGGATCTCGTTGGCTTCCACAACCATCCTCTCTAGAAAGTGTTTGACTGCGTCGGGACCACGATACACATAGGGCTCGGGGTCAACAAGTCGGTCTCGCCACACCACAATATAAGCAAAACTCGAGGCCTCGTGGAGTTTGTAAGGGGTAGTAGAGGAAACTTCGGGATTGGGATCGCATGTGGACATAGGTTTGAGGAAGGCCTCGATTTCGGCGATGATGATAGCAGGGTGCTCTACCATGGCACTGTGCATGTGAAATGTTTCTTCAGTGCCAGGTTTGGGTAAAACTGCCACCCCTATCTCGTTGGCATTGCAATAGAGTTTGTGGCGAGCAAGCTTCTCGGCAGCAATGTTGGGACCTCTGATGCTCTGATAATCCTGCTGTTTTCGATTATCAAAAGTGAGCAAGCACCTGCGACAAACTTCTATGTGGTGTTTTTGTTTGCTTGTTTGCTAGAAACAAGCCGAGAGAGAGAGCTAATAAGAGTGTAGCGATGGTGAGTTTCATCCTTGATGAGTAAAAGATGGATTTCTTGTGCATTATTGGTGTCTACGTCACTTACCCGAATAGGGAATACTTTGTTTTTCTTCTCCGTGAGGCCATAAACATTGATAGCCAACTGCGGGTTGTGTGTACGGGCCTCGAACTTGCGAATATCCGAGACCTCCACCGGGTAGTCGATCCCAACCATCGCATCTTCCAGCTATGGCTCGTACTGCTTGTAGTTGGCAACACGATGCGGTTGTTTTTTCCAGTGGACAGGGTGCAATACTGCAAGCACCGACCAAAGAAAGCGGCGTCACTGTTCTGAGTATTCAGAACAGTCTTCTTTGCTGCAAACTTGGATGGCAGAGAAACATAGTTGGACCCCGACAGTGGCATAAACTTGGTAAGTTTGACGCAGAGTGTAAGCGGGGTGCCACACAGCGAGCCACCCGAACCAATAGCCTCGTGCTCCTACTGTTTGGCCAGCAACTCTTCGACAAACTTGTCGTAGATGGTTGCGAGGCTGTCGCTATCCGCCAGATGCAATGTTTTTGCTTTGGTGTTGTGGCAGAAGCTGTACGTTTTATTGGATGTGTTTTTGTACTTGCAACATAGCGAGCCGTAGAATTTAATAGAATGCGTAGCCAATGCATCGCGAAGGATGGAAATTATCCTGGCCCGTTCGCAATCTAAGAAGCTTCGCACATCGCATGAGTCATCCGAAATAAGAACAAAGTCTTCCAATATACGCTCGAAAGCGGTTTGGTCTGCTTTTGTCACATGCTTGACGCGTTTGGAAGATGGTGCGTTGAGGGAGCTGCTTCTGCCTTCCTCTTGGTCGAGGTGGACGGTTGTGGAACTAGGGCTCCGTCACCCTTGCGAGCAAGTCGATGCCTTTTTATGTTATTTATGGTAATATGTTTACCACATCCGGAACACTGTTCGGTAGCAGTCACATGTTTACCAGGCACACAGGTACGACAATGTTTTGTGTAATATTTACTTCAAATATTTTTCTCGCACACAGGGCAAGTTTTCATGGAGCGCATGTCGGTGCAAAAATTTTTAGGGTATGTTATTTTATATGTGTTGTTTGGTTGGTGAAGTGTGTATGTTCACAAAAAAAATCCTTACAGAAGAAAATTTTGTGAGCCTAATTCGCAATTGGGGCGTTTTATTTATGTATATGTTATTGTTGGGTGATGTTGTCTTCTACAAATATGCTTCTTAATTAACCCTGTAAATAAATTATATATATATATATATAAGAAAATATGTTTGCGGATCGAATGTGTACATAATTCTATTTAACTTGTTCTACCAAACAATTTGTTTCTAACTCTCAATCCTTTTGGCGTATGAAATATAAATCATAATTCCAGAAAAAACAGTTATTTCCAGTCGCTATTTTATTTTTAAAAATCAAACAAGAAGCATTACACTAGACTCTCGCGAATTTGGCACACATATGTGCAAGGAATGGCCAGATTAGCGAGATAGTCAATAGCAATGGCTTTTTGTGAAGAGCCTCGGTTCAACTTATCTAAAATTTCGAGTTTCTGCTTGAGGTGAAGCGTAACGTGTTTCTTTTTTTAGAAGCCATAGTATGTACTGAACTTTACTGTAAGAAAGTCACAATTTCAAATACTGTACGTATGTATAGCATTGTTTAATATTTTTTTTAAGTAACAACATTGTTGAACACAATAATTTATTGTTGCGCTCGTCATTTCTGCTTGAGAAACTACAGGCCAAATATGGGCCAGACTACTAACAGAGGCCAGATAAGCGAAAGTCTAGTGTATTTATGTTTATACTATTTGTCGAGCAATAGCATATAAAACAAGAATGAGTTTTCTACAACCCATAGTTTATGAATTACAAGACATCTTAGAAATTACATCTTGAAATTTTAATTCAAAATAACTCAAAAACAGCAAGCACTAATCATCATCTCTCCAATAGGTTGTAGAGTACTTCTAATTTTTAATCGAATGCTATTAAAATTTTTGAATTGTTGTAAAAACTAAGCCAGCAAATCAAGTTTCTCAAAAAATAAAAAAAATGTCTATATTTCCGAAACTTGAGGGGGTAGAATCGATTTTATTTGCCAGTCGAATAGTTCTCGTCGAATCCTAACCAACAAACCTAAAATTATTATCCTAGCTCTATTAGGAGCCAAGAAAATCAATGTCCTGGAAAACGACTTTAAATATTTGTCTTTAGAAAATTTTCTTGACAGACCGGAAGTAACATCTTGACAAACCGGAAGTCGACTTTCTTAAAGATTAAGATATTTGTCTTAAGACGTTTTCCAAGACATTGATTTTCTTCGCTCCTATGGGACCTAGAACCATGTGACTTTGGTTTATGTGTATACCATTGTTTTCCCTACATATTTACTCACCTTACAACCCACCCCAACCAAAAAATATAATTCACCACTGCGCGCATGCGCACATGTATAAATTTAAATATAGATGAGAAGCTAGGCTCGATATAAAAAAAATATCATTTTTCTTCTCTCTGGCCACGATTGCAAAGAATTGTTGAAATAATACCATAATATTTTATACTGTAGGTCCAGGTCCCGAGCCAGTCAACATATTTGCACTACAACACACACAAAAAACAGAATAAAAAATTTCATATCTGTGCATATGGTAACATAGGGAAGTCCAATACATAGTTGGCAATGTGCCTGAATGAACCTGAAGCAGCAGGTTTGTACACAAACTAATTCTGATTTACAAGACAGGCAAATCGTGAAGAAAATACTTCGCAAATAAATCAAGTACAAAGTTATTTACCTTTAAAGCAAGTTTTGTTAAAGCATACATCAAGAAACTTAGTTATTCTTCGCAATTTAATTTAAAGAAAAGTGGAATATTTTAATCTAGGCATATTCAATGTAACTGATGAATGGTGTTGGAACTTCTTTCTATTGTTACTTATGTGATAAAATACAAGACTTGTTGCTGCGTTAAAGTAAGAATTAACTTTATTTCTGTTTCTGCGCGATATCGTTTAAGAATTTGTTTCGAGAATAATATACTCTGCATGTAAATGATGGATTTATGCCAATGTATTGTGTCTAGTAGGACATACAAATAGAATTGTCCAATAGATTGAACATATGGTCATTCTTTTATTTGAGAAGTGATGCATCTACAAAGTATATGCGTAAATGTAGACATTGCTTTCATAAAAGGCTATGGATGCCTGAACGATGTGATGATTATCATCGTCTAACAAGTTTATGTGCGCGCAAATAAGTATGATATTTGAAGAAATAGTCGCGGCATTATATTATTACTTACAACTCAATTGACAACTTGATGTATTCGTTGAAGGAAATAAGTAATCATGTAGCTATATATGAATAATTACGGAGTTTCCAACTGAGATAGTGCAACAGTCAGAGATTGCTTTTCGGTCGAATGATATTTCTAATAATCGGAGGTAAATGCAAGCTGAGAATTATAATTTGGTCTCTTATCCACCTGAGTTGAGGATCTAAATTTTTAGATTTTATTTGCAACAATATTTACTACTGCGAGGAATTTAAAAGAAACTTACGGCTAATTTCGGCACTGGCTTCCTATTCTATAATAGTTACATTTGTTGTAAGAACATAATACATTAATTTACTTTGTATAAATATTACATTATCCATCGCTTTTCCTAATTAAATCTCATACCATATCCAATACACATATAAAATGTGTTTTACTAATAATACAGTGCGCAAAATAAGTCTTGTGAAGTAACACAAATATGGCATCCCCGATGGCCTAGTGGTAGCGCCGTCGCCTTGTAGTCCAGAGGTCCCGGGTTCGATACCCGGTGGAGGCACATAGTGGTTCGGATCCAACTTTAAACTGTAGGTCCAGTCCCAATTAGCCTTTCTGTGCAAAAAGCGGACTTAAAACGCCAATTCAATCAAGCAACACAAATATGAAATATTAAATCTAGTTTTTTTTTTATTTGGTTTATTTTACTTCACTTTTCTGCCACTTTTGGCTAATTGCGAAGATGGGGATAAGTCATGATGATGAAATTGATGAATGAACACTCACACAAGCATCCATACCCAGGCCGGGATTCGAACCTGGGATCCTTGGCGTCGTAGCGCGATGTGCTAACCACTCTGCCACGGATGCCGGCTATTAAATATACATGGAAAGAGTTTCTGCAGTTGAGTTGAGTCAAACAAATTTCATAATGTGTCAGTATTCTCGCGGCATGTATTGAAATGTGTACTAATAGAGGGCTAAGGCCTACCTACCGAATGCCGGCCTCATTTCCCCCTGCCGAGGCGGGAGATCATCCAACTTGTTACGAGGTGGTGTGTGGTCAGCACGACGACCCCCAGTCATATTTGTAAGTTTCCGTGACAGGATTACGCTACTCATTCGTAGCTCTCCAATGGTGGGTGGCCACCGGCCCCATACACAGTCCGAAACCTCAGAAGGAAAGTTGTTACGCTTCCCCTAGGAGACTCGAACCTGCGCGTTCCGTAGCCAGAGCCCAAAGCATGACGTCTTAGACCACCGTGTACGACTAAATATGCACTAAGTTTTAAAAGCAAAAGTACCTTCTGCGCGTTGCAACATGCCATGAATGAATATAGGGATTATGATTCACAATCCCGGCCATTTATGAAGGTGGTGTTAGCATCACGTTCCGGCCCCTGAAATACTATTTTTTTTAGACCCCTGGTGAACCTCAAAACAGTTTTCATGCAAGGACGTTGCTGAGAAAATCCCCCTCGAGACCAACCACCCTGGGAACAGAATCCTCGTCTTCAGCGTGACAGCCAGATTATTTACCGACTGAACCAACGAGGCTTTTTATAGCACATATAAAATAAATTAAAGCCAAATTTCATTCTAAGATTTATTTTCAGGTTAATATAGCAAAAGAAAACTGTTCAGCTTTCGAAAAATTCTCGTCTGTTTTTATCTGGGCCTATTTCAGGAATGGGCCTAATGCTGCACCATCAATAGCACCCACCTTAATTCTGCCCTATTGATGTGTACAGTTTGAAGAAAGAAAAATGTAAAATGACTTTTTGTTGGTCACCAGTTACTGCTGAGGCATCAAAACAACTTTTCAATTTAATTTTTCTAAAATTTCTGAAGCTTACTATTGTACCGTAACTTTTTAAAAGTAATACGAGTATTGTATCAATAAAAAAATAAGGAAATGCAAAATGCAATAATCGTACTGTTTTGCTTCTTTTAAAACTGACAACCAATATACTAATTAATATTTGTTTACTTAAGCAAGGAAATTTAACATTTTCAATTCTAAAAGGCCTAAAACTCGGTGATTTTAAGCTGTTCTTTTATTTCCGGGGGAAGGCCCCTAGACCTATTATAAACTAGGGGATATTCAATACCTGAGGGTTATTGAATATCCCCTAGTTTATAATATCATATGCTTCTCCCAGAGTCTGTCCCCCCAAAAGCAAGAGCTCATACTCCGCCCATGAAACGCACATAAAGTGAAGAAACATGATGTAATTATTAATTCGTGTTGGCTACCTACGAGATGTTCAAAGTATTATTTTCGCGGGCGATGTTTCAACTTCAAAGCTAATAAATCTTATCTTGCACTCAATATTCAATGAAGCAATACTTAGAAACTGAGTTCGGATTGAGTAAAGGTTTTTGAAAGTTGCATACGTGATGATATGGAAGGAGAGTGTGGAAGTAAGGCCAGAGGCGCAACCACGAATTTTTGTCTGTAGGGGGCAAGTGGCAGGATAAACGTACCAATAATAATAATAGTAATAATAATAACATTAATAAAGACATTATTATTACTAGTGGTAGTAATAGTAGTATCAAAGACGTTATTATCCTCATAAATTTCGCAAAAGGGAGGTAGATGTCTGTGCTAAAGCATTTATTTGGAACAAACAATTTAAATTTTTTCAACACCAGAAATTTTACATTAGCTAATAATTAAAAACAAGCACACAAACTGTATTTTTGAATGGCAGAAAATGAATGATAAATGCATGCCGAAGATATTTTTTTGTACATATAACATGTATAACTTTCATATGTTTTACACATATGCAACATGGAGCGACATAAAATAAGAAAATACATATGCAAGATGCTAACACTAAATTATGTACGTATTCAAAGTTTATTCATTACATATATACAAAACATATTATTTAAATACATCACATTACAGAAAACAATTATATTGCGAGCGAAGCGAGAAAGAAAATTTTTAGATCCAATTTTTGCAATTTTAAACAATATTGATTTAATAGGGAACAAATCATATCACATGGCGACAAGGCATTCTTTCTTTCACAACTTTTTTTTTTTAATTTAGATTATTTGGCGCCCATGGCCGACTCCCGACGCCCCCTAGCTACGGCTCTGAACTTGACGAGACTGAGAAAAGCATGCACTGCAAGCGAAGTGAGCAAGAAAAGTTTACGAAATGTAATTTTATTTGAATAAAATTTGAAATAGAAGGGGGCAATTGCTCCTCTGTGCCCCCTTCAGTTGCCTTTGGCCATCAATGTTTGCCCCCCCTAGAATTGACTTCCATCGAAGTTTGGCGTGCAATGTCCCCTGCCCCCCCTGTGGTTGCACCACTGAGTAAGTCCGAAATTTGGAGGCACAAATTGAATCAATCCTGCTGCAGCAACTTCTTTTTTGCGAAGCGATGATCACTTTATTCCAGGCGATTTTCTTCTATTACACTAGTCAACAAATTTAATTTTTTTTTCTGCAACACGGGAAAAAAAGGGTCAGTTTAACTAAATCGAACCTCCTGAACACGAAAATGATAGTAAAAATGTCGTAACACGTAACGTTTTTATGTTACGCTGGTAAAGAGGATTGTAGTGAAGGCCAGTTTTTCAGTGTAGTGCGATTCTGTAGCCCTACTGCCCCGCAAGCAAAGGAAACAACAATACTTTGTAAACTCACCTTTGAATCCCATTAATATGGCAATGACCTTTAAATCGCCACAAACCTGCCAGCAGTACTTATTATATTGAATCATATTTAACAAGACAGACATACTGTCATATGTTTCCTTCATCTCAACAGAATGTGCGACTGGTATGGATGGTTTTTGGTTGCCATTGTGTAACAACACTGCTTTCAGGCTACTTTTTGACGAGTCTATAAACAGTCTCCATTCCTCAGGAATGTGCTCCAACCCAAGCTTATCTATTAAACCGTCTATATTTGTACATACACAGAGGAAATATTTCATTTCAAAGTAGCTTGAAAACTGTTCATGTCTCTTTCTGAAATGGGTAATTCTAGTTCCGGAAGCCAGCAGATTCCACTGTTGAAGTCGAGATCCAAGCACCTCAGCCATCTGCTTAGTTAGATACACATCTCTAACCAAGTCATTCAGCCTGGACTGGTCGACAAGGAGTGGTTCCATCTCTGGTTGTGGAAAATAGCTTGGATCATTGGAAGTGGACGGGATGGATGGCTCTTCTTCTTCTGCATAAGATTCCTCTAAATGTGAGGGTGGGCTAGGGATTGGTATGGGTCTCATAGCGGAAGAAATATTGGGGTACACAATGTCCCGCTATGCTTGTTAGGCAGAAGTAACAGTCCTCAGCATGGCTACTTGGTTCACGCCAAACCATTGACGAGCCTCCCCCATGGCGCAGTGGTAGCGTTATTGCCTTGTAATGAAGGGGTCCCGGGTTCGATACCCGGTGGAGGCACAAGTGGTTCGGATCCCACTTTAAACTGTAGGTCCAGTCCCGATTAGCCTTACTGTGCATAAAGTGGACTTAAAACAGCAACTCAAACCAAACCAAACCATTGGCACCGCAAATGCCATAGCACGGGTTTTGTCTCCACGAAACCACCTCACAAGAGTTGAATAACAAGTCACACAGCACACGTGGGGAGCCCACACTTTGTCTTGATCACCAACATTGCACCCGAAGTAGCTATAATACGCTTGTTTCAACGTTTCTGTCAACATTCGGCGTTGACTTTTTAAAGTGTACTGCCCGCACACATAGCAGAAATTGTTTGGTAAATTTACACAACCATGTCGGTTTTTCTTCATTGCAGTATCACCCAAGTAACTTCAACACAACTTCTCTACCTCAAAGCACGTAATACTGAACTCATTAAATCACACTCCCTTCAGTCTGTAGAGCATTCTCCCTTATCTTATCTTATCAGTAACTCATTCTGGGGGAGGGAGAAGCAGCCTTTTTGAACGTCAACAATGGAAACATAGCCAGAAAAAAGAAACAAATCTTTTTATAAGTGTGTTTGTTTATACATTGTTGCAAAATGTATTTTCATTGTTGCCCAAAATCATATAAATTGGAATCCAAATGTAAATAACGTATCCACGTTATGCCGGATATGACGTCACGTGTATCTCTGAAATGTTACGTGATACAAAAATTTCAGTTGCAGATCTGAAATCAGCACATCCGAATTAGTTAAGAACTCATGTTACCTTTGATGTTGCAAAATGGTTGTTGACTAGTTGACTAATTATTATTGCTCGTGGCAAGAGCACACACAGGGTGATTTGTTCTCATTCTACCGGCATTCAAGAAAAGGTGTGTGTAAGTAAATAATCGACCCATTTATCTCAAGCTTCAGTATACGCTAACGAAGTATGTTCCATTCTGTCATCTTAATGACGTCATATCGCGCACAGAATCATGGGAACAAACCCCGAAACCTAATAAAGGTACCTTGATTAATGCAAGTGCATGAGAGAGAGATTGTGCTGTTACTATGATTTCTTTTTGTGAATTCGTTATGATGTACAACTTTGGTTCTTTTTAAATTGCATAATCAAGATAAATAGATTCTGAATTCATATGTTAAAACGTAAGTTCTGTGTTTTCCTGTCTATTTACTGCAAATCTTAATGTTTTCCCGTACCCTGGGAGGTATCACGCGTATACCAATATACAGTCTCATGTTGCTCATTCTCAATTTGTATTGAGATAAATATATTTTTATGACTATTAATAATATCATATGGTTCACTCTGGCACGATCGTGTCAATAATTTGGCGCTCAGAACGTGCGGCGACGAACACATTGTGCTTTAGCTACGTTAATCTTCGGTAACGTGTTTTAGATTTGCAGTTGACTCAGAACCTTTGATGCGCAACAATGGAAAAGAAAATATTAAGAAGTGGAAGCAAAGCTTCATATGTTGATGAAAGCACAGTTCATGTGTTTTGCTGTGAGACTACATCAAGGCTTGATGATACGTTTGTTTGCACTGAGTGTCACAATACTTTTCATTTGAATTGTGCAAAGCTAAAGTCACCAAAGGAAAGTAATTCTCCTGGTGAATTAACATGTCTCGCATGCAAAGAAAAACTTTCAGTTCCTGTTGTTCCTGTTACTGCTGATTTGCTCGCGTCGTTGTAGCGAATGCTGGAGGCAAATTCCAGCAACCTGGAAACTAGAATCCAGAAAAAAATGACAGAAAATGCTAGCAGTCTGGAAGCTAAAATGGCTGAAAATACTAGTAATCTAGAACTTAGAATCCAGGAAAGGATTACTGAAAATTCTAGTAATCTAGAACTTAGAATCCAGGAAAATATTACTGAAAATGCTAATAACCTTGAACTTACAATCCAGGAAAGGATTACTAAAAATGCTAATAACCTAGAATCTAGAATGCGGGAACATTCTGATAGCTTGGAGGCTAAGTTACATGAGAACTCTAGGGGGATTGAGGATAAACTCCAGAAAAATATGAATATCTTGGAGCACAGTTTACAACTAAAACTGGAAGAAAGTAGTAAAACTCTTGAGCAACTCTAGAAGCAAGGATGGAGGAGAAACTGTCCCATAGTTGTTCACAACTCGCTGCGTCCAATTCAGAGATGGGACGGAGGATCGAACAACTGACTCTGCAAATGTCTGAGGAACAGCAGAAATTGAACGAAAGCCTTGAAATTGAGATGATGAGCTTATGTCAAGCATGTCAGTCAAATTCTCAGCAGCTGGAATCTAAACTCCATGAAACAGTTGTTCTGTTGAGAGAAGAAGCTGAGCAGACCAAGGAGGACTTCCGAAAGGAAATCACTGAAACACAGAGCGGTTTCAGGGAAGAAATGTCCAGAGAGTTGGACAACCAGGTGACCAGTATGACATATCAGCTGAGAGAGAACTTGAATTTGCGAGTTGTAGAGACGGTGGCAGAAAACCTTAAAAGCAGCACGGAGGGTCCTAGAGAGAATGCTGAAGAGTGGAAAAATGATATGGAATCCAAACAAGGGAAGCTTTCTTCAGACATGCGTAATCTTTGTGACGAAGTGGCCCAAATTTCAACCACTTTAATCAAGTTGCCACTCTCCGGTGAATCAGACTTACCGCGGGTGGACTAGCTGGGTGGGCCTTTTCGAAGGTTACTGTCTCCTAGTCGTTCTGAGGTCTCTTCGGGGCAACGAAACCGTGCACATGTAAAGAAAAGACGCCACAGAGAGATCGTTTCCAGTTCTTTAGGCAGCGAATCGACTTTATCGGAAAAGAGAAAAGAAAGAAAATCTCGGACCACTGCTACGCGTGGTGGGATGACTCCCCGGATGGCTGTCCTGAAGTCCATGCGGAAATTCGACGGAAATATTATAGCCACTTCGGCTGAGATTTATCTCAAAGAATTAGATACCAACCTTGAGATCCTTCAGATCCCCGCATAGATACAGGCTGGAGATTATTCCTCGTTTGCTAACGGGCATGGCTTATCATTGGTTCTACTCTCATAAGAATGATTTCCACACATATTCAGATTTCCGTAGGGCGTTTAAGAGGCGTCTTGCGTCTTCAGAGGCAAAAGAAAGGGAGTTGGCATCTGTTAGGGCCAACCGGTACAACAAAAACAATGACAATAGTTTGGAAGAATATGTTTGGTCTGTATACTCTGCTTACAGAAACCTGAGTAGCCACTACACAGAGCAGGAGGTGATAAACCTCATAATCGGCCATTTGCCTTATAGAGTGAAGCAATTGTGTATGGCCCACGCTCCCGTAACTGTTGATTTGCTTGCATATTTTGTTAAGAGATACGAGCTTGCGGAAGAGCAGGATGCTTGGCGAACTGCGTGGAGGAAGGAGAATCCTACTCACCAGAACAACAGAGATATTCCAGGCAACTCGGCAAACAGAAACCCGAGGGTTCGTATGGTCCAGAGGCAGAATAATTACCGTGAAAATCGCTCTGCAGGTCCACATAGAAACGGCAATCGTTATCGTCAACAAAGCCAAAATAGGCAGAGACGTGAGTATGCTGCTGCCATATACGAACCTTGTGAGAGACCACGAAATGAGAAATCTACACCGGAGCACAGTGAACCTTTGAAGGAAGTCGTAGCTCTCCACGATTGCAAGTGGCGAGCAGTGGCTTACAAACAGATGCTACAGCAACAGAGCGTCGAGCTGACCAGAAATTTGTGCTGGGAGAATGGAGCAAATGTCGACCAGGTGCGGGATTTTACCCCAGGTCTGGCATAGAAACGTCCCTTTCTGATGTCGGGCGGTCTCGTATAGAACTGGAGCCTACAGAAAATAATTCCCCGTCTGTAAATAATGATCTGGAGCTGGTGTTTGTTATCATGAATAGAGTGAGTTTCTTTACAAATTGTGTCAGGCTAGTCAGTCTAAAAATTTTGGAAGAGCGCCTGAGTTCAAGGCACGTGTAGCAAATGTTGATATAACTTGTATGGTGGACACTGCAGCTGAAATATCTGTTCTGAGTCTAGACATTTGGAAGAAAATAAAGCAAAATTTGCCAGGGGCCATGTTACAAGCTACTCCAGAGGTGCGACTTATTGATTTTGCTGGAAAAAGTTGAACTCGAGTTGTGGGAAAGCGCAGAATCGTGCTGAAAATTGCTGAGAGCACCATACCTTTAGAAATTTTTGTTGTGAAGGATTTGCCTTCAGACTTATTATTGTTTTATTCGTTCCTGCAGAAATATGAAGCAGAGATCAATCTCGAGCATAAAAAGTTGTATCTAATGGTGGATGGAGAGCCAATTGAGCAAAAGCTAGATGATGATGATTCCGTTGATAAGCAAATGAGCGTCCGGAGGAATGAAGCTAGCTACGATAAATGGGCTACACCGCTAGAGGATATAAGGGAGAAGATTGACTCCAGTGAATTAATGGATAAGGAACAAAGAGCCGAATTGTTCGAGATATTTATTACACATAGTAAGGTGTTTTCAGAGAGGCCTGGCACTGCCAAGAACTTAGTCTGTGATATTAATTTGTCCAATACCGTTCCAGTGAGTCAAAAACCGTACCTGATTCCAGTGGCAAAAGTGGCAAACTAGATGCTGAGCTGCAAAAATGGAAAGATTGGGAAATAATTGTGCCTTGTAACTCTCCGTACTTGAACCCGCTCATTGTTGTGGACAAACAGGATGGGTCTGTACGTCCGTGTGTAGATTTTCGGTTGTTGAAAATGTTTGTTATTGTTCCTAGAAGTTCTGTTGAACCAATAGACGAAGCACTCCAGAAATTTAAAGGTGCCAAGTACTTCACTAGTTTTGATTTGGTATCCGGGTATCTGCAGATTCCTGTAAAGCAAGAATGCCAGTCATACACTGCATTTTCTTATAAAGGAAGGCAGTGGATGTTTACAAAAATGCCTTTCGGAATAGCTAACGCAGTTTCAGTTTTTGTTTCGGCTATGCATTCTACGTATATTTGGGCCCGAAACTGATTCATTTCTGACCCAGTATATCGACGATTTATTACTGTTCGATTGTGATTTGCAGAAATCTTTCCGACACATTAATTATGTTTTGACCAGACTAGAAGAAGTTGGAATGACGGTGAAGTTGAAGAAATGTGACTTAGTTAAGTCGGAAATATTATATTTAGGCCATATTGTTTCTGGGGATTCCATCCGAACTGATCCTAAGAAGAACGACGCCATTTTAAATTTTCCTAGACCTAGGAATAGAAAAGACGTCAGGAAATTTTTGGGACTTGCCTGTTGGAGGAGAAAGTACATTGAAATTTTTGCCGTAAAAGTGCAACCACTTACTTATCTTTTGTCCAAAAATGTGAAGTTTCAATGGACAGAAGTAGAAAATGAAGTTTTCGAATTGATGAAACTTGATTTGGTTAGTGCACTTGCGCTATCGCAACCAGATCTTACTAAAGAATTTTGTCTACAGTCAGATGCATGTGGAAAAGGGCTTGGTTGCGTTTTGTTCCAGACAGATGAACATGATATTTTCGTTATCCAATATGCTAGCCGAAAGTTACGTAACAAGGAACTTCATTTTTCTGTTCATGAACTTGAGTGCCTTGCTATATTATTTGGAATAGAACGCTTTGCAGTCTATCTTAAGGGGCGAAAATTTAAAATTTATACTGATCATAAAGGACTACAGTGGCTGCAAAATAGTAAAAATTGGAATAGTCGATTGACCCGTTGGTCTTTGAAAGTCCAATCATATCAGTTCGAAATAGTGTATGTTAGTGGAAAGGAAAACATTTTTCCTGATACGTTGTCTAGATATCCTGGAAAGGCAGATACTGAGAGCAAGCTGGAGTCTGATTGTCTGCATTACCACGTAAATTTTCTGTGGGAAGAAGATTAAGATGAAGAAATGAGTTATTGGAAAGAAGCCCAGGCTAAAGATTATTTTTGCAGTGAAATGATTGCTAAACTTCAGCAGCCTACTGAAAACGAAGATGCAGGCCTGACCAGGTTACGGATGTCCTTTAAACTTCATCATGGATTGCTGTTTAGAAGTTACAGTGGGGAGACTCCACAGTACAAGCTGTGTGTTCCGAATTCCAGACGTCCCGAGCTGCTGAAAAAAATTCATGATGACTGCGGTCATTTTGGTGTGGGAAAGTGGAATAGCCAATTGCAATCCCGATATTATTGGGAAAAAATTAAACCTGATATTTCTAACTATATCCGTGATTGCCTGATTTGTGCAAAAGTGAAGCCTGACAAGTTAGGCATCATAAAGGAAAAGCTGCACATTAGTGGAAATGATCCTCATGAGATGCTTTCCATTGACGTTATTGGAAAGTTACCGCCTTCTTCAGGGTACTATTATATTCTCAGCCTTATAGATGTTTTCTCCAGGTTCGTTACAGTTTATCCTGTGCGGAAGACTAGTACCGTTGAGATAATTCGCTTAATGAATTAGAGATATTTCGCCCATTACCCAGCTGTTAAACTAATTTTGTCGGATAGAGGATCCCAGTTCACTTCCCGGTCATGGCAGAGTTTCATCGAATCCATGGGAATGAAACATGTGTGTACGACTCCCTACCACCCTCACGGAAACTTAGTAGAGAGAGCAAACCAAGAGATAACGCGTTTACTTAGGGTTTATTGCCAGCACGATCACCAGATTTGGTCCAAGCATCTTTATGAAGTTGCCTGGTTAATTAACAATTCTCTTTCTGAAGTTACAGGATATTCACCCATTGAATTGTTTTTCCGTCATTCAGTTCTACCACAAGTGCTAAGAGATTTTCCATGACCTGTGTCAGAAGACGGTGAGAAAGACTGGCAGAGTAAAGTTGTTCAAGTGCAGTTAAGGGAACGATATGCTGTGCAGAGGCGGAAACTGAAGCAGAAGTGCCATGCTTTGCAGTTGAAGTAGGATGACCTGGTGCTGCTAAGAAGTCATCGTCCAAGTTCAGCTGTTAACCGAACTATTTCCAAGTTGTTTTATTTGTGGACGGGACCGTTCATAGCTACCCAAGTGAAATTCAACACGGCGGTGTTATTGGACACAAAAACTCGTAAGGAAGTGTGCAAGGTGAATTTTGACAATCTGAAGATTTTTAATTGTTCTCCAGACATGAGGAAAATACTTTTAGAAGGTTGAGTGCAAAATCTCCTAGACTGTGAGTGCTTCCAAGAGTCGTCGTCGATTTTGTTACTCAATGGAGGGGGCGATTGACATGTCCATCCCGGACGTATGAACAGACTGTTAAAGTACACCATCCCGCCTTATAGATATGAATCTTGGATAGAGGTTACGAGATTAATGGAAGTGCATGAGAGAGAGATTGTGCTGTTACTGTGATTTCTTTTTGTGACTTTCGTTATGATGTACAACTTTGGTTCTTTTTAAATTGCATAATCAAGATAAATAGATTCTGAATTCATATGTTAACACAGAGACTGCCATGTGTATGATATGTCATACAAATGGCTTCTAATAATAATTTTAATTTCTGTAATGTCTTACAAGAGTAAAAAAATCTTCAAAACTTTATTTACGCTTGCGTATTCTTTTCACTAGTACAAATGTATTGACAATTAAAAAAGAAGGGTAAATGTGTAGATACAATTATTTTCTCGGAATTCAC
This sequence comes from Lepisma saccharinum, assembly GCF_977018435.1. Lineage (NCBI taxonomy): Eukaryota > Metazoa > Arthropoda > Insecta > Zygentoma > Lepismatidae > Lepisma > Lepisma saccharinum. The sequence goes on from NC_139252.1 coordinate 13,728,117, forward strand.
AGCAAAAGATTATACATTATGGAATACATTGCAAGTAAATCATAATTCTTACAAAATCATTCGTTATATAATATTTTTTTGTAAACTTATGTTCCTTGTAGATATATGGATATAAGGATGACATATTTTGTACCGAACACTTTGGAAGTTCAATGATTTTTGTTGAGACACTCCCGGCACATAAAAGGATTTTTGGGACATTTGTCACATACTGTCTTCACCCACCTGGCAAACTTCCCCCCTGTCGAGTCAGAGTTTCCACTTCTGCCATAGATTTTGCAGCAATGTACACTGCGTCCTTGCTTTTTCTTCCATTATCCCCTACTTTGTCTATCAAGTGATGAGTTGGAGTTGTTCTGCCTTGTTGCACAGGTAAAGTGAGTTGCTGGCCAGGAGGTAATTGTTCAGAAAGAATACTTAGGATCACACGTTCCCTAAATTCATGTATGTGTATGTTACTGGACTGGATGCAGTCACTGTAGAGAATGTAGGCATTCACGAGAGCCGTTCCCCATTTAAATTCAGTAATAACTTTCTTGTACCATTTTGTAGTCTTTCGCGGAGCATTCGCATATGAAGCCAACTGATCACTTACGTCAATGAAGGACTTGCCAGTATAGTAATCAACAATTGCGGTAGGCTTTCTAATTTCTGAACCACGTCTTTCTTTTAAAGTTACCTCTTCAGCAGAGTGAGCTGTAGATCGGACTAACACATCTCTCTTATCTTTCCACTTCAGAATATTCACACCTTCCTGAGTTTCCTTTCCTACAATATCACCTTTCCTCAATTTATCTTGAACGACATCTGCTGGCAAATATTTACGGTTAGACCTAATTGTACCGATCAGATGGGTATTATTGTCAACGGCAATTTAAGCAAGAGGAACGCTGGTACCGAGAAGATCTCTTAGGAGATGAAACACAACAGTTTCAGGAACTGACATGTTACCGGACGTGTTTATATTTCCGACATAAAGAATAATGTTCCATATATAACCTCTGCTGGCACACAACTTGAAAACTTTCACTCCGTATTTATTCTTTGTGTAAGGGATGTACTGCCGAAATGAAAGTCTTCCCAGCCATGGTATCATACTTTCGTCGACACATTTTTTTTTCCCTGGTGTGTATATTTCTTGGAATCGTGAAATGAGTTTGTTGGTGATGTTCGTAATTTTATTTAACCTATCATTAGCGACCGCACGTCAATTGTCTTCAAAATGCCACATTCGTAGAAGCAGTTCAAATCTGTTTCTACTCATTATACTTCGGGGAAGAGGAAAATTATACAAAGCACTAGTGCTCCAGTAGTCTGATAATTTTGGTACTTTGATCAAACCCACCCATCCTAATAGTCCAATGATTTTTTTCATTTCATCACATGTGGTTGGCTCCCAACTGTGAAGTCTAGAATGTGGCCTCACAACATTTTCCAACAAAATCTGTGTTGCATAAAGGTTCGTGTGTTCTACCATCAGTTTTATTATATCACTGTCTATGAAAAATTCAAAAAAATCCTGAGGTTCACCTCCTGACAATGTAGCAGCCAAGTTTGGGCTTTTTCCAGCTCTTCCATTGAAATGAATATTGGGTTGCTTACCTTTCGGAATATCCCAAACTAAATGACTGAAATCACGGCGTGCGTTGTCAGATGGATTCCGCCGCTGAACTGTAGCTTCTTTGTCATTATCCTCACTGTCTTGCTGATGTTCAGGCCTAGAACAACGATCAACTTTCGACTCTTTTGCCACAGGAAGCCGAATCGTCATCAGAAGCATCACTTGGAAAATACTCAGTGTCCAGATCATAATCGTAATTTAGGTATTCACAACTCATATCACTGAAATCTTCATCACCCTGAAGGTAAAGTCTAATCTGGTCTTCATCCATTCACTACAAAATTTTAAAACAAGACAAAATGTGGTAACACGAAGCGAATAATTACGTGTATGAAATCATATACACGTGGCATACAACGTCAAATTGAAAACCTACGCCGCGTGTATAGAAATGCATACACAGCACAAAAACCTCAACAATGGGCTTAATTTCAATTGTATTGAGATATTATGCATACACATTTCATTCACAGTCGGTCAGTAACAAGAAAATCGGATTGGCCCAGAAGAGATACACTTTCAGTTACACGGTGGCAGTCAATAACGTAAGTTCTGTGTTTTTGTGTCTATTTACTGCAAGTCTTAATGTTTTCCCGTGCCCTGGGAGGTATCACGCGTATACCAATATATAGTCTCATGTTGCTCATTCTCAATTTGTATTGAGATAAATATATTCTTATGACTATTAATAATATCATACGGTTCACTCGGGCACGACCGTGTCAGACGACAACTAAAGACACAAAATGGAGTACGTGTATGATTTTTTCTCACAAGTAATCAATCAATTTACAGTTCTGACGTCAGGTATATACATATTGTCTCTAGCAGTCTCCGAAGTTAATCATATTCATCTGTCAACTTTAGTTCATTTGTTGATTAGATCTGTCATCGAAACAGACCTGTCAATTCAGAGTTCTTTCAACTCGCTAAATATCATAGTTATATCTTTAAAAATGTCGAAAAATCTCACATTACTAATAAGTAATTGATTGTTTTGCTATTAATATCATAAGAAATACAGATAGAGCAATCGAAATACTTTATTTTTCCATGATAACCAAAAACTCGATATCCTGACCAAGGCAGAATATATTTTATTTTAATATAACGTTACGTTTCAACCTTCTAGAAAGGTCTTCTTCAGACTCTGTACCAAATTTCATTTGTATTTAGTTTTATGTTTTAAAATAAAATAAATTATGCCTTGTTCAGCATATTGAGTTTCTTTCTTTATGTTGCATTAGACCAGCATATTTTAAGGTTTCGATTTTGTATGTTTGTTTAAGAAAATATTATCTACATTTTCTAGCTTTTGAGATAACAACAAGTTACATTAGAGTGATTGTGCCTCTGATAAAAAAAAATGTTAAGCCATCCAATCATTGAAGTTTGGCTTTCGTTTCTGAGATAACAACACGAGAAAACAAATTAATATTGAATCACAAAATGTTTCGTTAAGCATTCATTTAAGGATTGGTACTCTAAAATATAGGTTTTTGTAAGTGGCGAGACAATGATATACGTATCGTTCGTAAGAAAGACATCTTGATTTAAAGGAATTGTACATTTGATGCGGAGGGACCAGAGCAAATGGGAACCACTTGTCTTTATTGGAAAAGAAGAATTCCCCTCTTGTCTTCAAAGCTATTCACGGCATGAAGCAAGGCGTTACGACATTTACAAGATATTCCGCTTTTCCCTAACGGCGTCTAGCATAATACTAAATCTAGTAGGAATTCAAGACATTTATATAAGTTACAGAACAATTCTGGAATATTCTTCCTGATTTTGTTCAAGGTTACTGAATAGCATTGCCAAACGAAAGGAAGGAAATCATCCTAATCGTTGAGGACGTAACATTCACTCCCTCTAACAGAACCACGAGACCAAGGATGGTAACGTGCCCTTTTATGATTCCGCGGACCTTCTCCTATCCGTAGTTACATTCGACCCGAAATACATCCCAAAGGAGCAGTTCCGGACTCGAACTGGCGCTCTCCGCCTCTTGCGCGGGAAATTCCCTTCCGAAATGACGTGAAAAGGGTCATGTGATAATGGCGGGTCTCCCGCCAGCCATTTCCATGGAAATTCGTTCCTCTAATATTTCGCGAATTCATTAACTGCTCTTGTTCCTCCATACACCCTTTCTATCTCTCCCCCGTTCTGTTCTTTCGTTTCTCCATGATATGCGGAATAATTTTCTGCCATTGTTCTGGAGTTTTTCTGTTTGACTTTTTTTAACATATCTGTTGCACGTTTCGGAAGAGTGGTTACATACTCGCTCTTGAAAGCCTTAATGGCTAAGTGAGCTCACAAATTCCCTTATTATTATTACCAAATTTTGCTTTCATGCTTGTCTGGAGAGGCATAAAACATTTCTCTGGAGGGTTTCGTATTCAAGATTTTCAAATATTTTACTACACTAATCAGTGAAGCTGAAACTACAAGTCCCCACAATTTAGTCTCATCAGACATTTGTTTCCATTCTTCACTCGACTTTGTTTTCCGTCTGCTGTTGTGCAGTAAAAATATCGAGTTACTTTTTAGCATACATTCGAACAGATCCTTCCTTTTTCGTAACTGTCAACACCTCGAGATACGAATACAGAATTGGATGAGTTGAATAACTTTGCAAATACAAGTTTATTATGACGTAATCATTACATTGTTTAACACACAATACCTTCTAACCCATAGGCGGTGCAAGACGGTGCTTGTACAGTGGGATCCATGAGTATTACCCTGCAAATTGTCCATGACTATTTTTATTAATTTTTCTCTTACATCCTATGTGTTTTTAAGAGATGCATTTTTATGTATGCTGGTGTAGAAGTCGTCAACAGCTTGTTTTGAGTTTTCTTTTAATTCCTGAAGCTCTTATTGGGTCAAATAAAGTGCACGAACATGGTGATGGACAATTTGCACGGTAATACTCATGGATCCCACTGTACACATGGGTGCCCGCAAGAGGAATAATGGGGGGCATTTGCTCCCCCTGAGATTTGTGGAAAAAGTTAACGTAATTCGAATGGTGAAATTGTAGAGATATTTTATAACAAAAAGTATTGTTTTCTGTGACTTACAGGTCCTAAGTTACGACAACTATTATTATTATTATGGAAATCAGCATGGATTTTTTAGAAAAAGGTCTACTATCACAAATTTATTGGTTTTAATAGACTCTCTTAAATCTAACATTAGGAAGCAATCCCAGACCGATATTTTATTTATTGACTTGGCTAAAGCCTTTGATAGTGTCAGCCATCAGCTATTAATTTAAAAACTCGACCAAATGGGATTATCACCACGATTTCTGAAATGGTTTTCCAACTTTTTAGTAAATAGAAGTTTCTCTGTTAAGATTGGTGAAACAACTTCTTCTAATAAAGAAATACTTTGTGGAGTACATCAAGGGTCGCCACTTGGCCCAATTCTGTTCGCTGTTTTTATCAATGTGTTACATTATGTTTTAAATCTAGCACATGTTTACTATATGCAGATGATATAAAAATTTTTAAGAGTATTTTAACAAATAATGATGTCGCTCAACTTCAGGCTGATCTCGATAGAATGACATATTGGTGCAAGATTAATGAAATGGAAATTAACTTGAAAAAGTGTAAAGTTTTAAGATGTACTAAGAAAGTTCATTATATAGTCTCCAACTATTTTATTTATGAAAATAAAATCCAAGTGTGCGACAGTCATAAAGACTTAGGAATAGTAATAGACTCCTCTCTCATATTTGATGAGCACATTTCAGAAATTTGCAAAAGAGCAAAGAGAATGCTTGGTTATATATTTTTCTCATGGAAAGTTTTTAAAAAGGAAGATACCTTAATATTCCTGTATAAAACAATAGTTCGTCCTATTCTTGAATATGCAAATGAATTATGGTTTCTGACTGCAACCAGTCACCTTCAAAAAGTTGAATCAGTTCAAAAACTTTTTATCAGGTTATTATGCGCAAAGTTTAAAAAAAATTACTATGACCAACATTACAGTAGTTGTATTGATGATATAACCAGCACAACAAATGATGAGCTCCTCAGATTGAATTTGCCCATACTTAAAACAATGGCAAATCGGGCATATGCCCCAATCGGCCAAGTGTGGAACCCTGTATAATCCAAGATTTTTGTAAAAATGCCTTGAAACTACAGTGTACAAATTGATTTGCACATACTTACAAAAGTTGCATCAGCAAGATTTTTGTCCATAAACTTGTCAAAAATTTATATTTTTTTGGCCACATCTGAAATTAAGCCAAAAAGCTACATACACACACACATACACACACACACCCACCCATATACATACATATTTACTTCCAGTTTAAGTTTAATTGGACCCCAGCCTCAACTTGCATATCCAATATTAAAACAATGCAATATGCAGAGCCCTTCTAGAATTGCTCCGTGACTCTCTCATTTCTTACATCATAAACATATGATTTTTCACCTATGAGAATAACACTACATATGGTGTCATCAGGTAATGCCTCATGGAATTCACAGATAATTTTAATGTTTGTCCTGTCATTCACCACAACCTGTTTTCTTTTTGAAGTGTTGATTACAAACATGGGTCTCTGTGCTTTGAATTCATCTGGTGTGTAATACATGTCAGTATTGCCAGTAGTGACTCTTTTGAAGGATGTAAATGCCTCATATAATTTAAGAAAATCATTCTTGGACATGTCTAAATTGTAATTTTCTCTAGGAAAGACCTGATTTCTGCCATTTTTAAGATATATGTTCTTGATGTTGCAGCTATCAAATTTACTTGAATTGTTTTCCTGATTGTTGTTTCTTCCAGTCTGAAACAGTACCACTACAAAATCAGGCATGTCGTATTGAATACTGGAGAATGAATTTGTAGCATCAAACTCATAATATGTACCAGATGCGGGCTTCTGTACACATTGATATGTATAAAATTGTAGAGGAATTTGTGGATTTTTTAGAATATCTGCTTTGTATTTAAGAGCATAACTGGCCTCATATTCAACAACAGGGATTCTTAACTCCATAGTCTGAATAATGCATTTGCCCTCATCAGGTAGGGTATCAGGCAGAGCTTCTCCTGTAGGGTTTATTGCACTGTACCTCATCAAAGCATTATTATCATTTGCAGCTCTTCTAAATGTAATTCTTAAACCACCCTTCCACATAATTTCTTTGTAATCTGAGAAGAATCCTGGCAACAGGCGCATTGGGAACAGCACAGTGTGGTTTTTAGATAATATCTTATCACCAGCCTCAAATCCACCGATTTTGTAGTATGAAGCCTCGGTTTTGGATAATGTTAATGTGGCCAAAGCTGTGGAGGTAATGCCGGGATAATCCACTCTGTTTATAACAACGCCATGCTTTCTGATCTCAATTTCAGAGAATAGATGGGGCACAAAATTATCTACCAATCTTATATTTGAATTTGCCGGATAATCGGTACCATCGAGCTTTACAACATCAAATTTGATGTATAGATCTGCTCTGTGAGGGTGTATAAATCCATCCCCTACATCAAGATCAACCTCAATCTCTGTGTTGGGTTGATTTAAATTTGCAAATGTCCTCCTGTTTGGGGGGAATGATTGTAGCTCATAACTATCAATATTTTCCATTGTTTTCTTGTATGTATTTTTATTTAAATATTAATCTCTATGATTGCAGTTGTTGTGGCTCCAGCAAAATCAACTAATTCTTCTTTTTCATTAGTGACCATCAATTCAATATTATCTATTCTATTATGACACACAGGAAAATATAATGTTGGGGATGGATTGTAGATGATTGGCTCCATGAATTCAGAATTAGGTTTGAATGTTGCAATGATGCCTGTTTGTTTGTGAGTGCCTATCCCATTTGATTTGGTGATCATACCCTCAGCCACATTACAGTGAATATTTAGAGTCTCTATGGCTAAGAATTTAGGTATATTCATAGCAGTGTGTTTGATGCCTGGTTCAAGTTTTGTGTTGTTCTCAAATCCTAACAGCTCTCCTATGGTGCCCAGATCCACTGTTTCTGTGGCAGATACAATTTCTACTCTGTGAGTGACAGAATTTTGAGTTAATACTACACCTCTGGGTAATTGAGCATTTAGAGTGGATAGATTATATTGCCCTGGAGTGATGACAATTTTTTGATCCCCTACTGCAATTTTGTTGTTGTGGTGTGTAATATTAGGGATCAGGTACATGCCATAAAATGCCCTGAGAGCTATTGTTTTGGGATACACTATGTCATCATGCAATTTGAGTTTCAATATTGAATTTTGGCTGGTGAGATGAAATACCCCAATGATGTTTCAGATACCACAAGGCTTTTTGAAAATCTTCAATTGATGGTTTATTTATTTGAGACATATATCTAAGAACTGATAAACACAAATGTCCGCAATTAACATCTTTGAAATTTTGAACACGGGCATTATTGTAATAAAGATTAGCTGAATTTAGATATTTTATTAAATTTTCAGGTGGAACACCTCCAAATGAATCAAATACAAATGCCTCATTTTTTAAATATTTAAGATAACAGATCCAGTGAGTGCCCTGATTTTTGTACTTATCCAAATTAACAATGCCACACTCTTTGTTGAGTGGTTGTTCTGGTAAAGAATCAGACATGTACACACCTCTAAAATGTTTGATGCCCAGTGGCATGATTAAAGCTTCAATATCTTGGTTTGTAAGCGGCTCTTGTTTTCTTTAAACTTATTCATGGCTCTCTTAACACCTTTGCCTTGTTTATCCATTGCCAGGTTATGGCGCCTCTTCTCATCTAATTCTGCCCTATTTTTCTTGGCATCTATTACTGTTTTTGCTATGTCAGCTGAACCCCCAGCCAAGCTCCCAACAGCCCCGAGAGCAGCTAAGATGGCAGGGATGGTAAATATAAATCCCCCCACATGTGATTTTTTTCTTGATTGCTGTAATTTTTTTAATTGGGGGTACTAAGCAACAATTTCATACCATGCCCCTTGGCAAGACAAGAATTTTTTTCTTGCGCTGCTTCTTGGTCAAAAGACTGTCAATAGTTTTAAGAGATTTGAGACCTGCATAAGGTATTTGATACATAACACCCTTGGCCTTCATTGTAGGTTTATTATATACATATTCACAACCCCCACCCCAGTTTTTGTTTGGTGCTCATAGCTATGGTGGTTCCCAATGCTGTTTTTTTTTTCACTCAAAGAAGCATCTTTGCTTACAAATCTGCCAAATGCAGCCTCTTCTAATTTCTTATCTGCAACATGTCTCTTATCAAGATCAGAATGTGTGTTGTATGCAATATCATGGTCTCTACAAGCAGCATCTAAAGGATTAACACCAGGATCCCCTCTGTTTAATCTATGGTCCAATTTTGTGCCTGGACCACAATACTGATAACCTGGAATATGTAATTCAAATGGCAGCTTGTTTATAATGTCATTAACAAGGCCCCGGCCCTCAGAAATATTCCAAAATTTGGGGGGTAGAGTATTAATAATTTTTATGAGATATCCAATCCCTTTAGTGTCATTCACTATAAAATTAGACAATTTTGTGCTTATCATGTCCATAATTCCAACCTTTTCATTGTAAAAATTGTGGTTCCCAGCATTTTCCTCCCCAGCTATCACCAATAACCTATCTACAAGTTTCCTGACATCATCAACCCAGACAAATTCTTTAGGCAGGGTGTTGTATTGTTTGATTCCACTGCCAGTCTTTATTTGTGACCATATGGGCTTGATTAAATTGTTGTATTTTGCCCCACTGCTCGACTTGACTCTTTTTTGTGTGGGATCATTGTTCTGGTATAGAGCATCTGATTTTATTAATATTTCTTTGTAATCCTCATAATCTTGATCTGTATAGCTGCCAGGCCTTTTCCTAGTCATCAGTTCCCACAATCCAGGTGTTCCGAGATACTTAACAAAAGCACCTTTTTCTCCAAGTCGAGATTCTGAATATACAATTATATCATCTCCCATAAATGTTACTCTGAAATTGCCAATTCTATGTATGATGCTGCCATCAAGCTCTGTGTCAGCATATAAGCCAAAAACCTCATCTTTATTGTCTTTAGGTGTGGTTAAATATTTTTGAGCAAGAAGACCCAATTCAATAGGATCCTGACTAGCCTCAATTCTTCTAGGAGCAATAGGACTAGGTGTATGAATACTGGAAAGTGGGGTGAATGGATAATCTAATATGTTCCTTGCAGCTACAGGTACAAGCTCTGTGAGCAAATTTTGATTTTGCTCTGTAACAGTTTTGATATTCTTACCTAAATTATTAATAGCATCAATTACAGGCTGTTCTGTTTGTTTGTGTTTTTCATAAATTCCACGGTTCTCTGATTTCCATCCCTTAAATCTTTTTACAAGATAATCTCTTAACTTAAGATCATCAATGGTTGGCCTTTTCATGGTTATTTATTTATGTTTCAATGTCTAGAAAATTGTTGATTTTATTTCTGTATTTGCCACTATCGGGTGTTCTTGTCATATCAATTGTGACAAACCCATAACTGTCCTGGTTCCAGCACTTGCTGCAAAACTTGGAAAAATCATTGTAGCTCAGGTCCCCACCTACATATTCATCATGTATGTGTTTGAGGTTGGTATGGTCTTGATGAAACACACATATAAAATTGCTGTTGTCCCGGATCAGTTGCTTGGGTATTTTTGAAAAAGTCTGTGCCAGGTAGAAGCAATCAATGTTTTTGTGCCGGCCCTGTGTAAAAAAGTTTCTAACCTTGTTTTGATTATCCAATATAATGTCATCAAACACAACAACAGAATTATCGAGACATTCATCAAGTGGCTTAACATCTGGTTGAAAAGTGGCAATATCCAATCCATCATATAGCTTCATCAGCTGCTGATATTTTAATTGTTCCAAGCTCTTAGAGAAGATATACAAGTGCCTGTTTTTCCAGTCTAACCAGTTGGGTGCCAATAAAAAATTATCAACCATTAGTGTAGTTTTACCACAAGCAGATGGCCCAACAATAAGACACCTAATATTATCAGGTAGCAATTTTCCATTTCTCTTATTCTGTTGTTCAGGTTCTGGCAGCCTCTTTATAACATCCCAGGTGCTCATATTATTATTTTGTTTGCATCGATCCAGCTGTGTTCTGGGAGTCCTAGCCATTTGACAAATAACTTGTTGCCTTTTCTGCGGATGATTTTTTCTATGAGATATGTGTCAGGCTGTTTAGTTTTGCTGAGCTCTTGTTCATAGAACCTGCCTTTGAGAATTTCTCCTCGGTGATCCTTTATTATATATGTGTTAAGGGTCCCGGGTTTAACTTGATCCACTGTAAATAATTCAGTGCTCCAGTTTCTTGTAAAGCCTCTCTTGAATAAGTGCTTATATTTGCTGATTCTTACTTGATCACCCACCCTGTATTTGGCCTTTCTTGTTGTTGGCTGGTATCTAGGATAATAAACAGTGCTGATCAATTTTTGCTCATCAGATGAAGTTACTTCAGAGGGTTTCATGTTGATTGTAGAATGGACCGAGTTGTTATATTTATGTAAAAGTTCTGGAAGAATATTAATCCATATATAATTACCTTGAAGTGTAAATTGTTTATACATAAGATTTTTTAAGGTTCTGTTGAATCTCTCTACAATTGAGGCCTTGAGGTTACTGTAACTCGAATAATGTTTTATTGCCTGGCTTTAATAAATTGTTGAAACACTGAATTATAAAATTCTTTGCCATTATCTGTTTGCAAATAGCGCGGGGATCTTCCACTCTGATTGATGATTGTTCTAAAAGCTTCTGTAACACATGTCCCAGTCTTGGATTTGAGTGGCACAGCCCAGGCAAATTTTGAAAATGTGTCTATGACAGTGAGTAGATACTTGTAGCCCTTGTTGATTTTGTCTAAGTTTTTCAACTGTCCACTTGCCATCTCAATCAAGTCGCTCTGCCATAAATCATCTATGCCTTTTGTGACTACTGGGAGTCTCTTAAAATTATGTCTGGCCTGTCTGTGTAATTCATCAACAATAATTTTTCTAGACATAATATGTAAACAAGAATATTGCAACTATAGGGTGTTCAGCAGCTGATACTGCAGGATTTTCTAAATATAATTTGTCCCCTATTTGTATTTTAAATTCCAGAGAGCCATCATCTTCAGTATAGGCTGTTTCTAATGTATTGGGGTCTGTAAAATCCTCCAATTCTACACTGGTGATTTTCACTTTGTTATCAGCATTTGTTATTGATAAGGTGGGGTAGTGGTATGCCTGTGGTTCAAGCCAATATTTGATCTTGATAGGTCTCAATGTGCCCCCAACAAAAAATTGGTAATAAAATTGTGCAGGGGACAGCATATATATTTTGCCACCTGGAGTAAATGGAGAATCATATTCTTTGTTGGGGATGCTGTACAATTCAAGAATTACTGAATGTTTAGGATTCTCAATTATGCCTGTTATTTCCTTTTCTGCTGTAAGCAATCTGCTTGTTACAGATTCAAGATGCTCATTGATGGTCCTAACAACATCATCATGGCCCGGCTTGATTTGTATGTCCACAACAAGTTTTTTGTATTGTTGCACAATTTCTTGTAGCTGGGTGGCAAAAACAGACAGAGCATTTGCTTGATTGGATTCCATGGTCCCTAGCTGTTGCTTGATATTAGCTACAATTTGTTGCAAATTTTCAACAACTGCCAATTTTGAATTTTGAGCTGTAAGATCATGGACCTGTCTTCTGATATCCTCAAATAGGGCATGCAATTCATTAATATGTTGATTGGTTGGTAGAGTGGCCACTGCCTGAGTGAGATGTTTGATCTCTGCCTGGATGTTCTTGATATCTTCTGATTTCAATATGCTATTCACTGCTCTCTTAATATTTTTAAGTTCCTGTGATGTAGGAAGATTTGAGACTGTATTTTGCAAAGATTCAAGTGCCAATTTCACATCATTTAATTCAGAAGCATGAGCCACATTTTGCATAGCATTTTGGAGCAGGGGTATATCTGCCTGAGAGGGTGTGGATTGTTGTAAAATTTCAAGTTTTGTTTGAATATCATCTATCAAGTGATGAAAATGAGATAGTTCAGATTCAGTGTTGAGGTTTTCAAGCTTTGTGATTTGTTGCTGGACACTGACAAGGGTATCTACAATACCGGGCAATCTGGATTCTAGTACATTTGCCAAATCACTTTGCACTGCTGCTATTGTACCTTCAAGATGGGTTATGGAACTTTGAATTTTTCCAAAATCTTCATATGTTTCAAGTTGCAGCTTAATATTTGCTACACTCCGAGTTATTGCATTCAAAGCATCAGAAGATGGCAAATTGTTCATAAAATTTTCAAGTGTCTCAATTTTTTCTTTATCCTCGGCTATGGCATTGTTCAAGGGGTCCAGATTAGGTACTTGGAGTGACTGAATCTGTTCCTTTAGAGTGGAAATCACTAGATCAAAATCTTCTTGTGATTTTATGCTTTTGACAATTGTTTGTAGTTGTGCCTGGACATTATTTATCTGCTCTTCTAATTGCTGTTTCAATTGCTCAGAGTTGTTAGCCTGGGTCTTAAATTTGGCTTGAAGAGCTGCTACAGCTTCTTCTAAACTTTGAAAATTATCCAATGTGGCCAAATCAGTATATTTTTGAAGCAGCAATTTGAGTTCAGAATCAATTTTAAGAAGAGGGTCCATGCATTGTGATTGCAAATTTGTAATTTCTAATTGAAGACTGGCATTGAGTGTGGTTTGTAAAGCTTGTAAATCACTTCTTAATTTCTTGACTCTGACATCAAGCATCAAAATCTCATCACTGTGATCTTCATGTCTTGTATGGCCAAAAATATCATTAGGCATTTTTGTTTTAGTAGTTATTTATTATAGAATATTTGATTCTTAATTCTATAAAAAAGGGTATAAGTTTGTCATATGATCCAGGGACCTCAATATATAAGCAGTCACCAGCAGAAACAGTATAAACAGTGCCAGAAATCATGTTTGAGTGCTTAATTCTGTAAATATTTCTCCCTACTGAAATTTTAACATCACCCTCAGGGGTTGTAATAAATTGCAATTGCCCACCTACAGGTAATTGGTAATGATTTAAATTATTGTTAAATATGTACAATATTTTGCCTGTTTTATCATCAACATTTTTAAGTATGCTGTTCAGATGAATACTTAACAAGGCACTCAGTTTAGATATCATATCAGAAGAGGGTTGTGGTGTTGGCAGGTCCATAATACCTTGTCTTTTAAACCCAAATAAGTTCATAGGCATGTTTATTTATTTCAAATCATACTCTGTAATTGGGCATTGATCCCCATTTTTCAAATCACAATGCCCCCATGGTAAAGTATGTATGCCACATGATAAAATGCATCTCTTATCATCATGTGGGTCCAGAGCCACTTTTCTTACAACATTTGAAGTCAATAAGTGATCCACACTCTGAATTCTGAATTCTGATGTTTTGATTAAATTCTGGGATTTGATGCAATTTTCATAATCTTCAAATTCAAGCTCTTTTTCAACAGTCACTCTGCCAATACCCTTGGCTTTTTTGACAACAGCACTACATGTTTTAAAACTGTACATCTTGGCACTTAACCCAGCAAATGCCACAATAACATCACCAAGTGTCTCATCTTTTAACTTGCCAGGCACCTTTTTGTTGTGGTGGTGTTGAATCTCTTTATGTTCACTGGTATCAAAATATTTAAACAATTCAGGCTGGGAAATATCTTGATAAACATCTTCTGTTTGAATATCAAGAACAAAACTATCCGTGTCCATGTACATCAATTTTACACGATCCTTATAAAAAGGTTTCAACACATCATAATACAATATTAACATATGTAATTTGGCCAATTCCAATATTGCAGCCCCTACATAAATAGGTTTATCAAACTTAATCTTTGTTTTTTTCATGTTGAAAAGTGCCATATTTTCATCATAAATTCTTCTATAATTGAAATTAGGCTTTGCAACCAATTTTTTGCTCAGGCTGGGGTCAGTAATTATTTTAACATCGGTATGTTTTCTGACATTTTCAATTGTTTTGCCATATACAGAATTGACCATCAATTTAATCAAGGCCTTATCAAATTGGCTCTTTGCAGATGTTCGAAGCTCTGTGTTTGTATTAATATATGATTTCAACCATTTTGAGTGCCTGAACCTTAAGACTTTGCCAAGTTTGGTCACTTGAACACCATGTTTCATCAGGAACTGGAGGTTTTTGTAATATATGACATAGCCTTGTTTTGGCTCCAGAGTCATCATGAGCTTCTTCTGTTTAGAGCCAGGTGAGCACTGAACCTCAGGAATTGGGGGCAGATCAGAAAATTTGTTATGTAAATCATCAGGAATTGTCAGATCAACCTCTAAGAAGAGGCCATAATTACTGTCATCAAAGTCCTGAAGATCTTCAATATTGAAATCTTCAACCCATTCAAGCCCTGCATATGGCAATTTATCCATCATAGCGTGACCATAGAGGCTGTTTGCATCTACATACAGTATATAATTTGATGGCCGTGCTGGATCATAATCAGGCATATATTTGTTATTTGCTCTGGCATATCTCTGGGAACATTGCACCATCCCCCCTCTTATACATTCCTCCATAAACAGATACTTATTTTGATCTTGGATCAGATCCAATGGCATTTTAGTGTTTAAAAACATTGCAGCCCATGCTAGGCCCGGGGCACTGTAAAAATACACTGGGTCCAGCCTATAATTTTGCATGGAAGATTTTCTGAATGCCTGCATTATATCAGCTAAGAGGGTCACATCAAGTTTCAAATATGCCATGTGATAATCACCAAATGTCTGGCATTTTAAATTGTTCCACATCAATTGGGCATGGTGATAATCTTCATCAGTGATTCCAGATCCTCTGATTTTGCTGTAAAACTCTTCTTGTGGTGGCAAAGAACATTCATCAAATTTAGAAAAATCTGTAACATAATCATATGGATATACACCCTTCCGCCTAATTAATTTCAGGTCCTGATTTGGAAACAATGCACGTGTGATTTTGAATTGATCATCAGATAATTGAGTGGCCAGTGTAGCCAGGCTAGCAGATAAAATTCTGTAAGAATCAAGAAATCTTATGTGAATAGGAACACCATTAACTTTAATTATTTTGCTAATAGCAATATATTTCTCATCATTTTCAGCTAAAATATTTAAATTCTGCTTGTCAAACCCCTCATATCTGATCAAATGATGGAAATCATAATTGGATGCTCCATGGCAAAATATAGGGACAAATTTTGGTCACTTGATCATAATATTACAGCTATTACACAGGGCCATTAAGAATTTACCATCTGTATGAGAATGGTGTTTCACCTTGATATTTGTATCTGAAAATTCAGAATCACATACCGGGCATTTTTCTGCATTGTCGAAATCTTCAATCTGTTTATCAGTTAAAGGCAACATGGGTTTTGATTTTAATAAGATGTTAGATGCTATGTCACGGCACTCATTTTCTATTCTATGTGCAAATATTTTGATGGCATCTGGCCCCATGTATGAATATTCTTTACTAACAACACCATCCTGTACAATCACATAATAAAAGCTGGAAGGTTCATGTAGCTGGTATGGTGTAATTGAAGATTCTTCAGGATCTGGGCTACAAAATGCAAGAGGTTTGAGATTTGATTCAAAATCACAGACAATATATACTGGGTGTTCCAACAAGGCTTCAAACTTTTTGAATTTGCAATTTTCACTTGGATTAGGCATCACCATATGAACAGGTTTATGGTTGCCACAATATTTCAGATGCTCAATTAACTTGTTTTTTGCAATTTCTGCATTTTCTTCCCGAACCCTATTTGCCATTTTTTGACCATCAAATACACATAAACATCTTCTGCACAACTTAAATATTCTATTAGATTTGTCTAGTTGTGTTCTCACTAAAGCTTGAAGATTATGTATCAGAGTGTAATGATATTTGCCATCCTCTTCAATTAAGAGCATATCAATCGGAACAGCAGAATCATCAATTGTACTGATTCTGAGAGGTTCTATGGAGCAATTGCCACGGCCAGTGGAACAAATAAATACATTAATAGATAATTGTTTGCCATTGATATGCCTGGCCTTTTTTTCAAATTTATCAATATTCTGAACAGACATTGGATATTCT
The DNA here is from genome assembly GCF_977018435.1 of Lepisma saccharinum. Lineage (NCBI taxonomy): Eukaryota > Metazoa > Arthropoda > Insecta > Zygentoma > Lepismatidae > Lepisma > Lepisma saccharinum. The sequence continues at coordinate 13,744,911 of NC_139252.1, forward strand.
AAACCCTCCATTGCATCGTCAAAAATATGTTCATATTGTTTATAATAACTTATTCTCTGAGGATTCCTTGAAACTGGGTACAAAGCAGCTAAAATACACCACAAAAAGCATTTCTCATCATTATTTTCAATATTAACCACGGCTTGTTTGTTTTTAATATTGGCAGGTAATGGCAAATATGTGGATCCTTGTAATGGGCTGAATTCAGAAATATTAACATATAACTTGTGTGGAGAGCCGCATAGGCTCCATCCAGACTCTTTTGCTGCAAATTCAGAGTGTTTAATATTCAATTGATCCATCAAACTGCTTATTATTCTGTCTGAAATTGCATTTGAATATACAGGTACAGTTTCTGTTATGTGGGGCTGTGTAAATTTTGTGCCATTTGGTTTCTTATATTGTGCAAACAATTTGAGGGAGAGCTTATAAGAGCCATTTTGTGCATTAAGAATTGCCTGCACATCAGGATTTACACTGTTCAAAAAATTCTTAATATCACATCTTGGCTCTGATACAAACCGATAATCCCTAAGTTGGGCATTAAAACTGCTATGGATGGGTTCATAGCGTGGCTGCTTTGCAGGTCCAGCATTAACAGGTGCTTCATGCTTTCTTTTCAGACCAGATGTGGATGGTTGTGGGGGCAATATTGATGACTGTGCAGAGCAAGAGCCCACATGTCTATTGAAATATGCCTTGCTAAATATTTTATTGCATTTGGGGCATATTTTAATGGGAGTTCTGCATTTGTCTGGGTTACAATTCCTTTGGTGTCTGGCCCAATTGGGGCTGGATATATTCTTATTACACTGATTGCAATATTTTTGATTTGGCATTTTTTGTTATTGGTTTATTATATATATTTCCTGGGCTTCAATTCAAAACTCTATGCTGGATAAAAATATCAGTTGGGTTCAGCACTGTGCTTTGTGTGTGTGTGTATGTGTGTATGTGTGTGTGTGTGTTAATATTTTTGGCTTTGGTATTTATATAAAATTTCCTGGGTTTTAAATCTAATCTCTATGCTTATCTTATGACAGGTTGTAAAGCCAATAGCCCACAAGTGGAAAAAGAGAATAAATATTCATTCACACTGACCTTCCGCAAATACCTGCACGAACATGCATATCTTGAATGGCAATGACCCAGCACTGAGTATTATGTATTGATTTTTGTATAACAAGCTGGGATAGATATATGCCTGACTCTAAATGTGAGTGGATTACAACAAACAAGCTAGATGTAACAAATATCAGGCAAAATATTGTTCAATATATATTTAATATTCATATTAAATCAAACAGGCCTATAAATATGAGAAGCACTGTAACAACACATCTGTTCTCCTCAACCACTCTCACAATACTGGCTGATGCAATACTCGGGAATTTCTGTAAGTACTGGCGCTGAGGAGAAACATGCAAAGCAAAAAATCAATACTACCGTCTCGGGAATTGCACGCATTGCCACAGAGGAGAATTACTTGAAACATGCAAACATATAATATAAGAAATGAGAGAATCACGGAGCAATTCTAGAGGGTCTCTGCATATTGCATTGTTTTAATATTAGATAAACAAATTGAAGCTGGTATCCAATTGAACTTAAACCAGAAGTAAATATGTGTGTGTATGTATGGGTTTTTGCTTAATTTCAGGTGTAGCCAAAAGAATATCAATTTTTGACAAGTTTATGGACAAAAATCTGGCTGATGCAACTTTTGTAAGTATGTGCAAATCAATCTGAGGGGGCTCATCATTTGTACACTCTAGTTTCAAGGCATTTTTACAAAAATCTTGGATTAGACAGGGTTCCACACTTGGCCGATTGGGGCATATGCCCGATTTGCCATTGTTTTAAGTATGGGCAAATTCAATCTGAGGAGCTCATCATTTGTTGTGCTGGTTATAGCATCAATACAACTACTCATTACTCTGAATGGTTATCACAGTTGAATATGTTTTCCTTAGAAGAAAGAAGAAAAATGAAAAGGTTAAATTTTGTAGAGAAGATATTAAATTTCCAAGTTGACAGTGAATACTTTTTGAATAATATAGCTTATAAAATTCCCAGATATTCACATAGGTATATCTCAATTCTCACATGCCTAAACAAGGCAAGAGGTTTAGTAGCAGATCTTGTTGAATCCTACAATTTGAATTTATGTTGATGTATAAAATTGTAGGATCTACTGTTTTATTTTATAATTATGTATTCAATTTTTTAATTTTGTATAACATAGTGGTTGTTTAATCGTTATCATCACTTCAATAAATAAGATCATTATTATTATTAGAACAATACACAGTTAATTGCACAATATTATATGACAATAAACAGTTATTAGTATCAGAGATATAATAGATCTAATTGAAAACTGTAACTTGAAGTGTAAATATGCTAACTTGTTATGTTATGTTATTCTGCAGCTTATGTATTTTATTCGTGTAACTTTGTACTTTTGTATTTGACTTAGTGCTGTATTAGGTTTCATACTGTGCTCAACACTTAAAATAAACTATTATTATTATTATTGTTATTATTTGAAGTAGGGTTACATTTTAGTTTACAGTCTATTTTACACTGATTATTAACTATAAAAACAGCTTTTTGTCCTACATGAATCAATGTTAAGTATAGAGTTATGCAAATTGTATATAGATATACAGAATATTGAAATTTCAACTGTATGTTCTTTTAAAAAAATATATAGTAGTAGTAGTAGTAGTAGTAGTAGTAGTAGTAGTAGTAGTAGTAGTAGTAGTAGTAATAGTGGCAGTAGCAGCAGTAGTTGTAATAGTGTAATAATAATAAAAATAAAAGTTTCTGTGACTACCTACCCTGAGAAAGAATACTGCAGGCATCCTTGTTTGTACACATCTTATTTTCAGGTTCCGACTTCTTACAGTATCACAATTTTCATCTGAATAATAACATTATCAAGAATAATAAATGAAACACTACTAAGTTCGTTTATAGTAGAGTCTCCTGCATTTTTATTGCAGTACACATTACCCCATTTTAAGTGAGTCATGTCCAAAATTTAGATCCATTCTCGATTAACCTATTTAAGAAAAATAACTTCAATTAGAAACAATTAATTTTAAAGAGGCCAAGAGCAATTCTGTTTTACCATATATTTCCATAACATTTTCGATGTAACATTATTTTGTTTGATTCAAAGTTTCGACGCTACGAGCAGGGACTGCTCCAGAAGAGGGCAGGGACGAAACTTCAAATTGAAATATACAGATGTGTTGGTATTGTCGCGATCGTTGATATCGGGATTGTCTGGTTCGTCGATATTGGTATTTTCGGTAGCGTCGATATCGATATTTTCAATATCATCGATATCTATATTATCGGTATCGTCGATATTTTCAATATTATCGGTATCGTCGATATTTTCGATATTATCGATATCGACGTTGATATTTTCGATATTCGATATTTCGAATTGATATCGATATTCAATCCATATCGAACATCGATATCGAAAAATCGATATTGCACAGTAATAACTGTAACTGTAGCTATTTTCTGGTCTTACGGCGGGCGTTCAACATGCTGGCAAGGAAAGTGGGGAGCGTCAGAGTGACCAATCCAGAGCGAAGAGAAACACATAAGCCTGTAGAAGAAGGTGCGTGCAGCACCTCTCCCCACGACGTCGTAACGACCCACTTCTCTTGCCAGTATGTAGGCCGCCTGCCGTAAAACCAGATAAGAGCTATAACAAAAAGTAGAATATCTAACCCTGCTAATATGCAGACTAATTTATAATTTTTAAACAAAAGTTAGTTCTCTGGATTTAGTTATTTACAAACTACAAATTATTGGAAGGTAATATTTTGTTCAAGGAAATAGTACAGTATATTTGCTAGTTAATTATACTTTTATGCCATCATCATTTGCATTTTTGTAAAAAAAATTATAATCAATAAAACGTTGACATACAAGTCTTCAGATTAGTATTCATGGAGCATATCACAGTTACTCAAAAATGCACGTTCTACTTATTTTCTATTCCATAGTAATGCATATGAACTGTGCTCATAAAAATAATATATAAGAATAAATCTACCACCATCGAGAAAAGTACTACTGATATGTGACATATTCTTTCAAGTGGATATTTGAAAATATTTTCATAATATAAATGTGATATTAGAATTCCGCTCTATATGTTTCGAAAGCACCACAGTTACTTAATTAATTTGATTGTTTTAACTAAACGTTCGTTATTATCAAGAAATGCAGCAAAATCACTGTTATCATAATACTTAGAACTAAAAATGTAATTATCCTCTTTCAAAAGATATTGTCGTCCCATCTATTACTAACATATTTTTACTCAGGATGCCAAACCATCTTGTAAGCTGGGTCCTTGTGAACGGCAATTCTTGTTTTAATTTTTGGGTCTCGATTTCTTAGGGAAAGTAATATGCTTATTTAGGAAGAACATTAAATTTTAAAACTTTCCATATTTTATTAATAATCTGTAGCCTTCAAACATTGGATTTTAACTAAATTAAGAATATATTTATGCTTATTGTGCAATAAGTGATGAATATAATATAAATTGCGTACATGTTCTGGGATTATTGTCTCATTTTTAACTTGTCTTTAGTTTATTTCTCTAACGAACTTATTGGCTAAGTGGACTATATCTGGACAGCAACTACAGTATTATTGCTGACCTAGTATGTGACTAGGATTTCCAACTTTGAGTTGTATTGCAGTACAAGGGCGCCCGCAGGATTCTTTCTCCGGGGGAGCAGAGTCATAGAACCGTTTGTTGTTGTTACTATTATTATTATTATTATTATTAGTTAGTTAGTATTACTACTACTTTAAAAATCAAAATTGAAATTGAATTGAAAATATTTTGACGTTGTACACAAGTTCACACTCGAGTATAATATTTACATAGAAAGTGGATTCGCCTTTCATCTTTTCAGTATAACATCTGGGCTATCGCTTTGTTGATGAACAGTTCTTTTATGTATTTATTTATTTATTCCAAGTTTCAGATACTGCACTTGCAAGGCCATTTTACATTGAAAACTCTAATAAAACAACAAGAACAAGTCAAGATGGGTTTAGGTAGAAACGAAAAAAATGCACATAAACAAGAAAATAAACAAAATATTTATATATTCGTTCTTAGGGAAGATCGGAAAATATTTTCAGGGGCAAAAATGTTGATGTTTGTGGGTAGTTTATTATAGAACTGGGGCAGCCTGTGGAAAGGAGCGCGCTGTATAAGGGAAAGCCTAGCGTTAGAGTTGTGGAACAATTCAGTGTTTCGGGTCGATCGAGAGGGAACTCTGAAGTTGAATTCTGTAAGTAGAAATTCAGATCTTAATTTTCCATTGATGATTTTATAGAAAAATTTCATATGGGCCATATCGCGTAGGGTCTGCAGTAACTGAATGTTCAAATTAGTCAGGATGTCAGGTTTCTGAAGATGCCGCAGAGAAGGAATTCTATGACGAACAATGGCTGTAAAGGTGCTGAGGACGGAATCCATGCTAGAAAGATTTGTATTGGATGCCATGGCCCACACCGGAGAGCAGTATTCGAGAATCGGAGAAATGAATGACTTGAAAAAAAGGCTAAGAGAAGTTGGAGTATCAATTTCAGTGAATCTGTAGAGGAGGCCTAAGAGGCGCATAGCACTTTTAGTTGTAACTGCGATGCGTTGCTTAAAGTTCAGTTTTTCATCTATGATAACAACTAGATCTGTCTGGGTCGCAACTGTAGTAATATAATTGTTCTCAAGAACATAGTGAGAATGTATCTTGTTCTTTTTTAAAGAGACTGTGAGGGAGGAACATTGTTGCGGGTTAAGGTGTAGATTCCACTGCTTACACCATGTGACAAGTTCGGAAAGAGAATTCTGGAGAATCACATAATCTTGTGTGGTTTAGATTTCTTTGAAAAGTTTACAGTCGTCAGCAAACATGAGTATATTGACAGGAAGTAAGGAAAGTCTTTTAGGGAGATGGTCCATGTATAGGATGAACAAGAGAGGGCCCAAGACGCTCCCCTGTGGCACCCCAGACAAGACAGGAAGAAAATCAGAAGAGGCGCCTGAAAGGGACACACTCTGTGTACGTGAGTATAGAAAATCCTGGAGTAAGGAGAGAAATATGCCATGTATGTTAAATCTAGTTCGTAATTTGTGAATAAGAAGAGCATGGTTTACTTTGTCAAAGGCTTTTGAAATAGCCAACTATATAACACCTAGCTGGGAATTTTTGGAAATAGCCCTAGTGGCATGTGAAAGGAGAACTGAAAGATTAGTCAAGCAAGAGCTACCTGGAAGAAACCCGTGTTGGGCAGTACTGATATGCGGAGATGTAAATCTGAATAATCTGTCTTTAATGATTTTTTCACAGATTATAGACAGAGGTGACAGGAGTGATATTGGTCAGAATTATGTAGCACTATTTTTATCTCCAGATTTGTGAATGGGTACAACGGTGGCTTTCTTGAACATCTGAGGAAACACGCCTTCAGAGAAGAACCTATTTAGCAAGAGAGAGAGAGAGAGGATGAGCCAAGAAGTCGGCTGTGTTACGGAGGAAAATCGTGGGAATATCATCTGGCCCTAAAGAGCGGTGTATGGGTAATGAGGCAAGGAGATATTTAATTTCTTGAGAAGAGGTTTTGATAGTGGAGGGAGAGTGTGAACAGACAGACTGCACGTCGGGGAGTGGGTTGGTTGAAGCATGCGAGGTGAAGTTTTCGTGAAAGAAACTGTTGAATAAGTGTGCTCTTTTATCTCCACAGGCTGTTTTCATATTCTACACTTCCACAATGAGCAGATATTAAACAGAGACCACTTAATCTACTGTCCATCATGGCACCTCCGATTCATGTTTTTACGTGACGAAGGGTACTGTAAAAGTAATAATAGTAATAACAATAATTATAATAATAATAATAATAATTGTTGCTGTCACTTAAAACAATACTTTTTGTTATAAAATATCGCTACAATTTCACCATTCGAATTATATTAACTCTTTCCAGAAATATCAGGGGAGGGCTAGTGGCTCCCCTGGCCCCCTCCTGCGGGCGCACTTGTTTCAGTACTTTATCTGTGTGGAGCAAGAAACACTTCATCCTGGCACCTACAGACTATTACGCACCTTATCCGATACTAATCTAACGATATAGCACAAAGCGTACCAAAATTCACTCTCGGGATATTGATAAAATATTTTTATTGTGAAAAACAATGCGGAAATCAATGCAAGACCTGTATTGAAATGAACAAGTTACATTAAAGACTAAAATGGGACAAGAATATCAGTAAGATTGATGTCAGTGTATCTCTCAATGGTCCAACTTCTCGGCATGTAGACCGTTGTTCTCGGTCCACAGCTGGGGTAGCAGCCATATGTGGACTTCCTCCCCTCGGCATTTTGGAAATGACCATTCTAGAGACACGGGAAATTTCTCTTTTCAAATTCTAGATATACTGACCTCTGTAGGAAAACAGACGAATTGATTTATTTAATAGTTTTATTTTACTTCGGTTTTTGTGTCACTTTTGGCTAATTTACGAAGATGGGGATGAGTGATGATGTGATGAAATTGTACAAAATAGGAATGGAGACATGAACCTTGTACTGGTATTAATTCTGTCTACCAAGGTATTTTTTAAACATTAATAAAAACAATGATTCTTTACATGAACATCCAGCATGAGGAAAAAGTAACTACCATGCAAGAAGTTTTTGCAAGGAGTAAAAATAAACACGAATATAAAACAGGCTATGGAGTCGCTTTCAAATTTTATCTACAGGGTGGGCCAGAAGTCAGTTGACAGCATTGTCATAGGAAAGGCTGGTGTGTTGGAGGTCCACTTTGGCTACATATGATGTTTGGGGGGAGAGGCAAACCCAAAGACACATGTGACCACCTCGGGCGCTATCTTGGAATCCGCCATTTTGAACGCAACTTAGATTTCTTAAATGGAACCATAGGCATGTGGCATATCATTTCCAATTGCTTTTCCATCAGGAGTGCAATGCTGCAAACCGTTTTGCCCTATCGTGAACCTTTTCCTAATTATGGCCTGTTTTATCTTTGCAGGTATCACCGACTGAATGATGGTTCTGACTTCCGAAGAACGTGTGGAGATCATCCTCATGTGTGGAAATCGGAGCTCGCGTGGGGTAGCTGCAGAGTTTAATGCATTACACCGCGATAGGGAGCCCATTTCCCACAATGGTGTGGCCAAACTCATCAGCAGATTCCGAGAGACCGGATCTGTGGCCGATAAAGCACGCAGTGGTCGCCCGAAAACGTCAACAGATGAGGCAACCACTGTCGCTGTCCTCGCATCCTTCTCCAAAAGCCCCCAACGTAGCACCAGACGTATCGCCCTTGAATCTGGAGTTAGCCGAACGTCCATACGGAGGATACTTGCCGTTAAGAAGTGGCACCCATACAAAATTCAGATGCACCAGCATCTGACAGAGGACGATCCTGACCGTCGGGTACAGTTTGCCGAATGGGCGACGGAGGAACTGGAGACCAATACGGATCTCCCCTTGCAGGTGTCGTTCTCCGATGAGGCACTTTTTTTACGTAAACGGAGGAGTAAACAAACAAAACCACCACCGTTACTGGAGTGACAACAACCCACACTGGATTGATGCATCGCGGATCGTTGGTTCCGAGAAGGTTATTGTATGGTGAGGTATTTTTGGCACGAGGATCATTGACCCATTTTTCATCTTCGGCACGCTGAACGCCGACCACTACCAACGACTGTTGGATGAGGAGATTTTTCCGTCGGTTTTGTCGGAGGACGGTTCGTACCCAACGTTCTTCCAGCAGGATGGAGCCCCTCCCCACTAGGGACGTTGTGTACGGGACTACCTGGACCAGCAGTTCCCTGGGAAGTGGATCGGATGTCAGGGGCCGGTAGAATGGCCACCACGGTCACCGGACCTCAAGCCTCTCGACTTCTACCTGTGGGGCCGCCTCAAGGCCATGGTTTACGCCGTGAAAACCCAAAATTTACAGCATATGGTGCAGCGGATTGTAAATGCCTGTGCTGCTGTGCGTCCGGAGACATTGCTGGCTGTGCATGAGGACTTGAAGAGGTGTGTGGTACAAACCATTGTGCACGAGGGTGGTCATTTCGAGCATGTGTTGTGAGGAGACACAAAGGGGGAAAGACAGGCTATAATTAAGAAAAGGTTCACGATAGGACAAAACTGTTTGCGGCATTGAACTCCTGACGAAATAACAATTGGAAATCATATGTCACATACCTATGGTTTCATTTAAGAAATCTAAGTTGCGTTCAAGATGGCGGATTCCAAGATGGCGCCCGTGGTGGTCACATGTGTCCTTCGGTTTGCTCCACCACTCAAACATCACACATGGCCAAAGTGGACCTCCAACACACCAGCCTTTCCTATGACAATGCTGTCACCTGACTTTTGGCCCACCCTGTATATCTATGTGTCGATGGTCTGTGTTTGTATTTATCAAAATAAAAAAGAACGATATTTTTTTTACTTTTTTTTTTAATTACTGTACTTGTGTACTGGCAAAATTGGTCATGTCAGAGGGCAGTACCAGCTGTACCCAACATCTGGCAAAGTTATTCAATCGGGGTATAAGGGATGAACTTCATGTTCCGGTAGCATGACCCTGTATTAAGGACAGAGTCGAGCCTACGTTTTCTTCGGGCTTCCATATGTTGTAGTGGTAGTGTCGTCGCATTGCAATCAAGGGGTTGCGGGTTCGATACCCTGCGGCAGTACATACTGGTTCGGATCCCACTTTAAACTGTATGTGCAGTCCAGATTAACTGAATTTACGGAATTTGCAAGTGTGGGTTCGTCAGCAATTAGGCTATTTTTAATCCGTCACATTATACGGGGTTCAGCTCTTTACCAGAAATAAAATATAACTTATATAATATAACAATAATGTCAAAGAATTAAATTCTTACTTGCGTTAAAAGATAAGGCTTTAAAGAGGCACACAGGATACATAAGGACAAAACACAGGACAACACACACACACACAGTCCTACAAAGATTATACTGTCCTAGGTCGAGACACCAAAACCTCATTAGTCTGCAAAACGCAGTCCAGGGTGTACTACGTGAAAGTGAGGTTGACATTTCGTGTACTACGTCACCAACAGTGCCAATGGGATACATAGATATCTTTAAGTGAGAAAACTTGAATATTTATTGCATACATACAATACTTTCACGAAGAAATTTGTATTTTTGGAAGAAAAATTGATGACGCAGTGGCTTACTTTTTTCCTGAAACAAAAAAAATAATGAAAAAAAGAGACTTTGAACATTTCTGGCCTCAACTCAACAAATCAGTGATGTGTGTGGAAATAATAACTTCTTGAATTCCATATGAAAAAAATGGAACTGTGGATTTGGCCCAGAAATCTGGGAAGGAAAGTTCTGACGAAAATATAGGAAGTATTAAGATGAAATATAAGCGTCAATTTCATTGTGGAGGTGCTTCTTTCATCCTGACTCATTTCTCTGGATCCTGCAATCTCTCTGTTCGCCCGTTTTTCCTTCTGCAATATGCCTGCATACCAAGAACTCATCCGCAAGAAGTTGGGATATTTGTTTACTCTGGATTAATGTTGAAAAACTTTCTCGTGATAATATGAAATGAATTTTTTGTGCAAAAGTGAAAATGCGGTGGTAGCAATGAGGATTTCTTGCGAGAAAGTACGACGAAAGGTATTTACCAGGATCTTATCATTTGGAGGAGAGGGGACTCAAGACAAATACACCCTGTAGGATAAATTGATATTGTGTTCTTGATAGGAGATATTTTCGAGCATGTTATTTGAACACTGCTAACTGCTCGTGCTATCAGTGATGATCATATGTGTTGGCCCCCACTATGTACTTGGATCCAACATGGCGGCCAAGACCTTTTTCTTTATATTTGACAAGTAGGTGTTGGTAACACTTGTCTTCGAGTGCGCAGCAAATATGGCTGCATGAAGTCGTTTTGTGTCTACAGTTTTATCTCCTGTCATCTGTGCTACAGGGAATGTCTAATGTATGTAAACATATGTGTGTGTCATTGAACATGTAGTTTACATAAGGTGAGTGTCCTTTGCAAATTCACCTACCCAACCACCGAAAGTTTTTGGATACAAATCGGAACGGGGCTCGCTCCCCGACATGGTCCTCCAAAGCCGGATTTGTGACATTCTCTGAAAGTGACTCCAGTGACTTTGTACTTTTCTACATGCATATTTGTGAACTGTGACTGTGAGTGTGCATTTGTGTGACAAAGACAGTCTCTACACAGAACTTCTTATCACACTTTTCGTATTTTCCATTCGTTAGTTCCTCGCCCGCGAGACGCGAACAAAGAAACTGACGTCATCAAGGTGCTGGCCTAAACAAGCATCTTTCGTTACCAGCGTGTAGTGCAATCCGGTTTGCCAATTTTCGGTCGGTTCGCGGTTCTTGAACGCGTCAAAATGGAACGAATTCTCGCAGCAAAGACAGTGCTAAAACGTGAGATTACGCGTCTCGAGAATCGTGTCAATTCCGGGACTTTAGACAATGCCTCGATGTCTTTGTGTGGTGATAAAGCGACGCAACTATCAAGTGACTGCAAACAACTACTAATCGATCTTGCTGCAAGGGACGCTAGTGACTTCGAAAGGTATGAAGGTGAATTAGGTGTGGAAGAAGACAGACTTGATCAGATTGTCTACAAGCTTCGGTCAGTACAGTTAACGGCATCAGGAAGTCTTACATCAGTGACGTCATCACCACGTGACAGCCCACCCCAGCAACAAGTAGGTGAAGTTAAAGTACCGAGATTGGAAATTCCTTCCTTCAGTGGATTGCTGGAGGACTGGCTAAGTTTTCATGATTTGTTTAGTGCAAGTGTCGACAAAAACGCTAACTTAAGTGGTGCACAAAAACTTCAGTATTTGAAGGCTTCTCTCAAGGGCGAGGCTGCCTTGCTTATACAATCGTTAGCAGTGACAGATGAAAACTATCAACACGCGTGGGAGTTGCTCAACAACCGCTATTCTAACAAGAGGGAATTAGTTAGCAACACTGTCCAGCGACTGGTGAATCAGCCACAAGTGAATGAGAACTCGCACACAAGTTTACGTCGTCTTATCGACACTACAAATTAGTACATTCGTGTTTTAAAGGTGGTCGGTGTATCTGTTGAATCTTGGGACGCGATTCTTGTTTATCATACATCCAAAAAGCTCGATTCTGAGTAAAGAAAACAATGGGAACTCTCTCTCACGTCACAAGAAGTGCCTAGTTTTTCCGAGTTGACCCAGTTTCTAGATCAGCGTGCGCGTGCATTGTCGTCAATGGCAAGTGAAAACAACAATCGGCGGAAGGCGGTGAGTCATAATAAGCCTTCAACCTCTTCCTTTGTAACATCAGCAGTTTCCTTCTGCCCGAAATGCCGCACCAAGCAACACAAACTACACAAGTGTGAAGAGTTTCTTCAAATATCCGTGCAACAAAGGCACAGTTTCGTGAAAGAGAAGGCGCTTTGCTTTAATTGTTTTCAACAGCACAAATTAAGTGTATGTACATCAAACGGGTGTCGCCTCTGTGGAAAATATCACCATACTTTAATTCATTTTGACAAGGCTAACAAGAATGAGCAGTCGACCAGTTCCTCTCCCCCACAAGTGTCGTCTCATGTTGCAGAAAACAAGTTACTTAAAACCTCTGGTGTACCACAAGTATTGTTAATAGGAGGAAATCCTTTTCCTAAAATTGCTTTGAGTTGGTGATTTTTTAAAAAATCCAAACAACGCGGAAAACTTTCTAAAGGCAGAAGAAGAAATAGTTATTGGCATTTTATTAATTAATCCCCCCATACAGCGAATATCCTGAACATCTCCTACTGCTATTGTTAATGTTAAAAACAAACAGGGTTACTTTCAGCCTTGTCGCGTGCTTCTAGACTCAGCATCGGAAGTGTCTTTTGTGTCTGAGACGTGTTTACAAAGGTTGCAGTTACCTAAGCAACGCACAAACATAAATGTTTCTGGCATAACTGAAAGGGGTGTTTACACAGCCAATGCTATAGCTAATGTTCAGTTTCTGTCAAAGTGCAAGTCACAACTGTACAGTGTAAGGGCTGTGGTAGTGAAGAAAATTGCAGGTAATTTGCCAAGGGTGCAAGCACCAGGGCCGTGCACTTGGTCACACTTACAGGGCTTACCCTTGGCTGATCCTACATTTAATGTGAGTGCTCCTGTGGATATTTTACTGAACTGTGACGTTTTCCTTTATTGTAGGGAAATGGCCGCTGCGGGGGACCTCCTGGTACTCCATCAGCATTAGAAACAGTCTTTGGTTGGGTGTTATCAGGCCAAATTGATGGTAGTGTTGGCAATGCAAATACCAACTCAGTCTCAACTTTCCATGTGTCATGTGATTTGAATACTAACGTACGTAATTTCTGAGAACTTGAAGCATTGCCAACCCTTAATCATTTAACGTCGGAAGAGAAAAAGTGTGAAGCACATTTCATAGCTACTCAACAACGAGAGAATGGTCGATATGTAGTTAGCTTATCATTTAAGAACAATTATATGGTGTTAGGGTTTTCAAAAGAAACAGCAGTTAAGAGACTTAAAAGTCAAGAACGCAGACTTTCTCACTCCCCTGAACTTCGTAAACAGTATAATGCTTTCATGACTGAGTATAGAGAACTTGGGCATATGGAACTTACCCCCCCTGAAGAAATACATAAGGTGTCTAGTGAAAGCTTTTATATTCCTCATCATCCTGTATTTAAAGACAGTACGACTTCACCTATTCGTGTAGTTTTTAATGGGAGTTGTAAAACGTCTACAGGGGTTTCTCTTAATGACACTTTAATGATTGGCTCTACATTACAAAGTGATATCATTAGTGTGATATTACAATTCAGAATACATCAAGTAGCCCTAACTTCTGACATCTCAAAAATGTATAGACAAGTGAAAATTAATCGAAAGGATACAGACTTTCAGAGAATTGTGTGGAGAGAGGATCCTAGTGAACCATTTCAAGACTTCAGGTTATTGACTGTCACTTATGGTTCAGCTTGTGCACCATACTTAGCTACGAGGTGTCTGCAACAATTACGTGAAGATGAAGGTGCAAATTTTCCCCTTGCTTCAAATGTGTTACTTAATCATGTGTACATAGACGATTTATTAAGTGGGAGTGATTCTACGGAGGGTGCTATAGAACTGTACCATCAACTAACCCAACTCCTGCTTAAAGGTGGTTTTGAACTTCGCAAATGGTCCTCAAATGATCCTAAGGTGTCAGACAGTATTCCATCGCATTGTTTATTTGCTTTTCCTCTAAGGCTATTCATCTTGAAGTAGTGAGTAGTGCAACCACAGCAGCCTTTTTAGCTGCTCTTAGAAGATTTGTGTCTCGACGAGGAAAGCCACATGACATGTACAGGGACTGTGGTACTACGTTTGTTGGTGCAAACAAAGAGCTAAAAGACATCTTAAAAACTGTGAACAATTGCAAGCACAATGAAGAAATAGCTAATAATCTGAGCAGTTTGGGAATACAATGGCATTTCAACACACCTCTAAATGCTCATGCAGGAGGATTATGGGAAAGTGGAGTTAAATCAGTGAAATTCCATCTTAAAGGAATTGTGGGAAATACGTTGCTCACATTTGAAGAATTGTGCACTGTGTTAGCACAGATTGAAGCGTGTTTAATTTCGAGACCGGTCACAGCCATTTCCAGTGACCCAAGTGATATGCAAGCTCTTACTCCAGGACACTTTCTGATAGGAGATGCATTGGTGTCAGCTCTAGAAAGAGATCTTACCACATATAAACTTAACAGACTTTCACGGTGGCAACTTACACAAAATTTGATGCAACATTTCTGGATACGTTGGTCTCGAGACTATCTCACCCAGCTGCGACAACGTTTGAAGTGGAGAACACAACAGAAAAGTCTTCAAGTTGGTGATTTAGTTCTCTACAGAGATGATAGCTTCCTCCACAGCAATGGAAACTTGGAAGAATATGTGAGGTTCATCCAGGTACTGATGGACGCGTAAGGACTGCTACAGTGAAAACCAGTACCGGCAATTACAAAAGACCAATTGTAAAGTTATGTCTTTTGCCATTTAATAATGATTGTGAAAATTGAAAAATTGAACATTTGCATTCAATAATTTCTAGTGTACAATATGTATAAAATTGTTTTTCATATTTTTTGTTTGCAGTGTACCATTTAATTTTTTATTTTTTTATTTTTCATTTTTTAAATTATATATTTCAAGTTGGGCGGTATGTTGGCCCCCACTATGTACTTGGATCCAACATGGCGGCCAAGACATTTTTCTTTATATTTGACAAGTAGGTGTTGGTAACACTTGTCTTCGAGTGCGCAGCAAGTATGGCTGCATGAAGTCGTTTTGTGTCTACAGTTATATCTCTTGTCATCTGTGCTACAGGGAATGTGTAATGTATGTAAACATATGTGTGTGTCATTGAACATGTAGTTTACATAAGGTGAGTGTCCTTTGCAAATTCACCTACCCAACCACCGAAAGTTTTTGGATACAAATCGGAACGGGGCTCGCTCCCCGACAATATGGAGAGCCGGACATTTTGGTGCCGGGCATTTTGGTGCGAACATTTTGGTGACAGGTCATTTTGGTGCTAGGACATTTTGGTGCCTTTCTCTTTATATCCTTTCACCTCTTACCTCTGTCATTCACTTTCACTTTTTAGTTACTATAAATACTGAATGTTAGTTACTTCCTCATCATTTCAAAAATGTGAATAGTTCTCATGGTAGAAACAAACTAATTCATGATGGATTTTCGTATTTTAAAGAAAAGGCCAGAAATGATAAAGTGTACTGGCAGTGTTCTCTATAAAGCAGTGCAAGGCCCGCGTCCAAACTGTGAACGGTGAAATTGTGAAATTTGTAAATGAACACACATTCCAGAATACAGAATCACAACAACCGGACAGCATTTTCTGTTGTATGATTCTGGCCAAGAGAAGACCAATAGGATTCTTCTTTTTGGAACTCACACCAGCCTGGAACTTATCAGGAATTTATCAAGATGGTTTGCGGATGGGACAGTTAAGGTTGCACCTACTTTATTTTATCAGCTGTATACACTCCACGTACAGTGGGATCCATGAGTATTACCGTGCAAATTGTCCATGACTATTTTCATTAATTTTTCTCTCACATCCCATGTGTTTTTAAGCAATGGATTTTTATGTATGCTGGTGCAGAAGTTGTCAACAGCTTGTTTTGAGTTTTCTTTTCATTCTTGAAGTTCTTATTGGGTCAAATAAAGTGCATGAACATGATGATGGACAATTTACAAGGTAATACTCATGGATCCCACTGTACAGATAGAGAGCTCGGTACTACCAGCGTTTTACGTATTGATGGCAAACAAACATACGTAGAATTACTGGAAAGGTAATTATTTATTTTGTTATAGTTTGTTGTAAAGACTGCAATTGTATATTGTTTTGTGCATACGTGCATTTGCTTTGTTTAATTGCTATTACTGTAGTGGTACACTTATTTATTTATTTATATATGTATTTATGATTATTTATTTATTCTTTAGTATTAATTTTGTTATTTATTTACTTATTTATCTGTCTGTTGTGTTCGACTTGAAACACTGGTTGTTGCGTATGATAGGACAGACATCGTTCGCTACCTACGAGGTGTTGCTCGTAACTTTTCTATGTAAAAGTGCTTGTGAAGGGTCACAATGAAGATATGTCAATTCAAAAGAACATTATTCTCTTTCTGTGCACCAGTTATGTGTTGCACCAAAAAGTCCTGACACCAAAATGTCCTACCACCAAAATGTCCTGGCACCAAAATGTCCTAGACCCGATCATATGAATGCTACAAAAAAAATCGAAGGATGAGAACATTGGCGGAGATTGGGTTCCAAAACAATGGGGTACACAAGGTGTCAAAACTGGGAGGGGGGGGGGGGTGACAGGGACAGTTTACTTTCCCTTGCTCCATAAGGTTTAGTGCAGGAGCAAAAGTGGCAAGAAGTGGAGAATGGCAACTGCCTTCCTCCCTCTCGCACCCCTAATCGCCGCCACTGGTTGTGGAGTAAAAGGGAGGAATGAAAACTTGTGCCGTTAATAGAGTGCTAGATCGAATAACGCTCGAGCATTCAAACGATCGGTATACGCTCGAAGTTCAGTAGTTCACGTGTAACCGTAATTTTTCTGTGGTAGTGAGTCTTCAAATATGGATCGTGAAGTGAAAGAGGCAGTGAAATATAAACTGAAATGAATATAGTCATCATCTCAATGTTAAAATGTAATTCAGTCTATCTTACCAATACATAGCAATATATGAAAATGATTAGATCATTATGGGCTGAAACTACCAGTATGAATTGTACACATAATATTTGTACGATTAATGTCACATTCAAATTATATTTGATATTCTATATATTCGAGCGAATCTCGCTGTGGGACATTCGATCGAGTTTGAGCGAGCGAAAGTTGTCCAATGAAGTAGTCTAGCCGATAAGTTAGTTATATTGCTATCATGTTTACGTGCTATCATATGAAAGAGCTGTTTTCAAAGATAATGTGGAAAAAGTTGAAAGAATCGGGATAGAATGAGAGAGAGGAAGATGATTAAAGGGCAGGACAGAGAGAAAAGAAGGGAAAAGAAGCAAAAGTGAGTGGCAGGTAAAAGATGAAACAGACACAAATGAAAATATATGATTGGGAGAGAGAGAGAGAGAATCAGAGGAAGAAGAAGAAGAAGAAGAATAGGGAGAAAATAAATGAAATACAGTAGCAAAGCAAGCACACAAAAAGAAAGGAGAGACAGAAAAAAGCAGGGAAGCACGAGAGATAGAGAATCAAAGAACCAAGCACGTGCGAGAGAAAGAAAGAGACAGGTTAAATATTAGAGAAAAGAGATGAGAGAAAGAGAGGGAAAGTTAAAGAAGCGAGAAAAGGGGAAAGAGAATGTTAAAAGATGCAAGAAAGAAAAAGAGAGAGAGAGACGGAAGTAAAATAACAAAATACCGGTAGAATGAATGGTAATAAAGACAATAGAAACATTGCAGGAAAACAGAAGTAAACATGATCACTAAAAGGCATTGAAACAGAAAAGTTTGAAAGAAGATGCAAGGAAATAAATAAAGACAAGAGTTGCAAATTGAAAGGAGAAGTAGGCAATTTTTCATTATTACAAGGTTCGCAAGCGACTTCCTTGCGCTCTCTGCAAGCACCCATGGTTACTCCAGTAGATTATTATTCTAAAGGAAATACATCATGTCAAACGGAGTACATGAATGCAAGTTCCTTGTGAGAGATACTACAGAATCAGGCAATGGCTGTGTGTAACACAGTCAAAGTTGCATCGTCGTAGTCATAGTGAATTCAATTCATGCGGTATACCATAGATGTAATTCAAATGTGTGAAATATGTTTTACACGTGAGTATAAAAAAATGAAGCTTTCCTTCATACATTTCAACAACCCGCAGAATCTCATGGAGGTATAGAGGTATGAGCTCCACACAATTACAATATCGCCCATTGTAGAGTTGATATGATCAGTACCATACTCCGGTCGCCTTCTCATTTGGGATGCCCTAAATACAAAAATGCAGTTACACGAACCTAATTGTAATATTAGTATACAGGAGGCCAAACAACCTATAAGTAATTAATATTCAACTAGCGACAAAATAGGAATTTAGTGAAAAATTCTGGTCCTAGCAATAACGAACACTTCTGTTCATTTCGACAAATTACATGCATAGTTTCTAATAGACAAGGAACAAAACAACAGAAACAATACACTCGAACTTCTATTCTACTAAAACAAAGGACTGAATTGAGCTGGCATCACTAGTTAATTACCTTTGCATGATACGTGCAGTGTGCTCCATCTGGTGGAATGTAATCGAAATACTCTCACGAGATGTAGTTCAGTGTATGGGGGGATTCGTCCAAGGCTGGACTATAATTAAACACTCCGGAATGGTCTGGGCAATTGGATTAGATTCGTTTGATAATTCAGAGATCGCATTACGTCATTTAGGACGCGTGATCATTTCAATTTTAATTAACTCTGCCCGTTGTAATTTCGAAGCATGATCCTTTTACTGACATTCTGGGTACTTTGCCACTATGAATGCTTTCTTAGCGTATTTTGAATGCCCTGGGCGTCACATTGTAGTTGTTCGTTTTATAATTTGGCAAATATTTAACACGTCAAAGGCAACTAGTATTAAATAGACAAATAGATTACTTAAAACATGTTAACCTAGCAACATATGAGAAACTGAGAGATTTATCGACAAGGAAAAAATAGCATAGCAACAAGATAACTGTAACATGAAAATATCTAGATCAATATTTAATATCATAAGACCAGAATAGACAACAGCATTCAATAAGAAGTCGATAGTGTTTTAAAGAAAGTGAATGATATTAATCAACATGTTGGAACATTTTTAATAGTATCTGAACTCAGCAACGTTGGCTGGAAATCGCAAGAATACGCGGGGTGAGCCAACAAAATAACGATTATGAGAACGATATGTATTTAAGTTTTTAAATTGTTCTTAAGTGTATTGACGGAGAATAAATATTTTTTGAAGTTAAAGCATGATACTTTTGTTTACCACGACTGGCGGTTTTACGAGAGTCTCTTGCTAACGACATGAGGAGCGAAGGGTAAATTACTAAACAAACTCAAAGATACTTAACTACTTGATCAAATTTTGTTCACTCGCGAAGCGGAAAATTTGCGAAAATGAAACTTTCCTGTTATTATCAAAGTTCTTTACTCGTGAAACCTAATACTGTCTTATATTTTTTGAATGGACGCAGTGTCGCAGTTGGAGAAGAGTTTGAGGAGTAACTCCTCATATTTCTTCCTTATATTTCCCTTGAAGGTTTACCTGACATTTCTCAGAATGTTAGTCATGCTGAAAAAAGAAATAGTTCTTTTGGATTCCTTCTCTGGGTCATGTATCATATTACAAACACACACACACAAAAGCGCAAGCAGGATTTTTTCTCAGGGGGGGCTCGAGTCATAGTATTATTATTATTATTATTATTATTATTATTATTATTATTATTACTATTATTATTACTTTTATAACCATTACATTTATATTACTGTTACTACTACTACTTTTTTTTTAAATTACATTCTGAATATCTACCAGGTGTAGAAGTATGAAACCGGAATTGGCCGATAGATGGTGCTAGCCGGCAGTGGATGGCGCGGAAGATCGCGTAAGCAGCGCCAGCTGCTGCCCGCCACTCCCGAGGACGTTATATCGGAACACAGTAACCCGAGTGCCAGACAGAGGAAGGTGTTGCACACCCGGAACATGTCGAGTTTTGTGCCTACGAACTACGATTTGCGGACAGCATTGGTGTTGTGTTATCATTTGAAGAAAACCGCCGCAGAATCGCATCGAATGCTCGTCGAAGCTTACGGCGAACATGCTCTCGGGAAAACACAGTGTTTCGAGTGGTTCAAGAAATTCAAAAGTGGCGATTTTGACTTGCGAAACGAGGAAGTGGGAAACCTCCGAAAAAGTTCGAAGACAACGAATTGCAAGCTAAAACCCGGTGAAACCGTTAACGCAGATCGCTACCAACAGCAAATTATCAATTTACATCGAGCATTACGTGACAAACGGCCGGAATATGAAGCAAGACAACACAAGGTCATCCTGCTCCATGACAACGCCTCACCACACACAGCAAAACGGGTCCGTGAAACGATCGAGGCGTTCAAATGGGAGATACTAGGGCATGCGGCGTATTCTCCCGACTTGGCTCCTTCAGATTATCATCTATTTGCCTCACTGGGACACGCTCTTGCAGAACAGCGCTTCAATTCGTATGAAGATGTACGAACATGGCTCGCGGACTGGTTCGCTTCAAGAGAAGAACGTTTTTTTTGGCGTGGCATTCATAACCTGCCGGAAAGGTGGGAGAAATGTGTAACTAGCAATGGAGCTTACTTTGAATAAAATATTGTTTCTCAGTTGCAAACACCAGCCGTTTACTTCTTGCAAACAAATTCCGGTTTCATACTTCTACACCTGGTATATATGTACAATTTGAATAACTGTATAATTATCATATTAATTCATGTAGGACAAAACAGTTTTTTATGTTAGATAATCAGTGTACAATAGACTGTAAGCTTATATATAACACTATTCGAAATAATAATAATAATAATAATAATAATAATAATAATAATAATAATAATGGTTGCTGTAACTTACGGCCTGTAAGTCACAGAAAAAATACTTTTTGTTATGAAATATCTCTACAATTTCACCATTCGAATTACATTACTACCACTTTCCAGAAATCTCAAGGGGAGCAAGTGCCCTACTGGCCCCCTCCTGCGCGCGCCCTTACACAAACATACACTCACCTCACACCCGCTCGCCAACTCATCCACCCACATAAATATTTGCATTCTCATTATTTCACGTCGTATTTCTGACACTTTTGGCTAATCGCTACGACGAGGATGAGTATTAATTAGACGAAAGTCATGAAATGGTTAGAAATGTTCTTATTACACTTTTCTGCTACTTTTGGCTAATCGAAGAGATGAAGATGAAAGGTGATAAGATGGAATGTGTGAAAGGACACTTATGTACACGAATAGACGGTACACACGAAAGCTCTACAGATATTGGCTGTGAGTCCAGACGCCAGAACCTCGTTAGTCTCCATCCCTTATGCCCTACCCACCGTTTGGAGACGAACAGAAATTACATGTGAGAAAACATAGCTTTAATGCTTTTAAACGGGAAGGGGGGGGGGTGGGGACTTCCACTAACCCACAAGAGAAACGTTATTTTTTTCTAACTTACTTCCTTATATATTATTGTATTTTTTTTTTCTTGAAAATGTAGAGCCCGTTATTAAGTTTTAAGAACTATACCAAAAATTAATTGGCAACATGTCATTTTTCTTGAAAGAAATAATACCTCTATGTTCAACAGCAACAAGAGCACTACATACATATATAAGTTGTGAAAAATTTATTTCTACCAACATGAAGAATGTTCTACATGAGAGTGTAAAAAATATGATTTAACTTCATATATCAGTCAAGTTTCATGTAGAACGGTGAGGGACTTGGATGATAACATTGCAACTCTATATTTAACACTCTGTCTTCAATACTATTGCAGCATTCCTTCAACCACCTCAGCCTGGGAATGGGTGTTCTTTGTGAGTGATCTTTCATCAATTTAATCACATCATCACTCGTCCTTGTAATCGTGATTAACCAAAAGTGATAGAAAATGGACGTAAAATAATCTAACTCCGTTAGTCCAACAGCACTTCTGTCTTCTATTTGATCCACATTTTCGGATGTGGCTTTCTATCAAAAATTTCCTGGGTACACATTCCTGCCACAGAACTGCTACACATTCACATTAAGACAGCTATCTCTGACAACCGTCAGATGTTTGTGAAGCAGTTGATTTGATGCCTGGTTTAAATAGCAGCAATTATATTAATTAAGTAACTTGAAGACTTAATCAAAGTCGAATTACTATTCAAGGAATAGGTTGGAAAAAATGTAACAGAATCACAAGAAATAAGCACTTAATATTGAAGAAAATTTGCAAGTATTTGTCACGTTCCTCCAACCATATATATCCATGGTTAACAATTCTTAACAATGGTTGATTTCTATCACACAAGATGGGAAAGAAGTTGTTCTCAATTATATTGAATTATGTTTCTTGACATATTTAATTTGAAAATTAGTCTTTCATATAAATAAACAAATAAATCAAAGTTTACAATAAAAAATGTTTATTTGGAAAATTATGTAATGATTTAATTATTAATATTTAAATCCCAAGAATTTCTAGTAAATAATTTTTTCAGATATCTATTTGAGATATTAAAGCTAAGTAACGAACCACATTTATATTTCATATTTTTGAATGTTATATAAAAGCAATTTCTGACAACCAAGACATGAAAATCAGAGTGTACATGCATAATTACGTATAATATTTGAAACATCTACTATGAGTATCTATCGTGAAGTGAGGGAGCTTCCAACGAAAACGCTTTAGATTATTTCAAGAAATTTAGAAAACCAGTATCCTATCACAATTCTCTCTTCACCTCGACGTACACTTTACATCAGACAGTGGACGAGTGTGTTTTTTAATTGCATTTGCACGTATTGTGAAATCTCAAATCTCTTGCACCCTTGGCCGGGCTATGCAGTAAGCACCGTTTCGGAATACTACAACACATACATGTATGTGCTGTCAAAATTACCTCAGCAGATACGCGCACACACAGAGAGCGAGAGAGAGAGAGAGAAGCATTTTGTATACGTAAGTATATACATCCAACTAGAGTCCATTTCTGTTACGTATTTTCAATCCCTTGTACAGATGTAACTTTTTTCAAGCTAAGGAAATTCATTCTTTTTCAGAGACGCAACCACGAACTTTTGTCTGGTTGTGGGCAAGTACCAGGATATACCTACAAATAATAATAATAATAATAATACTAACAACAACACCAACAATAATACTTTTAATAATAATAATAATATTATTATAATATTATAATATCATTATTTTTATTACTAATATTATTCTTATTATTGATTTGCTTTATTCTATTTCGCTTATTGCGCTACTTTTGGCTAATTTGCGATGATGGAAATGAGTGATGATAAGATGAAATTGATGAATGGACTCACAAACATCCATGCTCAAGTCGGGATTCGAACCCGGGACCAACATTATTATAATTATCATTATCATTATAATAATAATAATAATAATAATTATTATTATTATTATTAGTAGTAGTAGTAGTAGTAGTAGTAGTAGTAGTAGTAGTAGTAGTAGTAGTAGTAGTAGAATCAAATACGTTATTACCCTCGTATATTTTGCAAAATAGGGTAGATATTGGTGCTAAAGCATTCGTGTTCGATGAAACGATTTCAATTATTTTTAAAAACACTTTCAATTTCACATTTATAATGTAAAACAAGCACCCAAGCTTTTGAATGCCAGAAAACGCTTGATAAATGCATTCCAAATATAATTTATTTTTACATTAACAGGGTATAACTTTCATGCACGATAATATGTTTTACATTATGCAACATGGAGTGACGTTGACACTAAATTGTGTAAATATTCAGTTTATTTAATACAGGTATATACAACATATGTTATTCAAATACATTACACAACCAATTCATCCATCTCACAATAAACCAACAGCAAAAATTACATAAATTTTCTCTCAAATGTGCACGCTACCTTTCGTCAAAACAATTGTTCATGCATTTAAAACAAAAGGAATTAAGACAAGTTTTATTTCTTTGTCTCGTAATTTACAATGCATTACAGAGAAGAAAGATAGATTGCGAGCGAAGCGAGGAAGAAATTTTTGAATACAATATTTCTGTAGGCTGAAATCAATATTGATTTAATAGGGCGTAAAAAATTCGACGGGACGGTAATGCATTCTCTCTTTTACAACTTTTGTGCCTCCCCGATGGTGTAGTGGTAAGATCGTCGCAATGTGATCAAGGGCTCCCGGGTTCGATACCCGGCGGATTCACATGCCAAAGTGGTACGGATTCCACCTTAAACCGTAGGTCCAGTCCCGATTAGCCTTTCTGTGCGTAAATCAATTAATCAATTTTACAACTTATTTCCATTTAGATCGTTCGGCACCCAGAGCCGACTTCCGCAGTCCCCAAGCTAAAGTTCTGAACTTGATAAGCGAGCAAGAATATTTTACGAAAAGTATTTTTATTTGCACATAATTTGAAGTTGTGGGAGGTAATTGCCCCCTGCAGGCACACTTTGTTATCATTATTTGTCCCCATATACCCCCTAGAAAATATTGTCTTCCAAGGTTTAGGGGGAAATGCCCCCTGCCCCCCCTGTGGTTGCGCCACTGTACTTGTTCATAAACAGTACGAGAGTTGAAGCTCCCATATACTATTACAATTAATGGATCATTAATTTATGCTGAAATCTATTTACACAATTTTATTGAATTATATTTACCAGATTTTTCTTTGCTTTTACTTCATTATTAATTCATAAATAGTGTTTGTGTTTTGTTACTACTTGCATATACATGCAAAATGAGCTGCGTTGCTGTTTTGATGATTCAAATACGTTTTATCTTTCTATCTTCAAATAATATTATTTTTGTTATAACTTATTTTTTTATTTAACATTGTAATTATGTCATATGTATGGCAAAGTAAATACAAAATGTCACGAAATTTGTTATCACAATAAGTGAAGTTAAGTTAGAAGTGGAGACTAAATCACATGTCACTGTTGATGCACGTGTACACATGTCGCTTTTTATAGTACAAAGGAAATAAGCTATGCGACTATTATTATTTTCTTTCTTGTCAGGTACTTGATATGGTATAGAATTGATTCTCTGCCAGGATCCAAGACAGGAATCCGTGATCCGATGGTGCAGTGGTAACGTCGTCGCCTTGTAATCAAGGGCTCTCGGGTTCGATAACGGCGGACGCACGTGGCACAGTGGTTCGGATCCCATTTTTAAAACCATAGTTCCAGTCCCGATTAGCCTTACTGTGCAAAAAGTCGACTTAAAACACCAACTCAAACTCAAATCAAGGAACCTGTACTCACAAGGCAGCAAGCTAACGAGGGGGTCCATGCTTTGTAATTCACAGCATTATCTAAACACGTTGAAAGGTATGCAAGGACAAAACTAATCTTTGCAATTATAGCAGTCACAATATTATGATAATGATTAATGTTCCAAATAGCAAGAAGCTTCAAATCTCACTCACGTTGAAATCTCAAGACGAATCAGTTGCATATTATCACCAACTTGAAGATTTTAATATCTTCGTTGAGTAGTTCATTGTATCACATTTTAGACTCGGAAATATTTGAATGTAAAATTGACCCAAATATTATTGCGTAGCGTGCAAAGAAGTTTTCAGAGAAATTCAGCCAAAACTACATACTTACTTTTCGATATACCTAGTCTGCAGTATGTACAATCTAGAGTAAATAAATACCAGTATGAGCTGTGTTGTTCCTCTTACTATTAGATTATTTTATTACGACTGACATATTTTTCTCACAATCAAATATTAATATTGGTTCGGAATAACCCATGGCGCGACAGCCTTCGAAGGGCCTTGTCCTATCTCCCGACTGCCAGTCTTCCTCCCACAATCTTACCTAAACTCCGTACCAGCTAACTGTAGACCAGGCGAACGAGAACAAATCTCTGCGCAAGTAGTGACACGAAACGGCTCCACCAATGAACAGTGAGAGAAACGGGATTGCGTAATGATATTGTTACCCGATTTCGTTCAGAGAGATTTGTGAGCTTTGCAAACTTTTGAAAAAAGTTGACACTCTGACTTAAATGGTCTTATTTACAACGATTCCTACATATTGTTTCTGGAATGGTAAACTTTAACTCAAGGAGTAATAAATATACTTTGTGTTCTGAGGTCACTTTCTACAAACGGGTTGGTCCAACATGTTGTTCGAATTTTATTACATCATGTACGAAATTCTTCAGAAAATAAATATGTATATTTATTACCACAGATAAACGTATTATAGGCAAATATGGAACTGAGGCAGGTAATTGCCTGCGCTAACTTCCTGCTGGGAATTGCCCTTAGCAAGATTTTTCAAAATAATCCGCTGATAGGCGCCACTCGCATTCTTGCTTCTACATCTTCTGACAAAAATAATGAGAGTTGTAACTTCTATATTTCATCCGTGTCGTGGGCTAAGCCTGACGTCACCAGACGTTTATCTGTGTTTTACTTATATTTCTTGCTTCTTGATTCTGTACTTTTTCCTATCTTTGTATCCGATAACAAACATATTTTTATCTGTTGAGAAATCGAGTTCCGTTGTATTCAGAGTTCTCACCATGCACTGAAACAAAACTTTTTTTCTGAGTATTGCCGAAAAAATCCTGGACTTTTAAAGGCCTATAACTTCCCCAAAAATCTGCTCTCATTCCAAGCCCACAGCTCCCTTTGTATCTTGCCCAGCAAGAAGCAAAGACTTTAATTGGACGCCCGTTATAAATATTTGTCGAAATGTGAGCCCAAGAGAGTGTCTCCTTTGTCAAACAGTCTCAGAGACCTTAACTCGAGATCCTTGAGGCCAAACCAATCTCGTGGTGCCTTTGTGCCGCAACACTTGGTCGTAAGGTAAAGAAAAGAAGCTTATCCTCCCCAAAAAGGGCTTCTTAGAGGAAAACCAAGTGAGAAGAGGTGGCAGAAGACAAGATCCTTGTTTACACATGAAGACAGAAACTCCCCCATAAACGATTCTCTACTGCCTTCTTTCATCCGTTTAAACACCTGTTCAAAAATTATTTCGCTTCTGTACTTTCACTTTTTAGTAAATTGAACAGAAACGAAGTAACCCAATCGAAATGATATTTAGTTGATGTAAACGTTTGAATTGAATTTGTAATGTCGACTTTATGCACAGGGAAGCTAATCGGGACTGGATTACAGTTTTAAAACCAATAAGTTGCTGACCAAGGCAGTTTATTAAGATAAAAACACTTAACACGTAACGTTTCGACCCTGTATCAGGGTCTTCCTCAGACGAAGAACCAAACTAAAAATCTTAGTTTAGTTCTTCGTCTGAGGAAGACCCTGATACAGGGTCGAAACGTTACGTGTTAAGTGTTTTTATCTTAATAAACTGCCTTGGTCAGCAACTTATTGGTTTTAATATGGAAACAAGGCTTAATTATATTACTACAGTTTTAAGTATTATCTGAACCACTATGGGCCTCAACCGGGTATTGAATCTAAGACACCTAGATTACAAGGCGATTACACAATCGGGGAGGCATCATTTTGTAAACATATTCCATTAAATATTAATTTCTGCACAAATATTCAAAATTAAAGGTGAAATCTATACTCTTGAACGCAAAGTGAGACGGCTGGCAGATTTTCCTCTGTCGATACATTTAGAGCCTACGTATCTGCTCACAATTTCTTTAAGAACTTTATGACAATGCATGTTCTCATTCTGTAGTATTAATGAGTTCGTGATATACATGGTAAAAAAATGGCGTCAATATTTCATGGAGAAATTTAAGTTCACATGGAAAGTTTAAGCTTAGACTAGGTAAACATTACATGATGAAAATTCGTAACATTGTATGTTGAAATCAGTAATTTTGACCTCGCTCACTTAAAGTTTTTCCAAACTTGGCACCAGTGCTTTTTCGCCAAGATGCCTAATTTTGTATGAACTGAATGAACCTGTAAATTCATTTGGCTTAGACTTTAAGAGCCAACATCTTGTAAGAAAATACTTAATGCGGTGTAATATAATTATATAAGGGAGTGTAATGAAATTTTTAGTGGACTTAATTAGTAATTATCACAAACATAATTATAGACGTTGGAACGTTGCACAATATTTAGGAACTATGAATGAAAATGTGGTCGCTGTTGCCACTGACGCAGGAACATTTCTCATTTGGGGGTTTACAAAATTTGAGCTACACACACACACACACATATGTATGTATGTACGTATATATAGCCTTGGATTGATTGATTGATTTGCTATATTTTACTTCGCTTTTTGTGCTACTTTTGGCTAATTTGCGAAGATGGGGATGAGTGAGGATAAAATGAAATTGATGAATGGAGACTCACAAATATCCATGCCCAGGCCAGGATTCGAACCCGGGGCCCATGGCGTAATATCGTGATGTGCTAACCACTCCACCACGGGGACGGCACATAGCCGTGGAGTATTGGGTTAGAGCAATGGATTTGTATTAAGAATTATAGTATAGGTCTGTCTAAGTTTCTATACCCACCATCGGCAAAATAAATTCCACCTGAAACGTAGTGTTAGTAAGTATTGTTTAAAGCACTATACAATGGTTAATGTCCAATGTACATTGTATGTTAATGTTCAATCTATGTCACTGACATTCAGAGAAATAATAAGTATTACAATATATAACAATAGGTTCACATTGGTTTTATTTAATTTGGAAAATAAGATGATGTTTGTAACGAAAGAAAAGTTTTGTTTTTAGCTACTAACCATTAGATTCTTATAGTGGTATCTGGGACGATGGGTATGTACACGGAATATGCGTAAAAGCAAATTGCGTGGATTGTGAGTACAGGGAGAAGACAAGGGGTTGGGGGTGAGGGAAAC
Organism: Lepisma saccharinum; assembly: GCF_977018435.1. Lineage (NCBI taxonomy): Eukaryota > Metazoa > Arthropoda > Insecta > Zygentoma > Lepismatidae > Lepisma > Lepisma saccharinum. The sequence goes on from NC_139252.1 coordinate 13,774,229, forward strand.
ACCTGCCTTGCTAGAAATCGCAGGTGACGTGGAATTTGCGTACATGACTGAAGGCAAGGAGGTAATTTGATACTTATCATTTTGCAAACTTTCACTTCCTTTTATGCAGCTTTAGATTTGGCAGTTCTGGAGTTCAATATTCCACAATATTCAATATTCTCCTTTGTACTCAAACTCCACGAATTTTCATTCCACGCATATTCCATGTACGTAACTGATATAAGTGGTAGGGATTCACTTCCTTCTTACAACTTACGTTGATTTCAGGGTTTTTATCTTCCCCTAGGGTCTGCCTTTTATATCTTTCTTCACACTCACGTGTAGAGCGACGCTTTCCGATGATGTCGAGTACAAAAGGTCATTTTTCCATTTTTTCCATTCCCTTCTGCCGATTCAATTTATTTGCATCGTCTTAACTACAATTCATTTTTTTCTTTGGATAATGGTAGTCTCACGTAGTTATACTTATATACTCACTGCATTATAGAAACTTTACAGCCCAAGTCTCTGTGAATTCAGGTTTGTTAGTTGTGTGAAAACCAGAAGGACGAAGCTCCAATTTATAAGATTTACAGGGGAGAGGAAATAATGCTTGACTCTTAAAGAAAGTCGATTTTACTCCAAATGGAGCTCTTCAGAGGAGTTTATTTAAACAAAACTGAAAACAGCCTTGTTTGGTTCTCATACGTCGAATTCCAATACTGTAGCCGGTCCCCGTGGCGGAGTGGTTAGCACATCGTGCTACGACTCCAGTGTTCGAATCCAGGCCTGCGCATGGATGTTTTGACTGTCCATTCATCGATTTAGTCATATCATCACTCATCCCCATCTTCCCAAATTAGTCAAAAGTGCCACAAGAAGCAAAGTAAAATAAAGCCAGTCAACCAATCAATCAAATCCATACTGTAAAATTTGACCCAAAATATGTACCCAGAATGTCTTGAAGTAGGGATTGTTTTGAAGAGCTTCAAACAACCACTGAGAGATAGAGTCACCGCAATAAAAATGGGGTACCTTGATCCTATAATGCTCCCTTGCGTGCAAAGGCGTTATGTGTGTTGCCTAACTCAACGGCGTTGGTAGAAGTTGCCATTGAAAGTTTGGTTTAAAAATCACCTTATCGCTGTAGAGTTAGGTAACAGCATAACGCCTTGCAGTGAAACGAGTATTTCAGGATCTACACTCACAGCCCTGAAATTCGGCTGGTGGTAGAAGTTCGCGCTGTTGCCACGTCGGAGCACGTCGTGTGTTCTGAGGTTTGAGAGAGAGGTCGGTCTTACCCTCGAACTAGGCAACGCAGTCCGGTTGACGTTGCCATACAGTGCGCGGGAACCACCGACTTTTTTCCCGCTCTCGGTTTGCTTTGCCATATGTCACACCAGCGCAATTCTGCCCAGCCGCCTATTTTCGTGGCCATCCGTTTAGGTATCACATTTTTATTGCAGCTGACTGTACAGTGACAAAAGACCAACCTACAAATACTTGTTCTTCACAGGTGCAGAGGGAATAATACTCATTCGTTAACACTGATTAATGATGAAGTCCTCATTTCGAGGTAACAAGCTTTATGAACCCCCAATAAAAGGGATTTGTCAGAAACAGGCACCGCGGTAGGGTGAACGCCAAGAATTTTCCCACGAGCGTTTTAAATATTAATGCGATTCGCTTTTTAGGTGCTGAAGACATATCATTGAGGGATTTAGAGTGATTGATACGTTTAATTCGGGGGTGACGGCGTGTTTCATCAAATTGCTCCGATACTGTGAAAGTCCATGTCTCTTATTGAAGGCGCTTGGGATTACTGTAACGCTATCAACATAGATGGGCTCCGGATAGATAAATTGCTACGTTGCTGCCGATATGTCCCACCCAATCATTCAGAACGAACTGCACTCGTTCACTGATCCCCTTTCTACTCTTCTATTTGTTGGGACTGGATGGGTGTGGTGGGGGATTATTGTTCTCTATTGGTCCGGAGGTTCTCTCGTGCTGCAGTGGCAATCGGATGAAATGGCAGTAATTGCTGTTTCATTTTGACGGATGGCTGCGTGTTACGAACATATCGATGATTGTTGTTTTGTTTCTCTATTTGTTACTTTACCACTTTTCAAAACTGGGAAGCTCCTTTTTCCACCTCGCGTCCAAAGCAGCCAAGTCTCTCCTCTGATTCGTTATTTGTTCTTAACAACACTGGGTGATTGGTTTGATTATTTATTTTACGTCATTCATTTGTTCAATTAGATGAGTTGGGACAAGGTGGTGGAATAACCGCGAAAAAGGTTAAGCTTGAAAAGAACTAGGCGCGAAAGAGTGCAACCGCGAAACGTAACACAGCACTAAATCCAAGAGGAACAAGAACGAAACGGATGAATAAATGCAAAAGAACAAGCGCGAAAGGTTTTACCGCAAATTCGAATAAACCCGAAAGGAATTACATGGAAACGGATTAACTCCGAAACCGAACCTGAACACCGGAATAGGCTGGAAAGGAACGACAGCGAAACAGATTAAGAGTAAATTCAAATATGACTACCGTAATAAGAGAGAAAGGACCAACAGCGAAACGGATTAATCGCAACACCAAAAAGAACAGCAACGATATGGATTAAGCGCGAAAGTAATTAGAGCGCGACGGACTAAGGGACGGAATTTCACTTTCGCGCTTTCACGGTTCTTTTGGCGACACGTTGCGACAGGAGGTAGCGATTACAACCATCAGGTAAACCCGCGGTCTGACCATTTCAGCCAGGATACTTAGTGAACAGACTGTCAGTGTATAGTGGCCCTTAGTAAAAATATATTTTTTAAATAACATTTTTTTATTTGACTCCCCGTTTCGACGCTAAGAGCCTTCGAAAAACCAATTTTTATACTGAATAAATGAAACCACGAAGCACACGCTCACAAATCCCACTATAATTATTACTGTGAACGTACGTATCTATAAAATCAATATGATATAGGTTGAAGAAGATCCACAACAAAATAAGATTTTCCATACGTCTATCTCGTTCTCGGTCTCTTGTCGACAAGTCTAGATGAGTCTCGTTCTAGTCTCGATTTTTACGAACCGTATCTACGTTGAACTAGCAGAATTTCTTTTACTTCTTGTTATGTTTATCCATAATTGCGTCCTGCGTAACAAAGAAACCATATTACACATTTTAGAACTTAATAAACAGGGTGTTTATTAATTATTCACCAATTACACATCAAAATAGCTTTACGTTAAAAAGTTTCTCGGAAACAACAGACCATCCATTGACTCAAAAATCTTTAGGGAACATAGTTCTCATTATTAATTAACCTCTACACGGGCATCCTGAGTGGCTTTAACAATATCAAGTCTATTGATGAATTTACTCCACGTTTTGCTGATCATATCCACAATGATTGATGCCAAACCCTCCTCTAACCTTGATTTCAATTCCACCAAGTCCCTAATTTTTTGCTGTAGACGATGCCCTTCTCGTAACTCTACATAAATAAACCCAACACTGAACAGTTACAGGAGATTTTGTTTCCCACATCCACAAAACACACATTGCCTTCTCCATCGCCATTTTCACTGTTTTACTGATTTGCCGCAATGCATCATTGCCAAGTACATGGAACAAATGTTTTGAGTTGTTCTTCATGTTAATACTAATGATGACTTCCACTCCACTTGCATAGAAAGTGTTACTGAACAAAATTTACGTGGTGAATAATATCTTGACACGTTGTACTTCAACAAAACCAAGAGAAGCATAACAATTTCGGAAACGAACTGTAATTGTCAATAAATATGCCGTTGCTTCATTTATATATCCTTAATTTACACAATCTCTGTACACACACACACACACACACACACACACACACACACACACACACATATATATATATATATATATATATATATATATATATATATATATATAAATAATCAAATACCCTAGGTTCTAACCCCGTTTCTAAAAAGTACAATTTCAACAATGAAAGATAACGTACCATACTATCATCTTCAATTTACATGCAAAAAAGGCGGTGTGCAATTATGTCATTGTTATGTCCTAATATTTACGACATAAACAGAAATAAACATCTCGAGATTGGAACTCGTCATTATATTACTTTGCATATTGCTGGGCTGATATATATTATAAAATATATTATTGTATATGGTAAACTAGCAGTTATGGCCATTGTACATAGTCTGTAGCTATGCACAGACTATGTACATTGGAATCCTCGTCGCCATTTTGTTATGTCCTAATATTTATGACATAAACAGAAATAAACATCTCAAGATTGGAACTTCATAATTAAATATATTCAAACTTGTAACAAGGTGGATTACATTATTAAACTTAAATCATCCATAAGACATATCAACAAGATGCATAATCGTTGCTATGCACAGATTATGTACATTGGCCATAACTGCTAGTTTACCATATATAAAAATATATTTTATAATATATATCAGTCACACACAAACTTTTTATCAGCTCCAAACTTGCATATTCAATAAATGAGAAATTTGCAAAAAGTACTCTTCCCTACCAAATACCAGTAATATCCCTAGTGTGCCCCAAAACACAGCCTCCAGAGAGTCTGGCCCAAATTGAACCAATGCTTTCCTTTCCAGCGCATTGATATTTTCATCCTAGCGTTACGGGCTACGTGCGCCATTTCAGAGGAAACACTGGGGAATAATGACAAATCAATTTTCTTTGCGAATTCACGTCTCCACGTTATTATCGCCGTTGCACGAATGGCCCCTTACCCATCTGTGCGATTCACATATTTAGGTTCGTGGCTAGGAGTGTTTTCAGGCAGTTTCATGTCTGCTCTGTACCAGCATTGTGGGAAATTGAAGATCTGCAATAATATAATTCATTCATTCATTCATTGTTTTCTGCCTAATTGGCAGGTTTTTCACTGCAATCTCCAGCTTTCCCTGTTCTCTGCCTTACGCTTCGTAATAGCATACGACCCAGTTAATTTAATATCATCCATAAGCTGATATCTCTTTCTTCCACGGACTTTTCTTCCTTCAACCATTCCCTCCAAGGCATCTCTTAGCAGGCCGTTTCTTCTTAGACAGTGTCCTAACCAGTTTCTTTTCCTCTTCTTGATGGTCTCCAGTATAGATCTTTTTTCACCAACTCTTTTCAGTACGGCTTCGTTTCTTACCTTGTCCGTCCATTTTACACGCTCCATTTTTCGCCATGTCCACATTTCAAAAGCTTCGAGTCGTTTCTCTTCATTTCTTCTCAACGTCCAGGTTTCTGCACCATATAGTGCTACACTCCACACAAAACATTTCACTAATCTCTTCCTTAGACCTATGTCCATGGGTCCACAAAAAACATTTTTTCTTCTATTGAAAGCTTCTTTTGCTATTGCGATTCTCATTTTCACTTCTTGGTTGCAGCTCATGTCACTGCTTATAGTGCATCCGAGGTACTTGAAGCTATCCACTTGCTCGATTCTTTCACTGTTTGCTTTCACATTAATATTCCTTGGTTTCCGTCCTATAACCATTGCCTTTGTCTTCTTTACATTAATCTTCATCCCATACTGCTCACAGCTGCTGTTTAACTCTTCTAACATACTATTTATGGTTATTTCATCCTCAGCGAATAATGCCATGTCATCAGCAAATCTTATGCAGTTTATTCTTCTTCCTCCTAATTTGACACCTCCTGTGACCTGGAAACAAGTTTTCACTATATCTTCTAAATAAATATTAAACAAAGTAGGCGATAGGCAGCATCCTTGTCGTACTCCTCTTCCAATTTCACAGCCTTCTGTCATTTCGTCTCCTGTTCTCACTTTAACTCGTTGATTCATGTATAAGTTGCTTAGAAGTCTTCTCTCTTTCCAATCTACACCAATTTTCTTCAGAATTTCTAAAAGTTTAACCCAATTCACTCTATCAAAGGCTTTCTCCAGGTCTACAAATACTACAAACACCTCCTTTCCTTTCTCTAAATCCCTTTCCCCAATGGTCCTCAGTAAACCAATTGCATCCCTTGTACCTCTTCCTTTCCTGAAACCAAACTGTTCTTCCTCTAACTCGCCATTGACCTTCGAGTATAGGCGTCTGTTCAGAATTCTTAGAAGAATTTTTGCCGAGTGAGATATCAAGCTGATTGTCCTGTACTCAGAACATTTTCTGGCATTGCTTTTCTTCTGCAGAGGTACCAAAACAGTCTCCGTGAAATCTTGTGGCCAATCCCCTTTCTCATAGATTTCATTGCATAAGTGTAGTATTTCTCTTTTTCCATCTCCCAGGCATTTGATAAGTTCAACAGGAATTTCATCAGTGCCCGTTGCTTTCCCATTCCTCATTTCTTTGAGTGCTTGCTCAAATTCTTCATTCAGGATATAGTATCCTTTCTCATCGTCAGGCACGTCGTCTTCATTTTCTACATTCAGACTGTCTGGGCGATTCTCTTTCTGGTAGAGCTCTTCAACGTACTTTCCCCACACATTCGATATTCCTTTTTTTGTCTGTGATTTCACATCCTTCCTCGTCTTCTATCATCCACATTGTTTTCCATTTCTTCTTTTGGAAGCCCGAGCAGTTTACTTCACGATACATCAAGTCATACCTTCCTCTTTTTTCCAGTTCTTCAATTTCTTCACATTTTTGTTTCATCCATTGTTCTTTTGCCCTGTCAGTTTCTCTTCTTAGCTGGTTATTCAGTATCTTGTAATTATATCTTCCCTCTTCTGTATTTACATTCTTCCATTTTCTCCGTTCCTCCATTTTTTCCAGCATACTTTCAGTAATCCATGGTTTCTTTGCACTTTTCCTTTCCCTGTAGCCTATTGTTTCATCCACTGCCTTCTGTAAGCAGCTTTTTATTTCATCCCACATCTCATCCTTATTGTTACAACTAGCTTTAAACTTATTATAGTTTCCTTGGAAATGTTCTGCAAATTTTTGTCTTTCGTCTTCTTCCCTTAGCTTCTCTAAGTGGGGTTTCTTGCTCACCTGGTTTTGGGTTATCTTCTTCAATGTAAGATTGATTTCTCCTATCAGCAAGATGTGGTCTGAATTAATGTCAGCTCCTGGCAATGTCTTCGCATTTTTCAAACAATTTCGAAATCTTTCTTGTACCAGTATGTAATCTATCTGGTATCTTTTACAATCTCTTGGACATATCCAGGTGTACCTCCTTCTCTTATGTTGCTGGAACAGTGTGTTTCCAACAATTAGGGAGTTTCTTTTACAGAAATTTACCAGGCTTTCCCCTCTCTCATTTCTCTCACCTAATCCATATCTTCCAACTGTACTTCCATCCTGCCTTTCTCCTACTACAGCATTCCAATCACCCATTACGATCATGCACGAACCCTTTCTCTCTTTTTCCATCAATTCCTCTATCTTCTCATAGTTTTCCTCCACTTCTTCTTCTGACAACCCACTATGTGGCATATACACTTGAATTAACACTAAGTCTTTCTTCTTTCCTTGAAGTTTCACCATTATAATCCTGTCATCCACATAACGCCCTGCTATAACTTTATGTTTCACACGTGGTCCTAGCACTATTCCCACACCACGGTTTCCTTGTTGATCACCTCCAGAATAAAACATCTTGAACTCATCACTCACTATTTCACCATTTTGTTCCCACCTCACTTCTGATATTCCCATAACATCTACTTTGTTTCTTCTCATTTCTGCCTTTAAGTTTTCTAGCTTTCCCGACTGTAACAGGGTTCTGACATTCCACGTTCCAATCCTTAATCTTACCTTCTGTTTGCTTCTCTTTTCCCCATCAGTATCCTTTGTCATAACGTGTCCTTCCCAGACATCCCCCTCCCGGACATCCGAATGGGGGGCTAGTTTACGTCCGGAATATTTTGCCTTGGAATGACTCATCATGATTGCAGTTTTTCTAGGGAAAAGATATATGCGGTAGCTTCCCGTTGCTTTCCGCACACCACTCTCTCTTTCGCATCTTGAAAGATCCCAGGGGGCCCCGACGAGGAGGTGAGGAGAGTGGATATGTAAAACATGTAAGATCCGCCCTGGATCGTTACTTGGTTCATGGGTCTATTATTGAGCCTCGGCTTCACGCTCAGTATCTCTTCGGGGCTTGAGTCTCCTCGGCTCAAGGTTCGGGTTAATCCGGCTGCTTTTATTCTCGATTAAAGGTCCGACGTAATTCTGGGTCAAAGGTTCTCAATCTACTTATAGATCTTGACCAAGATTCTACAAGCAATCGCCAATCCTTCTTCCCAATAGGTTCTGTCTATATCCAGTTAAGTATCCAACTTCCTTTTCTCTTCCCGGCCTCTGATCAGAGAACCGAAGATTCTTCAGTGACCGCAGAATAAGAAAATGTGTTCCCTGACCAGGGTTACAAACGTTGACTACCAACAGTCTATCGGCTGATCCCGAATTCCGGCATATCTCAAAACAATCACAACTCTCTCAATTGCATCTCCTGACCAGGAGCATAGAACAGAGAGACTATACGCCTTCTGAGCAGAAGAGCTAAGTAACTGTCCTAAGTTAATCCCAGAATGAACTAATTCTCAAGGTCGAAGTGGATGTAAAGCCAGAAGTTCGAGCGTTGAAAGAAAAGACGGTTATACGAGTTCCGCATTTATCTGAGGTTCGAATACCTACAAAAGGCCACGAGCCACCGAGCTTCGCTGCTTATATTGGATTTCTCGGTGCCGTTGGATTTACAAACTTTTTAATAACACCAATATTACATCACAATAAAATACAAATTAATTAAGTATCAATGAGAAACATAATGAGGTAGTGCCACTTGCGCCAGTAGGGAAAATCGTCCCACTTGCACCGATTGAGGAGTGTGAGAGAAAATAGCGCTGCCGCTTGCGCCGCTGGGCATTTTTCTATTTACATTTGGCAACGTCGCAGTGAATCAATACAGAGGTGTACACTTGTTTACAAGAAGTGACTGTACCGGACTGCGTCTAAAATTGTTAGTTGTGTGGACGTCTTAGTGAGAGTAACATGGATCTCTTAGAAACAAAAAAAGGGAAGCCTCTTCTCCAGTACTTACGGCACGAATATCGTAAAAGATGTGAAAACAAGTACTCCATAACATTGGTAAGTACTTTTTGTTTGTTTCTTACTATTTATCTTACTTGCTGTGTTATTATTTTATTGTTTTATTTTATTATTTACATATTTTTAACAGTTAAACATATAACATGTAAACAGTTTATTTATGTAGACATACTTGTTGTGAATGTTAGGTCTTGTTGTGAATTGTATAGCATTTTAATCACACTTTATATGTCATTTCATACCTGCATCAATGAAAAGAAGATGAAACGCAAGGGTTTATTAAAGACAGAGGGGGAAAATATCCTCCAACTTACTTCCCATTCTTGTGCTCCAGATGAAGTGAATTGCGAAATTAAGAAACAACTAGCAGTTTGACGTATACGTGCCCGAGATGAAGTTCAAACTCCTCTTTGCGACATCTTTCGAACTGAAATGATGGTTCCAGTGAACAAGGGACTGGATCTCTAGAGGACCAGGAGTATGGCTTCTTTCAACTCCCCTCTCTCCCCGCAACCGCCACGCGATATGCCAACAAAACAATACACAACGTGAAAATGTTAAGCAAAAATATTTATATACAGGTTTTGTTTTGCGCGGGCATAACTTTCTTTTACGTTAACATAACTAAATTCTTAATACACTGTCTTGCAGTAAAATAATCAGGGATTATTATGATATAAATCTAATTATTGTCCGTGAAGGGACACGACAGATACAGAGTGGGAAAGACAGCCTAATCTTTCGTATTTTTCCCTGTGACAACGTTTTCATATCTTATCTGCCTGACCTTTACACAATAGCGTTAGCTTTCCTGCATTGTTGTCACCGATAATAAACTTCCAGCTCGACTTGCTGGCAGAAAGAAACAAACTCTTGGAACTTTTAACTAACACCAGGATGTATAGTTTATGTACGAGGTGTGTTCCACATTACTAGGTAATTTACCATTAACATATAGAATTATAGTTACAAAAAAGATATTAATTTTATATATTTTTGTAACGTGAACACTGCTACACCTTACAAACTTCACAAGGGGAGCTATTGCATTGTTTCTTAACCGAACAATATTTTGCAGGAAAATATTGGATCTGCATTTCACCGTAACTCCCACTATATATATATATATTTCTCTTGTTAGTCCCGTAAAAATCTATGACTCCTCTTTATCTGTCACAGACGCCTTTCTAAAATTAAAGAACGTTATTTTATGAAAAGAAGGCTAAATATCAGAAAAATGTACTAAAATATATGCCATGATATATTCCATAACTTACAAAAATTCGAAAACGCGAAACTCAATTAAAAATTAAGAAATTCGAAATAGAAATATAACTGATGGATTTATTGCTAAACGCATTGCAATGAAATTAGGCGGGTGGCAGAAGGTCGCTTAGTTGCCTCGTCAGAGCACAACCCCGTGTGTTGGGATGTATGAGAGAATAAAATATCTGGTTGTAGATTTGGTATTTGTAATCCATGTGATACAAACTGACAGTTTTGACTCGATTGTGTAGGGATGACACAAAAGTGCCCCGGAGAAAGGTCGGTCTGACGCTCGAACTAGGCAACGCAGCCAGGTTGACGTTGCCACACAGTACGCGGGAACCAGCGACTTTTCTCCCACTCTCGCCTTGCTTTTCCCATATGTGTCAGCAGCCCAATTCTGCCCAGCCGTCTATTTTTATGGCAGTGCGTTTAGGTAATAATATTCTCCCCATTAGTGAAATCAAAACTTTTACCTCCACTTAACCAATAATACAGTATCGTTAAAATTCAATAATAATTGCACTGAATCAACAATATTACGTAAATATATAAACTAGCAATACTCTCAAAGGACACAGTCGCATGTAGTACCAAGAAATAAATTTACGATCACAGCAAATTAATAAGTTTCCGTTAAGAAATATATTACACTTCAATTTTTCATTTTTAGTACTGTCGAACTACACATGGTTGACATTCACTGATAAAACAGACGATATTTTTTAACGTGGTTTGCATTTTGTGTGTGCATAGAAAGTTTTAACTAAAACAATAGTACTCCAAATGTTTAACATTATTAAAATTTGGAAAGTTACGTTTGGAATTAAGTTAATAAGTACGAGAACGTTTTCAAAAGTTTTGCCTCATATTCAATAATTCTGGCAACACTGCTCAGAGACAAGCGAAATTTGTGTGATAATTATCGCTGATTCACTTACTGTTACAAATATAGCTGCGTTCGCCTGCAACATCACGCATGAGCACAATGGTGAGTAAAATGGCGACGTACATGGGCGTGCGGTTGAAACAACTTACTGTTATTGAATTCCTCACAGCAGGGGGTTATGCGCCCGTTTACATTCATCGACGAATGCGTGTTGTCTATAGTCGCCAAACACAGGATGCATTACAGCGCCTCAAATTCCACGAGATTTTCTCCCAACCGCCGTACAGCCCAGATCTCGCACCTTGTGACTTTTCCTTTTTCCGACCTGCAAGAGCACCTCAAACCTGAAAGAACATCGTTACGCCAGTGACGCGGAAGTGCAATAAGGTGTGTGTCGCTGGTGCCGGGAGAAGACGACGGATTTCTTCACCGACGGGATGCAACAACTTGCCCGACATTGGTATTTGTCTGTGGACAATGATGATGGCTACGTGGATAAGTAGTGACACCCTGGTAGAGGACATTACAAGCTTTAAGAAGACATAGGATGCAGATCAACCGGAGAATCCACACACCTGGAGAACCCAGATACACCGGGGAATCCAGACACATCGGGGAATCGAGACACGCCAGGGAGTCCGGAGAGAGCTGACCAGAAGATAGCCATCCTGCCTTACACAGGAAATCTCTCCGGAGTTATGCCGGATTCTCAAGAAACATAACATCAAAAGCAATCACAAACCACCTCCGAAGATCAGAAGCCTACTACGCAACCCCAAGGACGAGTTAGGACTCAAAACACCGAGAGTCTACCGTATTACATGCAAATGCGGGAAGGCATACGTTGAGCAGACGGGTAGGACAATAGAACAACGCTGTAAAGAACACCAAAGCAACATCAAGTACTTCCACCCTGAAAAATCGGGACTAGCAGAACATGTAATCAACGAGGGACATAGACCAGATTTTTGCAGTACAGAAACCATTGCCAAAACTTCAAATTACTGAGACCGCATCATCAAGGAAGCATTAGCCATTCATGAAGAAAAATATAATCTTGATCGTGACACGGGTTTCGAAATAGACCCAGCTTGGTTAGCGATAGTTAGATAAACCGGGTACGCAGCAGACACGCCACTCGATTGGTCCGCCATAGTCACCGGTATCCGTTGGACATGCTCTCTATCTAAATTGGGAAATAAACTTTTGGCATATGCAGCAATGCATAGAGAACATGACTGAATTCAGTATCAGACCTGCACGTAGCGAGAACACCGAGATTCCAGGATGGGAGGCAGCAGTCGACTGAAATCAGTGGCAGGGGGAGGTGGGGTGTGTTTGGATCCTAACGGTGACAACGAAGCACACAGCCCAATTCAAAATTATGTACCCCGGACGTACGTTCAGAGAGAACTCTGAAGCTCCATTCTCCCGCGGGGAAAGCTTAGGACGTCGGACCCCTGGTTGCTAAGCTTGGTAAAAATAATAATAATAATAAAAAAAAACCTCCGACTCTGCGGTATTTCCTTCTCAGGATTGACAAAGTTAGTGAGAAACTCCGATGAAAGAACGATTTGTCCAACGGACTTGTCTTTAAGTGCCGGATGCCTTTCTTAGGGCAGAAATCACACGTCGCTCAACGGCTAATGCGGTTCTTTTTAGGGCATCAAAAGCCGAAAACTCCGATGTTCGTTACGGAAAAAAGAAAATTGGGTCCAAGTGCAGCAGCCAGGGATAGTGTTTCGCCCCCAATTTTAGCTCTTCGCACCTCGGGGTTTACGTCCGGCAACAGGCTGAACGGCACATAAGTCCGGGTAGCGGACCCGAGCTCTGACGAAGGGGAGCGATTCTAAAGCCGGCAACCGACAGCTCATCCGAGGGAGAATGGAGTGCGTGGACCTTGGCAAAGGAGCGGATGCAAAGGAAAGGGACAGCAGATAGCAAAGGCAAATCAGAACCAACCGGGTTGGTGGCCCTTCAAAGGCTTTTCCACCCAAAAGTCTGCCGGGGAGTAGTGACCCCCGGTAGCACCGCACTGCTGTGCGCCTTCGGGCGTAGAGGAGCCATGTCTGCCGTGTCATCCGATTTCTGTGGGTGGACCGGTGACGCTTGCGGTGGCACCCCACAGCAGTAGTGCAGCCACAACCTGCTCAGGTGTGGTTAATTCGGATACCCCGCAAGGGGACAGATTTCCGACGGCCAAAGGCCCTTCCGAACTGGCCCCGACGAGAAGTCACTCGCCGCTAAGGCAATGGAAAGCCAATGCTGTCTTAAATCCCGATCCGAAGCAAAAGTAACAATGCCCGGAGAAGCAGACGAGTTGTCTCCAACGGACCGACATCACAAGCAACGACTTCTTCTCCATTCACGCAGACGTCTTTGGCAGTTAATTCCGATGCGGCTCTTTTTCGGCCTTACTTCAAAATTCATTTTCGACAATTTATCAAACAAGGTTGTAAGTCGGAATGAGTAAGTCCAACTAACACAGATTTGCTTTACCTACCTGCCCTAAAATTCCCTAAAATCCATCCTCCCCAGTAAGGATAGGAACCAATAGTGTGTGTGTTTTTTATCTCCCTTCAACGTGTTTTTTTTCGCACACGAGAATCTAATTGAAGCTATGACATCCGAGGTTTTGACTGCTTCCTGAATTTTGTCCTCGGGAGCTTCCCTTCATTTTCTCTTTTTTGTTTCTTGTTGTTTTTTCTCTGTCTAATTTTCCCCGGATGGTAAAAAATTCTCTTTCCATAGGATGAAAGCAGATTTAGTTTAGATACCCGATATCCTACGTAGGTAGGGTTGCATACTAGCGCATCACTGCATAGAATGGAGGCTTCCCCAAGGAAGAAATCCGGCTTGACTGGATCTATTCTGAGGGGAAGATTGCACCTAGGCAAAGACCAGACATAGGGCTATAATGTGCTTGGAAAGGGCATCAGTGTCTCAGCCTTTTGGTGCGGTTGCAGGTTGACCTAGGTCGGGCGCCACTCATCCCCACGAGGCCTTTGGGGGCGTTTTTTTTACTGCACTTCAACCCTGAAGATGAGAGTGACGTTAGCTCTCGAAAGCTTGGAATATTTTCCACAACTCACCTTGTCGATAGCCTAGAGAATTTATTCATCGTTCACCGCCAGGAAAGCTTCAAGTCTTACTTCAAGGTTGTCTTGTTTCATGAAAAATCAAGAATTAAATCAAAGGAGTATTGTACCTTATTTGTGCATGGAGAGGATGTGTCGGTAAGTACAGAGAAAATGCTCGAAACACGATCGATGAAAATATTTATGCTAGTGTATTTTCCACGAAATTCAGTAATAATATTTGATACTCATTGGTAATGGGAAAATAATAAACCAAAAACATATGTTAATTTCTCAATCAAATTATGTTTTGTTTGTGTAGAAACTTACGTCCAGTTTACATTAAGGACTAATTGAATTATAGTCTGAAGTAGTAAATTATTAAGTATATTTATTAAGAACCTGTAGGTTAACACCAAGTGATACAGCTATCCACAACATAGTAAGTTCATGTGTAGAGTCAGAAGTATTCGTCTTAAAATTGTAATGTACATAATATATTTAATTAATTAAGAGACACACGTTTTGTCTGATAGGTGAATTGAAATGGATTCCAACAAAAGTTTCTTATTTTAAAATTATATTTAAAATAAAGCAAATTTAAGCAAATACAATAGGCATTTCCAGCAGACTGTAACGCAACGTCACACATGGAAAACTTGATCATTATCTCTCGTAGAATTACGTTCATAAAACAGAAAATCGATTTTCAAATTCGAATATCGTGATAGTTCATTGTGTATTTGAATTAATAGATCCTTGATTTATCTAGATTTTATTGCTTACTGGATATTAGGGAGGGTTCGTAAAGAGATATAGCTACAACCTGTCTCCCGTTCATTTACAATGGTCCCACCCAAAACACTAAAAACAAAATTGCTGTTAATACATGCGAACTACATTTAACAATGGCTATTTGAGTTTCAAGTCCTGAGGAGCTGATAAGAAATGAGACTAATCGAAAGTAGTAATTCCCCCCTCTCTCTCTCCCTCCCTCCCTCTCCTTGTGCTTTATGCACTACAATAAAAACTGTCTTGCAATAGTAAGCCAGACATGTGGCCGAGGACAAAGATATAGAGTGAATTAATTCACAGCAATCTTCTGTGTGGCCTTTACTGGCAAGAATTTATCATTATCCCATTTCACACTCTTGATTTATTTGTGAAATTGTGGTCACATTTACTTAAACATTCTTAAACACAAACAATAATTAAATGGTCACAACCGAAAGTATTCACCTCCCGATGATGTCGTCGTTAATGCTGTTTCCTGTTATCAAGTGGTCCTGCATGCCGTTCCATATGGAGACGCGTAGTCCTTCAGATGCAACTTCAAACTAGTGGTTCTCAACGTTTTTTCAATCCGAAACCCACATCGAAGGATATTACACATCATGGGACCCATAAGCGTAAGCACCGGCAGAATTACTTATTGGGCTGTGTAAGCAGTATATAATCATATTTTTGCTAACATCCAGTACTTTAAGATTTCCTCTATTACGCATGATATTACACATATTTCATTCTAGAAAAGTAAATATGTAATTTAAAAGACTAATTTATTCTAGTCTAACATCTAACTAATCACACGCATGCTGAAATTGAAAACATGTCTTTCGCGCATAAACTGGGGTATGTTGGGGTCATTGTGGTTGACAACATCGAACGAACTGGGCCACTCACCCTCAGAAGACTTGAAAGACTAGCTGTCGTGCAGTCGACAACTAAAAGTCACTGTTGAATCCTAAAATTCCATCGGAAGCAATGTAAAAGTGCGAATGACAGAAATGTAGAGTTTCGACTACGTACAACACGGGTTGTATTTAAATTGTGAAAAGAATGTATCCTGTTAATTTAAATGTAATAGGTTTTTAGTATATCTGGCCAGAGAATCGACATAAAATAAAACGGTGACCATGACATTCGCCTTATTGAGGCGAACACGAAGTTATGGGAACAAAAACTTGAAATACTTCAATGGAGATATTGCATATTTCGATAAGCATTGTCTTTAGAAAATATTACTCTATTTGTTCACTGCAATACCATTTCTAACTTGCTAATGTGACACTTTTCTGAAAAAAAGTTTTCACTGAGATTTTGGTGGGTTTAGTGACCAAACCAAAGAAAAACAAAACATCTAATCTATGCTGATAAATGAAATTCGTAAACTCAACGAAGTTCAACTGTTTCACTTAACCGGGGGGGGGGGGGGGAGAATATGCTAGCTTTCAGTACACCCCAACCCAGAACAGCAGACTCGATCATAAAAAAAAACTTTACTGAAATGGAAGTTCGGCTTATTGCCTTAGGAGACCAGAGCGTGATAAACCTTCCCATTCTGAAAGAAATATTATGATTAACATGATACCAATTAAATTACACTAAAGCATGCATGGATACAAAACTTTGATTTGGAGTCAGAAATATTGGTTCGACGATAACTATTTATTTTCATCAGAACGTAAACAAACCTGTATTTGACAATAAGTATTCTTCTCATTTACCATGGGCCAAGTACACAATACTACCCTTCCTACCAGAATATTACAAAGGTTTCATGTACTGGCATTGTATTCTCAAAAAGATATCAAAACCGAATCATTCATCAAAAGTTTTTCCGTAAAGACAAACGTCTGAGACCTATAACAATCTTTACTACTGATAATAAATACCACAACGGTTATTATTTCCTTTTGTTCAATATGGCTGCGTAGGACGCCAATTTGCCCGCCGAAACTAAACACCACGATAACACACGAATTATGGCCATAATTTGACACTCGGATGCTAGCATTAATTTATACGCGAAAGAACTCTTGTGTAGTTCACGATCCTTCCCGTTCATATAACTACGATGCAAGAAATGACAGCAGATTAGTACTTACAGGACAGCTGACCTCGGGGGAAAATTCCATGACCTTTAACTTCAAATATCCATTTGTAGACACCATGGACAGTAACTGCTCAACGGAGTTTTTGAAGAACAGTCCTTCATAAACAATTTAAGGCAAATGGATTCACTTATCAGTTCCAATTAGGTTAGATTTCCATTGATACTTATCACAATTTCTTTCACATTCACCAAAGCTTCTTCTTTCTCCCGGACCGAGTTTACGAACTGTTCCGCCGATCCGATTCCCACTATGTCCATTTCACGGCTTTTGCACCGGCAACGGGTTCGGTGATCTGTTCTTTGAACCAGTTCACTTTTATTGCGCCGACTTCCGGCGTTGACGAAAGTTTTTTTTTCTTTTTTTCTTTTTGCAATTTCGCAACATACGTTACTATTGCGATAACTTTGTAAATGTACATAGGCTAATCTAATTTTGAAAATATTATTTTTTGTTGTATACACAATCCAATCTTATTTATAACCCTTATACAAACATTCGTGTTAATTTTGACTTAGAGTACATTGATGCCATCTATTGTCAAATCTTTGCATTAATCTTCAGTTCAAGGTAAATTTAACACTCAAATGCCATCTATCGGCAATTTCGGCACAATCTGCCTAATTTACTTTACAATTGTCACAATCATGACAGATATTGTCATACTGCATTTTCATGAAACCTACTAAACATTCTCTACCTTTCAAAAGAAATGAAAGATAAAGCAATCTATGCTGGCGCAACTATTTCCATAAAAACTCCTGGCGCTGCTAGTATTATTACTCCATCCTATATTGTTAATTTTATTGGTGCTGGTGTTGATTATCTGCGCATGCTCTATGATGAAGGTTCTGCATAAAAAAGCACAGAGGGATCGCATTAATAAGATAAACCTCACTTTTTCGATTTGGCATAAAGTTTTGGTGATTTTTTTCCCCAGAGATGTCTCATCGAGATGAGGATGAGGAGTTTGCTCTGCCCTCCATCCATCAAAGGATCCCACGCACAGAGGAACGCACTCCCGCCCACAAAAGAATCCTCCCCGAGGATCAGAAAATAGAGGAGTCCCTCTCTTTCATCCATCAAAGCGGCAGGATGCACGCAGACGAGTGGTTACGCCCGTTACAAAGATTTTTCCACCGTTGGCTTTTAAAGCCTCCCTCGTGATACATGTGCAATATTGTCGTGACGTTTCCATAGAAATTGCGCACACTTTACGTTTAGTAGAAGCGCCGTTGCTATTCAGCCTCCTCGCATGTGTTGAAGTTCGTGTGGGTTCCATTAACGTTGACGAATTTCCCTGTGTTGAAAATATATTTTGTGTCGTGCAATATTTTTGAGCGGGACAAAAGCGTCACTCTACAACAAAAAAGAAAGAGAAAAAAACAGGGTCTATCCTACTAATGACGATACTTTGTTGGTGTTCTCGTCACGGGACATGCACCTTTACACCAGTAAATTTGAAGCTACGATAAACTGACTGGAGGTGATAAAGCTGCTTATTGGATATTCGTCATAATTGAAAACGTTGCATAAACACGTACTCCGGGTTTATGAGTAGATATTGATATTACAGCTACTTATAAGTAACGCCTGAATTTTTATGTTGGAACAACTTGCAAAATATATACAAAAATTATGATATACTGTATGTGTCCTCCTCCGTGGCCGTGTGGTCTAAGGCGCTTTGCTTTGGGCTCCGAATGCGGGACGGCATAGGTTAGAGTCCGCCTGGGTTCGGTCTCTAGGTTTCCAACCTGTGTATAGGATCAGCGGCTACACACCATCGTGAGGAAATTGGGGAGCTACGATTGAGTACCGTAATCCGATCTCGGAAATCTCCTATAACGACTGGGGGTTCGACGTGCTGACCCAACGACACCCCATCACCGGTTGAAGATCTACACACCTTTAGGGAGGATTGTGGGAGGGAGACTGACAGTTGGGAGATCGGCCTAGCCCTTCAAGGGCGGTAAAACCATGGGTTATTAATGAGAGATGTAAAAATATATAAGTAGGATTAAAATATGAATTATATTTTTAGCAGTTGTATCGTTATCTTCTTTCCTGTTCTATTTTTAACGATTGAGTGGATTTGTCCGAAATTCTATCTAAGCCACTTCTTAAACTGCTGTGTTTCAGTCACCATCCTCAAAATCAGCTGAAATTATTTCCAAAATATAGCAGTAGTAAAGAACGAATTTTTAGAGAAACTGTGTTTTTGATGTGCCTCTCAGAAATGAAAGTCACAGAAATGAGGAAAATACAGCAGTTTGTAAATAATATGTGCTCTAAACGAAAAATGTGTAACTTAAAATTCATTGATTTGTTTGGGTTTTTTAACTTTGATTTTCTGCCATCTTTGGCTAATCGCAAAGGCGAAGGTGGTGATCGTATAATGAAACTGATGAAGGGGCATCACAAGGAACATCCATGCCTAGGAAGGGATTAATAATAATGCCTACATGTACAGATAAGTGGACGTACTAATCAGATTTTTTAAAAAAAATAATTTGACACTTTGCGAATCTTCCCATGTAACCCAATTTAATTTCTGCAGTTTAATTTACTTCTGAGATATCGATGGTTAACTTTCAATTGTTAAAATGCCATAGACAGACAACAATTCAAATCGAGAAGACATGGATTATTGTCAAGAAGGAAGTGAAATAGTTTCAGCTCTGTTATAGTGGTTGGTTATTTGTAGTACTTCTGACAGAATATGAATAGGCATTATAACTTTCATCAACCCGCGTATTGAACAGCCACTGCTAATGTCGAATATATACAGGTGTATAAAAATAACGTCTCACGGAGATCTATCTTGTATGTACGACTTCATTTACACCGCTGCCCTTCTCCGTAGATGCATATTTACGTTACAACCCATTAACCATTGCTCCCGGTTGCCTTTTGCACCAAAACAGAAAAATGCCGGACTTCCATAACTTCACCCTACGAGAGCAGTATTTAGCTAAACCGCCTCGGCAGTTTATCACGCAGAGGTCCCTATGCATACGGCGCTCACTCTCTGTGCATCTCCCTCCATGCATCCATCTGGGTCTGTGCAACTTTATAAAAAACTGTCTCAATCCTTTGGACCTTGTATCGGAGCATCTGAGAACCGGATACTGTCTGAGTATCTGAGACCGCCTAACTCTAAACGTTTTCGAGCAGGCCTCATCTCCATGAAAATATCAACTCGGGGCAAGCTCCGGCACTTATTGACCTGTTGGGCAAGATGAGTCAAGGCAAGTATACTATAAACCTTTTCCTCCTCTACCAAAAATAGGTAGCCTAATAGTTAGACTGGAGAGTTCGACGAACTAACCGATCTCTAACTATGCACTGGTAATGGTTAAGCTGGAGAGTTCATATGAACCAATCGACCTCTACCAACTGATGTAAGTTTAGTGCAAGAAATATAGAGTATTATAGTAACAGCATTCCGAGACACGGCGCTCTCCCATTGGCCAGGTGCCGCAACGAGCTCTGACGTGACCAAGGGAGTCCGTCAAGCGGCGAGGTTCGCGAAGCAATGGAAGCTTAAGGGAAATATCTTCATTTTTAATTGTCCATATCTTGGTTCTCTCAACCATTTGCAGTAGAATAATAGGCAAAAAGCAAGGAATAAGACCTAGGCAATAATATTAAGAAGTGTACTGCACGCAATTACAATAAATGGCGTTATACAAATCAAGCAAAACGTAATCACGACTATCCTCTTATATCACCGCTACATTGAAATCTGAAGTTGCGTATGGGTAAATAAATACAATTTTCAGTATTAAATATTTCGCTACCACACTAATACTTATTATTCTTCGTACCTTCAAATTTTCACAGATGTTTGTCATTTATAATGTCTTCATAATGCCTTCCCCTATACGCCTTCATGGCGTGGTGCTTAGCACAGTGGAGCACTTTACCTTTTCTTTTACCTTTTTACAGTACTATACATAGGATGTCGCTGTCGCTGTCGCTGTTGTTATATTACGTTGTTATATATCCTGTAATGTATTTTTGCATACTTGCGAGTAGCGAGGCTCTGGCGTCTGAACTCGTGGCTAATATAATCCTTGGCGGAGCTCGTATTGTGTTGTCTTTACATGTTTAATATTGTCCCTTCAACCACCTAATCTTATAACCATTCATCCTCATCTTCGCGATTAGTCATAAGTAGCAGAAAAGCGAATTAATAATAATATGTGTGTATGTATGTGTCCTTTATTTAAAGGTCAATTTCTACCTCTTGGGTTGATCGCTACGATGAGGATGAATTATGAAATAATGAAGTGCAGAATGAGACAAACATTGCTATATGCCTTACTATGGTTCGAACCGGGGCTTCGGGCTTCGGGCTTCCTGAAGCGTTATACTGTCAAGGAGACCGGTTATACAGGGTGATTGGTAATTCGACCTATTCCTGGAAAGGGGTAATACTAGAGCACATTTGCAACAAATTTGACCCTATGCACCGGGGGTCGGAAATCAATGGGTTTCGAGTTATTGCAGTTTGTAGATTTTTGTGACATATTCCGACTTGCGACCAAGAAACTACTAATTGTGAAAAAACTACTTCACCCTGGGCACTTAATCCAAATGTTGCTAACAGCTGACGAAAGAGTGACTACTGAGAAAAAAATTCATGCCCAAAATTTCCATACCCACAGAAAGAAACAGTCATTGGAGCACACGTCATGAAGAAATTTGGAAATTATCGTTTAAATCGAAGAGGATTACTCAAAAAAATGGTAACACACTTAGCGTAAAAATTACAGAAGAAACTTCCTCGTTTCATAAGCTCTCCAAAATGATACAAATGTTGTAAACTGGCACACGGATTGGGGGAGAAATCTGAATAAAAAGCGGAGAAAGCGCGTTGTTGACTCCCATCATCTGACAAGAATTCTGTGGACGGACGAATCCAAATTCGACCGCGATGGTTTTACGAATTTTCATAATGGGCATTCTTGGTCCCCTAAGGGTCATAACCCCAGAAAATCTAAAGAAAAGGCTCACCAGAGAAAATTCTCGCTAAATGGGAATCATCCACAATCATGAGATCGGGCCATTCTATCTGCCACCAAACCTAAACGGCATTACCTACGAAAACTAAGGGAAGAATTGACGACGCTGCTGGAGGATGTGCCGCTCGCCAGAAAAAGGTGCATGATTTACCAACATGATGGCTGTCCAGCCCACTATTTCCGGGGTGTGCGACAGTGGCTGGATGAATATTATCCCATGCGATGGATTGGTCGAGGCGGCCCAACCCCCAGGCCGGCGAGGAGTCCAGATTTGACGCCATGCGACTTTTACATTTGGGGTCATATGAAAGAGTTAGTCTACATTACACCAGTGGATTCCCAAGAAAAGTTGAGAGAGAGAATTGTGACAGCCGCCCAATACATAAGAGACTAAGTGTCAACGCGAGTGGCTGTCTCTGAAGTACGCCGCAGGCTGCGTGCTTGAATACGTAACCGTGGAGGCAATTTGAACAGGATTTGTAGTTTTCTTAACAGTTAATTCTGACAACCTTGAATAATGAGATTCCCCAACCCGTGTGCCAGTTGACAACATTTGTATCGTTTTGGAGAGCTTATGAAACGAGGAAGTATTTTCCGTAATTTTTACGCTAAGTGTGTTACCATTTTTTTGAGTAATCCTCTTCGATTTAAACGAAAATTTCCAAATTTCTTCATGACGTGTGCTCCAATGAGTGTTTCTTTCTGTGGGTATGAAAATTTTGGGCATGAATTTTTTTCTCAGTAGTCACTCATTCGTCAGCTGTTAGCAACATGTCGATTAAGTGCCCAGGGTGAAGTAGTTTTTTAACAATTAGTAGTTTTTTGGTCGCAAGTCGGAATATGTCACGAAAATCTACAAACTGCAATAACTCGAAACCCATTGATTTCCGACCCCCGGTGCATAGGGTCAAATTTGTTGCAAATGTGCTCTAGTATTACCCCTTTCCAGGAATAGGTTGAATTACAAATCACCCTGTATACATGTAGAGGCTTACTTAATTCTTTCCGTCCAATCTTACTCTCCCTCTCGACTCTGTTGCACTTATGTCCATGGTACAATTAATTAAGTTAGTCATCTACTTGCACGAAAATATGTCCACGAGACTCTACCCCAACCCCCCCACCCTCCAACACACACACATGCCTTTAAAATTGGTATAGTTTACGATTTTTCGGGTGTTCTATCTATTGTGCTCGTCTCAAGATGAGACCCTTATCTAATAATCATTTAACTGAATTGCTGTGCCTTGTAATAAAGGGGTCCCGGGGTACTTTAAGCTGTAGGTCCAGGTTAAACCAGGTCAACCAATCAACCAACTTTTTTGCTGCGTGTAGAAGTATAGAAAAATAGTGATAAGGAACCAAAGACGTGGATTCTTTTGCGGAATTCAGCATGAACTTGTTCGTATGCCATCCACAGTTAACTTGGAAAGGTACGGGAAAACAGTGAAGAAGAACTACGTGTTATAAACATTGCTTGCCAAGAGTTATAATCGCCTCCATGAGGCGACAAAATTGTATGATTTTACATGCTATTAAGCGGCCTGCAGTTGAGGAGCCCCCTTTTTGATGTGACTCTAGCAGAAGACCTTCACGCGCCACCGTAGAGCGGGAAGCCAGAATAGTATAGCACCCCCGGAGTTTAGTGAAACCGCATAAAAAGTAGGAACCCGGTATATATACCTCCGAAAAACTGACCGCCCCCAAACACCGGGGCAAGGCCTTATTGTTAATTTTCAAACAAGAAGGCCCTTGAGGGAAAACTACCGTTGGCTTCTCCGGCTGCAGGACAAAAAGCCACCTAGCCAAGAGCATTTACAAATATCCAAAGTTTTACAAATATATTTCCATTTTCCAGCTGTGTGCATTAAAACAACGTAGCATAGGATACGTGAGGGCCTTACAGTGAGGGTACAGTACATTCAAAATTGAACACAAAAGCATCCATAGTGAGTAAAACAGCCAAATCGAGATAGAAATCACATGTAGCAAGATATTTGTCTGTACCTGACAGAATAGTACGGAATCATCACTAAATTGAGACTCATGGTTTGAAGCATCTGAAAGTGAAATGCACGTTATGACATGTTTGGGATTTTCTTCCAAACAGAATCAGCGAAGCACTTGCAACGATTATCCACGCATCAGTGCCCATACGATACGAGTTGTTTACGAAGCTCACACGCGAATTACACAAAGCCACATCAAACACAACAGGACCGTGTCATTTCGGAATGGTCGCTGGCGGCTGCTCACATGGACATAGGCTCTGGGTCTCTTCACAACCCAAGGCTCTGTCGGAATACACCATAGTGATTGAGCATGATAACAGCATCAGAAGTACTTCAAGAAATCCATTTAATGGTGTTTCTGAAGTCATGGCTTGGAAACGGTCTATGTTTTACTTTTTATTACTTACTTATTTTCAGTTTTTGTTTTTAGACCACTTTATGCTCAGAAGAGCTAATCGGGACTAGACCGACAATTTAATACGAGATCCGAACCACAATGTATCTCCACCAGGTATCAAACCCGGAACCCCTTGATTACAAGGCGACGAAGCTACCACTGCGCCATCGGGAAGGAACTTATATATCACTTAACAGATGTGGTGCAGATGTCATTATTATGTTGGTAAAGGCAAACAAAAATAACTAGAAGATTAAGATTGCCACGAAACTTAAAATCTGTGGTCTAATGCTTGGGCTCCGGCTACTGTTTGAGTCTCCTGGGGGAAGGGTAACAACTTTTCTCCTGAGATTTCGGCCTGTTTATGGGACCAGTGGTCAACCACCATCGTGAGGAAATTTTGGAGCTATGAACGAGTAGCAATCCCTGTCACGGAAACCTACAACACGAATGTGGGTTCGTCGTGCTGACTACACGTCATCCCGTAACTGTTTGGATGATCTCCCACCTCGGGTGAGTGAGTGAGTAGGATCAGGTAGGAGTGAGGACGGCAGTCGGGAGATAGGCGTGGGCCCTCATTGGGCTGTTGCGCCGCGAGTTATTATTATCGCTGAGATTGACCTAAAGAGACAGAAATGGCGTATTCTCTATCTTACCACGTTTACCGCAAGGTGTAATGATAGAATCACCTCATAATCCTTCTTTCTATTAGTTTTTATATATGTTCAATATTATTTTTTTGTTTATTGAGATATTAATGCAGTTTCAAATATAACGTGTTACAGGGTTGGTGTACGGGACTGTGGAAGCCAGGTTGCAAAAGGTGGTTAGTACATATTAATGGTTTTAAAACTCTCGTCCCTTCAAACTTGGGAGGGTGGAAAATTCCAGTTTACTCGCCTGTTTTCGAATAGCCCACATAAAGGGACTCGATTGAAGAGCGGCATTCTTGAGATTTTTGGGCAAGAGGGGAGACCTTGGAAGGTTCTCTCGGTGCTGATAGAGTGGCTATGGCTAGTGGCTAGCTCTCATAAGTCAACATTGTTTTTCATGGCAATGCATAGAAATGCATATTTTTACATCCCACATTATACATGTATCTATGTAAATATTACTATCAACACCAAGGATGCATTTAGGGAGGGGTAAAATCTCCATGAAAGTCTTAACAAGTCCAAAATTATGTAAGCAAAATTCATTATTCTGTTGTGTTATGTGAACTTGATTTACTTCCACATAACATGCATAACTTGCTGTCTAATTTGTTTGTGTTTGTCTTGTGTAGTAGTTGTGGTGTGTAGTTTGTTTATGTTTATACTGTGTAGTAGTTGTGGTGTGTTTGTGTTTATATTGTGTTATAGTTGTGATGTGTTTGTGTGTGTCTTGTGTAGTAGTTGTGCTGGCAAATGTGTTTGTTTTCGTCTTGTGTAGTAATTGTGCTGTCTAATGTGTTTGTGTTTGTCTTGTGTAGTAGTTCCTCCATTCATATTGGGGGTTAGGCGTAGAGCTGACAACTCTGCACTGTAAAAAAAATGTCAAGAAACAGCAATATAAGGCCATGGATGTTCCCAAGGTAAAATATTCCGGAGGTAAAATAGTCCCCCGTTCGGATCTCCGGCTGGGGACTACTTTGGGAGGTCCCTGGACTAAGGATAAGATCTATGTTAGGAATAAGGATATTAGATTAGGCACCTGGAATGTTCTGAGCCTTTACCGGCCTGGGGCATTTCAGTGTACAGTTAATGAGATAGTTAAGTATAAATTAGATGTAGTAGCTGTCCAGGAAGTTAGGTGGCCAGGAGAAGGGAATTGTAAAACTAAAAATTATACTTTTTTCTATGGTGGTACCGAAAATCATAATTTTGGAACAGGCTTTTTCATAAATAATAGAATTATCTCTGCTCTTAAAACAGTAGAATTTATTAATGATAGGATATCATATGCAGTTTTACAGGGTAGGTGGTGTAAAATTATTTTAATAAACATATATGCACCAACGGAAGATAAAGATGATAATACTAAAGATGATTTTTATACAGAGTTAGAACAGGTCTTTGATAAATTTTCTCAGTATGATATGAAAATTCTGTTAGGTGACTGTAATGCACAGGTTGGCAAAGAAAGTATTCATGAATTAAGTAATGATAATGGTATAAGATTGATTACTTTTGCAACCTCAAAGAATTTAATTGTGAAAAGTACCACTTTTAAACATAAAGATATCCATAAATATACCTGGTCTTCTCCAGATGGTAAAACTCATAATCAGATAGATCATATTCTCATTGATAAGAGAAGGCATACTAGTATAATTGACGTTCGTACACATAGAGGTGCTGACTGTGCCAGTGACCATTATTTAGTAATTGCTAAATTAAGAGAAAGACTCTCAGTGATAAATCATAAGCAACAAAATCTAAAAGTTGTAAAATTTGATACAGGAAACTTTACTGATGAAAGAATTAAGAAAGATTACCAAATTAAACTGTCAAATAGATTTGATGTTTTGTAGGATTTAAATGATGATGAAAATATAAATGAAACAGACGTAAATAAGAATTGGGAGCACATACGTAATGCAATAGAATCAGCAGCTAAAGAAAGTATAGGATATTATAAACCAAGAAAAAGTAAGCCATGGTTTGATAATGAATGTCATAATCTAATAGAAATAAGAAATCAGGCTAGACTTAGGTGGTTCAATAACTCTAATGATACAAATCTAAACAATTATAATAGAATAAAGCGAGAAGTTAAGAAGTAAAAAAAGAGATTACTTGAAAAGCAAAATTAACGAAATTGAAACAAACAGCAAAAATAAAAATATCGGAGATCTATATAAAGGTGTAAATGAGTTTAGAAAGGGGTGGCAACCAAAAGTAAATTTGATAAAAGATAAAGACGGTGATTTTCTACCTGACCCAAGCGTTTGAATTTGAATTTGAATTTGAATTTGAATTTGAATTTGAACCTTTAGTTCCAGAACCTAACTTGACTGAAGTTAAAGATGTTATTAAAAGGCTAAAGAATAACAAAGCACCTGGCATTGATTTAATACCAGCTGAGTTAATTAAATATGGTGGAAATTCATTAATATGTCAAATTCATAAATTAATTTGTTTAATATGGAATAAAGAAGAAATCCCTCAACAGTGGAAAGAATCCAAAATTGTTCCTGTGTTTAAAAAAGGTGATAAAATGAACTGCAATAATAACCGTGGAATTTATATACTCTCAACAACATATAAAATATTGTCTAACATTCTTTTAACAAGACTAACCCCATATGCTAATGAAATTATAGGTGATTATCAATGTGGATTTAAACGTAACAGATCAACTACAGATCAAATTTTTCACATCAGACAGACACTTGAAAAAAAGTGGGAATATAATCAAAATGTCCATCAGCTATTCATTGATTTCAAAAAAGCATATGATTCGGTCAAAAGAGATAAATTATATAATATATTAGTAGAGTTTGGAATACCTAAGAAGCTTGTTAGTATGATAAAAATATCCACCAGTGAAACAGAAAGTAAAATTCGTGTAGGTATTAATATGTCTGACAAATTTACAATTCATGATGGGTTAAAACAAGGAGATGCATTATATCCATTGCTCTTTAATTTTGCCTTAGAATATGCTGTTAGGAAGGTAAAAGAAACTAAAGAAGGACTAAAATTAAATGGTGTGACTCAGTTGTTAGCATATGCAGACGATGTAGACTTACTGGGGGATGATGTGAATACAATTAAGAATAATGCTAAAATATTTTTCAAAACTACTAAAGAGATAGGTTTGGAAGTTAACAAAGAGAAAACTAAATATATGCTTACAGGCCGAAACCAAGTGTTAGGTAATAATCAAAATCTAATTATTGATAACAACTCGTTTGAACCAGTTTCCAAATTCAAATACTTAGGAATAATATTAACAAATGAAAAATATATTAAAGAGGAAATAAGAAGTAGGCTTAATTCAGGAAATGCATGTTACTTCTCTCTTCATAAACTTTTGTCTTCTCGTTTAATATCTAAGAAACTAAAAGTTAAAATTTACAAAACCGTAATTTTGCCTGTAGTATTATATGGATGTGAAACTTGGTCCCTTACATTGAAAGAGGAACATAAATTGAGAGTATTTGAAAATAAGATCCTTAGGAAAATCTTTGGACCTAAAAGGGATGAGGAGACAGGTGAGTGGAGAAGGTTACATAATTTAGAACTACATAATTTGTATTCATGTCCAGATATTATTAGAACAATTAAATCAAGAAGACTTAGGTGGGCAGGCCATGTGGCACGAATGGGAGAGGAAAGAGGAGTTTACAGGATTCTTGTTGGGAAACCTGATGGTAAGAGACCTGTAGGAAGGCCAAGACGAAGATGGAGGGACAACGTTGAGATGGACCTAAAGGAAATCGGTAGAGATGGAAAAGAGTATATAGATCTTGCTCAAGATAGTGAGAGATGGGAGGCCTGTGTTGCTGCAGCCATGAACCTTCGGGTTTAAGAAGGCTAGGGAGTTAGTTAGTTAGTTAGTTAGTTATGCATAGATAGTCCACGCAATTTATTATGTGTTAGACACCAAACCAACGTTTAGTTTTCGGAGAATTTTTTACATCTTTTAGAGAAACATTTTTTTGTGTTTCAATCCAATTAAAGTGACTTCTTAACCTTTAGACCGTCGGGCGGGTTTTACAAATAAATACTAATTTGCATACTGCACATGAAATTATTATAACTCCTAGACCATTCTACCTATGTACCTCGGAAAACTTTTGTTTGGAAGCTAAAACATCAGGGCATGCAACTCATGTACAATGCAGAACGCCCAAGTAAGAGAGACCGTAGTGTGGGGGGCCGCACCCCCACATTTCCATGAAATATATAAAAATCTGGACTTTGCCTCCTCTTTCGACCTTATGGAAAAAGGCCACGACCGTTAGCCTTCCTTTCATAGGGTGGATCTCTGGCAACGAAATGAAACTTGTTTCATGTTTCTGGCTGTTACTCAAGGTGAAATATTAGGCAATACGTGAAACTCTGCTTTTTTACAAATAAATGCTAATTTGCATAGTGCACATGAAATTATTATAACTCCTAGTCTATTCGACCTATGTACCTCGGACAACTTCTTTCCGGAAGCTAAAACATCAGGGCATGCAACTCATGTACAATTCAGAACGTCCAAGTGAAGTGGGATGTAGGTAGCCGCGACACCCAAATTTCCATTAGAAGAAATACAAATCTGTATTTTGCCCCTCTTTCACTGATCTCCCTGTCGCTCAATCGCTGTTTTCCGGACATGCTTGTAAAAAGAGCGGAATGAACAGAAAAAGTTGATTCGCAGATCACAAGATGCAAGCGCGGACCAAACAAGGAATCAGAAAACACCCACACACACACGGAACAAACTTTTCGACCCAGTACTCGGGTCGTATCTTATTTGTCCTATCTCCGACGCTAAACGAGGGTGAAAGGTGGGTGCAATGCACGCCGGGAAGAATTTCAGCTCACAAAGATTTCAGGAGCTTAAATTTCCATAAATCTGCTTTTATTGCCTTGTCGCGTCGCATATCCCAGAAATATTCATTTGTTGGCTTGTGGCGTCATGTGTGACCGACCACTTGCATTTTAGCGTGTTCTATTTTTAGCCTCTCTTCGGGCCCAAATACGCCTTCCAGTCCATCCCACCCCCCTCCCACACACCTCCTTATTAGCTTAAGGCAAAAGCTAGAGTAACTTTTATCATCAACAATTCAGATTTCATGTCCTGCGCCAAGAGAGAAACAAGGTCATAAACTGAACCTGTTCATCGTTTCCCTGTCAATGCACGCTTCAAAAACATAACCTTGATGTATTGCAAGGGGGAAGTTTGCATTTACTGGACGATTATAAACCTTTGCAAAAGGACTGTCAAGGTTTTCACCTTAACATGAAAGTATCAATGTGCTAAAAGCACATGAATTTTATTTTATGCTGCGTGTCATATATATGTGACAAATTACGACAACTTTCTTATGTTTGTTGTCAATATGTGACTCTGAAACCGAGTGTATTAAGGGGATTTACCAGCTGGGGAAGAGCCAAGTACCTGATTCCGCGTAACGTCGTTCAAAGTAGTAGATTCGACACTGTCAAGGTGTCTTGGTTCTTCATTAATGTGAGAGAAAAGAGACAGTGGGAGTGGCAAGGTAATCAATAAAGTTATAAGTAATTTCAAGAATAGCGCATTAGTTGTCGTATTTTGTACAGAGTTTAGTATATTCTTGCGCAACTATTTTTTTTATATAAACAAGAATGGGAGGAAATCAGAGATACGTGTCATGTATGCAAGTGTCAAGCTTGAATATATTTTGAACTAGTACTGCTGGTGTAGCCCAGCGTACGAAACATTTCCTTCAACGTTTCAGGTAAAGTATTTGATTTAGTTAAATAGAATCATGTCAATTTTTGTGTGGGGGTTATTTCTCTTTTAACTTTTTGTACATATTTAACACTAGAACGGCGGGAGGGATCAAAATGACCCCTACCTTCACCGTTTCTTTAATAACTATTCCGTTTCTCTTATTTTTTCCTCTATATTTTGTGACTTTTCATAATTCGTTGCCCTTTTTAAGATGATTGACATCTAAAAAATATAATGTATTTCTCTGAAATTTCATGTTATATCCCTAGAACAGCGGGAGGGGTACATTTGACACCTGTAAAGTTTTATTTATGCGTGCTGCAATATCATTGTTAGGTTGCGGTCCCTGTGTCACCATGTGCCTCCACCGAGGTATCGAACCATTGATCCCTTGATATTGAAGATGCGTTCTGCTGTCTGGAATTCATTTAACAAGAGAACCCAAGATTTGAATTGTTACGTATTGAAGGAAGTATAACATGCTCGTTTCGTTACGCACCTGCAACTCATCAGGTACTGAGATCTCATGCTATGATTTCCAATCACAAGAAAGATGATGTTCTTATTGGAGTTTTTCCTAAGGCATTTAACTAATTTGACATTGTTGCTCTATCCATCCTGTCGACAACACATTTCCACTCATCACTCACTGGGTAGAACTCAGGGGTGGCTTAAGCGCCTGGTGACCCGGGCAACTGAAAGAATTAAATAAAGTTGCTGCTGCAAAGCATAATAAGTATATTGCAAAATCATATATCAATTCAAGCTAAGAGATTACTGTTATTTTGATGTTATTATGTAGGTAATAAATAAACACATGCCTGATATAAACATACACTTTAACAGTAACACTTCAAGTATTTTTATAATAAGGCTATTATTTTTTTCAGTAAGACGGTAAATATATCCCTTGAACATGTTTTTTTATTATTGGAGGAAGGTGTAAAGCAGGA
Source organism: Lepisma saccharinum (assembly GCF_977018435.1). Classification (NCBI taxonomy): domain Eukaryota; kingdom Metazoa; phylum Arthropoda; class Insecta; order Zygentoma; family Lepismatidae; genus Lepisma; species Lepisma saccharinum. The sequence continues at coordinate 13,806,213 of NC_139252.1, forward strand.
GCACCAATGTTTAAAGATGGAGAAAGGGGGCAGGGTGGAAAGTAGGGGTACACTAAATATTCACCATATACTTTGTACTATATATATTGTTACGTTCCTACAACTGCGGGGTGTGAGAGACTCGACACTATATCTTAACACACAACGCAGTGATAAGAACTGATTTCAATACCCACAGCTCCTGTAGTCAGCAACATGAGGACTCGATCAGTCCACACTAGAACCATCTCAGTTGAGTAGAAGGAAAACTCTTAACTATGGGATAGGAGTTTAGCTAGTTTTTATTCATGTAAATTCATTTACAAACAAACGGAAACTAGAAGCGCGAGACTGAGAAATCGGCTCCTTAAGAAACGCGATTACTGTTTCGATTTCTTTGATATCCGACTGACATCGTTCAGGTGAACTTTGCTCAGTTTTGCGGGGTGTGAGCGACTCAACACTATGCCTGGTAATAGACCCACGCAAGAACGGATATCAAGAAACCACTCTCTTTTACCGTAAAATGTCGTCATATTTATACCCGTATTCTGTATTCTCGAACCCCTAACTAGTAGGTTATAAAGACAAAATATTTATTCATTTACATTATAATCTGTAATACTATTTACAAAAGTTGATTTAAGGCCGTACAAAGGCAATTTTGTGCTAATTTTTCGATAACAGATGGCAGCACCGTTTGCCATGGCAACCGAGGGCCATGTTGCCAGATCTCCGCGTAAATATAACAGTAGTTGTATTTACAATACAACCAGGACGAGAAAGGAAGAGCTCCCCTCAAGCAGGTTTGTCTATACTTAAAACAAGCTCAACATGCCCATATGAGCTTTTTACTCTAGTGTGGAACCCTGCCTAATCCAAGATTTTTGTAAAAAAGCCATCATGGATTCCATGAGAAAGGAAGAGCCCCCTCAGATTGTTTTGCTTACACTTATAAAAGGTACTTCTGTGAGATTGTTGTCCATAATCCTGTCAAAAATATGCCCCTCTTGATATTTTTTTTGGCCACACTTAAAAGTAGACCACTCACACCTACATACACACACACACACACACATACATATTTACTTCTGGTTTAAGTTCAATTGGATACCAGCTTCAATTTGTATATCTAGTATTAAAAATAATATAATTCTTCTAGAATTGCTCCGTGACTCTCTCATTTCTTACATCATAAACATATGATTTTTCTCCTATGAGAATAACACTACATATGGTGTCATTAGGTAATGCTTCATGGAATTCACAGATAATTTTAATATTTGTTCTGTCATTCACCACAACCTGTTTCCTTTTTGAAGCATTGATTACAAACATGGGTCTCTGTGCTTTGAATTCATCTGGTGTGTAGTACATGTCAGTATTGCCAGTAGTAGAAAACAGTAAACAAAATTTGCTTGTTTTAGAGATATTCCAGTATTTGATAAGCAACAGCAACAGGGCCATCTATGTGCAAATGTCTGAACTCGGTGAACACTTGGGAACAAGTCAATATGTCAATATTTTTAACTCTCTTTGCTAGTAATAGGGAATGGTAGTAAGCATTAGACAAAGTACTTTGGAGCCGAATATGCCTTTCTTAAGACGTCGTATATTGCTAAAATATCTTTAATTTACATATTTCTCATACCGCCGTATCTTGTTCTATTAGGCCTCTTCAAGAAAATTGCCAATTAGTGAAAATTAATTGAGCACAACAGCAAAAGAGGTGCTAATAGGGCAAGCATACAATGATATGGGGATATGTGAATTGTTGGTTTCTTCGATTCAGATAAATGGATCGAATTGAAACTGGGATATTTTGCATTTTTTTTATACAAAATCTGATATTTGTTACACATATTACACATGTTACACATGTTATTCATATTTAGAGTCAGGCTTATATCTGTCCAAGTTGTTATATAAAATCAATACACATGGCATTAGGTCAGTGCCTTCTGGGACATGCATGTTTGTGCAGGTATTTGTGCTAGGTCAGTGCCTCTGAAGGCCGCTGCTTTCTTCTCAAGACCCAGTTCTCAACCGGCCTGGGAATCAATATATTGATTTGTTCTATTGCCTTCAGCAATTGCCTTGATGGATTAGTTCCTGCGAGCGCCAGGGCATGGCGTGCAGTGTTGATTGCATGTACACTCAGCAGAGAAACGGGAGGTACGCACAGGAGAAAATACTCCAGCTATGCAGAATCACCCCCATAAATATAATTATCCTAGGATCAAAATTAGTAACAGAATAGAGAAACAAAAATTATAATAGGGCTTGGATACAGCTACCAGCTATTATATTTTTATTTTGAACACAGCACTTCAAACTAAGCCAAGATGCACCCCTACCCACACCTACCCACCCCCACCCCCACACAGCCCAAAGTGGTTCCTAAATACAAATCTCAAGAACTAATTGACATAGAGCTATGCAGTTTTTTTGTCTGTACTGAACCCAACTGATTAAGCATAAAGATTAGATTTAAAACCCAGGAAATTTTATATAAATACCAAAGCGAGAAATATTAACACACATACACACACACACACACATACACATACACACACACACACAGTACAGTGCTGAACCCAACTGATATATTTTATCCAGTATAAAGTTTTGAATTGAAACCCAGGAAATATATATAATAAACCAACAACAAAAATGCCGAATCAAAAATATTGCAATCAGTGCAATAAAAATATATTTAGCTCTAATTGGGCCAGACACCAAAAGATTTGTAATCCGGACAAATACAGAACTCCCACAAAAATTTGCCCCAAATGCAATAGAAAATATAGCATGGAATATTTCACATATAAACATAGAGATACTTGCTCTGCACAGTCCCTACAAGCATCTACATCTGGTCTGAAAAGGAAGCATGAAGCACCTCTTAATGCCAGAGCAGCAAAGCAGCCACGCTATGAACCACCTATTCATAGCAGTTTTAATAGCCAATTAAGAGATTATCGGTTTGTATCAGAGCCAAGATGTGGTATTAACAATTTTTTGAACAGTAAAAAACCTGATGTGCAGGCAATTCTAAATGCACAAAATGGCTCTTATAAGCTGTCCCTCAAATTGTATACGCAATATAAGAAGCCAAATGGCACAAAATTTACACAGCCCCACATAACAGAAACTGTACCTGTATATTCAAATACAAATTCAGACAAAATAATAAGCAGTTTGATGGATCAATTGAATATTAAACACTCTGAATTTGCGGCAAAAGAGTCTGGATGGAGCCTATGCGGCTCAGTAGTTGTATTTACAATACAACCAGGACGAGAAAGGAAGAGCTCCCCTCAAGCAGATTTGCTTATACTTAAAACTAGCTCAACATGCCCATATGAGTTTTTTGCTCTAGTGTGGAACCCTGCCTAATCTAAGATTTTTGTAAAAAAGCCCTCATGGATTCCATGAGAAAGGAAGAGCCCCCTCGGATTGATGTGTCTATACTTACAAAAGGCACTTCTGTGAGATTGTTGTCCATAAATTTGTTAAAAATATGCCCCTCTTGATATTTTTTTTGGCCACACTTAAAACTAGGCCAAGACACACACCCACACACACACCCACACCCACACACACACACCCACACCCACACCCATACCTACCCACATACACCCACCCACACCCACCCACACACACATATTTACTTCCGGTCCACTTCCGGTCCACTTCCGGTCTACTTCCGGTCCACTTCCGGTCCACTTCCGGTCCACTTCTGGTCCACTTCCGGTCCACTTCCGGTTTGGCTACTTCCGGTCTATTTGTGGCCAAGTTGTGGCCTATTTCTGGTTTATTTATATTGCATCATGTTTTTGCAACAAATTATTACCCAATATAGAGTTTTGATTTGAACCCCAAGAAATTTTATATAAATACCAAGGCCAAAAATATCAACACACATACACACACACACACACATACAAAATATACAAGGCACACAGCTGAACCCAACTGATATTTTTATCCAGCATAGAGTTTTGAATTGAAGCCCAGGAAATATGCAAACATATTTTGAAAGAAGAAATATTGCAAGATATATAAAATCAGACCACCTGTTGGATTGTTTTAGGGAAAAATTTGAAAATCTATCAGAGTATGATTTTTTTAAAGTGCAAAATGAAACAGAGGCAAGATGGGTACTTGACAGTGATGTTGGGTTTGGGTATGTGAGCATAGAATTGGGTTCTGAATATGATGATTTTGAATCCAATACATACTGGCATAGAATTGATGCATACCTGTTGCATTGTTCTTGGGGAAAATATGTTGCTTTTTTTACAAAAAGTACTTCAAGTTTAGAAAAATTTAGGTTTTACAAATTTTTCCATGATCATAGAATTTATACAAACAGCAGGTGGCCTGTTGATGACATAACATGGGACACAACAATTTCCATACTTGATGAGGCAGGAAAATTGGATGTAAATTCTGGTTTATATTTTAATGAGTTGATTATGTACCTGCTTAAAAACAATATCAATTCTGGCTTATTCAATACAAGATGGACTTAAATAATTCGAGTTTTTACACAAAATACAAAGCTCTGTTTCAATACAAATATTATATCTCACATTACCTTGCTCTGCTTCTGATTTTGGGTGAGTATTTTAATTTGCTCATCACATTTGACAGAAAGGATAGGAAAATTGCACAGAGACGTGCTAACAATATTTTTTTTGCTAACAATTTCAAGTTCCTTGAGTGGGAATATGTTGTTTCTAAGATCAGCATTGATTCTGTAGTACAGCATTGCTGTGGAACATGTTAAGTCCTTGGATTCTGTCACACCTATTCTAATACAATTAATATCACAAGGTACGCACCGCATAAAATCATAATTCCAAGCGATGGCATGGAGTAATTATTTTTCCACGATTCCATATCAAACAAAAAATTATACTGCAATTGGAGCTTCAACAATTCGGGACTGTGCAATATATTGTCTATAAATGTAGGAAAAATAATATTGTACGGGTTGCAAACAAAACTCCCAAAGCTTATGTATTTCAGGTTTCTTAAATTTGAAACAGAATCCAAACTGTCTGGAAGTTCATAAAAATGAAGCTATTCTACAAGCGGGTCTATCTCAGCTTCTGCATGATATATTTGAGCAAGAGGTGATGTGTTTATAATATTTGTTGGTATAGAGGTTTGTTCTGAGTCTTATCAATTATGAACAGCTCTGCTGCATGTTGTGATGATGAATATCTAGTCCCTAAACCTAACAGAGCTGTGCAGTGATGTTGTTATTGGGAACAGGATTCAAATCCTACACAGATTTATGGATATGAGTGATTGCCATGAAATTATATCTAGATCCCTGTGCAATAATGCTGTTATTGGGAATCCTACACAGATACAGATTCTTGCTGAGCTTAATAGGTGATTGTCATGGAAGATTTATGCTGTTATTGGGTACAAAATTTAATTACACAGACACAGATATAATATCTAGATGCATACGGAACTGTGGTTTCTATAAATCTATACTCAATATTCCTATACCTGACAGATGTGCGGTGATGCTGTTATTGGGAACAAGATTCAAATCCCACACAGAAACAGATTTTTGCTGGGCTTAGAACTATTATGGATAGGTGATTGCCATGAAATAATACCTGACAGAGCTGTGCAGTGATGCTGTTATTGGGAACAATTGTAACAGAGCTGTAGTTTCCATACTCAATATCCCTATACCTGACAGAGCTGTGCAGTGATGCTGTTATTGGAACAGGATTCAAATATACAGATCCTTGCTAAACTTAGAACTATGCCATGAACAAGGTGATATAATTATTGGGAACAAGCTTCAAATCCTCGCACAAATACAGATTCTTGCTGAGCTTAGAGTGAAGATACCAGTGATATAATTATTGGGAACAGGATTCAAATTATGGATAGGTGATTACCATGAAGATACTCAATATTTTTGTTATTAGGTACAATACAGATACAAAAATATTTATTAACAGAGCTGTGCGGTGATGTTGTTATTGGGAACAGGATTCAAATCCTACACAGATACAGAGCCTTGGAATTATTATGGATAGGTGATTGCCATGAAGATAGATACTCAATATCCCTTTACATGACAGAGCTGTGCAATTATTGGGAATTGGAACTTAGGTACAAGATTCAATTACACAGATACAGACACGGAAATAATATCTAGTTAACAGAGCTGTAGTTTCTATAAATTTATACTTAATATCCTATACCGTGCAGTGATGCTGTTATTGGGAACAAGCTTCAAATCTCACACAGATATAGAGCTTTGGAATTATTATAGATAAGTGATTGCCATGAAGATAGATATTAGACACAAACACAGTATCAATAAATTTATAATTTAATAGAGCTGTGCGGTGATGTTGTTATTGGGAACAGGATTCAAATCATGGATAGGTGATTGTCATGAAGATAGATATTAGATACAGATACAGAAATAATATTTTCCATAAATCTATACTTAATATCCCTATACCTGACAGAGCTGTGCGGTGATGTTGTTATTGGGAACAGGATTCAAATCATGGATAGGTGATTGTCATGAGGATAGATATTAGATACAGATACAGAAATAATATTTTCTATCAATCTATACTCAATATCCTTATACCTGACAGAACTGTGTGGTTAATATTATTAGGAACAAGGTTTAAATCTTACACAGATATAGAGCGGAATTATTATGGATAGGTGATTGCCATGAGGATAGATACTCAATATCTCTGCTGTTATTGGACACAAATACAGAGAATGAAATCATAAATCTATACTCAATATCCCTACACCTAACAGAGCTGTGTAGTCACGCTGTTATTGGGAACAGGATTCAAATCATGGATAGGTGATTGCCATGAGGATAGATATTAGATATAGATATAAAAATAATATTTATCCATAAATCTATACTCGATTTAATAGAGCTGTGTAGTGATGCTGTTATTGGGAACAGGATTCAAATCATGGATAGGTGATTGCCCTATACCTAACAAAGCTGTGCGGTGATATAATTATTGGGAACAGGATTCAAATCTTACACAGATACAGAGCGGAATTATTATGGATAGGTGATTGTCATGAAGATAGATATTAGACACAAACACAAACAGATACAGAGCCTTGCTTGAAACTGCTGCTGAAATAACATCTAGATGCTTCGTCCCTGACAGAGCTGTGCTGTTATTGGGAACAAGTTTTGGAATCTAGATATTTTAATATATAAAAGATACATACTTAAATCTATACTCAATATCCCTATCCCTAACAATTACAAATCACACAGACACAGAGCCTTGCTCGGAACTGTTGCTGAAATAACATCTAGATGTTTCATCCCTGACAGAGCTGTGCTGTTATTGGGAACAAGCTTCAAACTTGGAATCTAGATATTTTAATAGATAGAAGATATATTCTTAATTAAATCTATACTCAATATCTCTATACCTAACAATTACAAATCACACAGATACAGAGCCTTGCTCGGAACTGTTGCTGAAATAACATCTAGATGTTTCATCCCTGACAGAGCTGTCCTGTTATTGGGAACAAGCTTCAAACTTGGAATCTAGATATTTTAATAGATAGAAGATACATACCTACTTAATTAAATCTATACTCAATATCCTATTTTTATCCCCAACAATTACAAATCATACAGACACAGAGCCTTGCTGATATTTCTACAAGCACGAAATTGTTGCTGTAACATCTAGATGTTTCATCCCTAACAGAGCTGTGCTGTTATTGGGACTAAGCATCAAATCCCACACAGATACAGAGTCTTGGAATCTAGAGATTTTAATAGATAGAAGATACATACTTAATTAAATCTATACTTAATATTCCTATCCCTAACAATTACAAATATTTCTACAACATTTACATGTTTCCTATACATAACAGAGCTGTGCTGTTATTGGGACTAAGCCTCAAATCCTACACAGATACAGAGCCTTGGAATCTAGAGATTTTAATAGATCGAAGATATATAATTAATTAAATTTATACTCAATATTTCTATCCTAACAATTACAATCATGGAACTGTTTGAACTAAATCTAGATGTTTCATCCCTGACAGAGCTGTGCTGCTTCAAATTCCACACAGACACAGAGGCTTGGAATCTAGATATTTTAATATTCCTATCTTGAACAATTACAAATATTTATACAAGCATGGAACTGTTGCTGGAATAACATCTAGATGTTTCACCCCTGACAGAGCTGTGCGGTGAGGAACAATCTTCAAATTCCACACAGATACAGAGGCTTGGAATCTAGATATTTTAATAGATAGAAGATACATACTTAATTAAATCTATATTCAATATCCCTATCCCTAACAATTATAAATATTGATACAAGCATGGAACTATTGCTGAAATATTTTATCCCTGACAGAGCTGTGTGGTGATGCTCAAATCCCACACAGATACAGAGCCTTGTAATCTTTAATAGATAGAAGATACATACTTAATTCAATATTCCTATCCTTAACAATTACAAGTATGGAACTGTTGATAACATCTAGACGTTTCATCCCTGACAGAGCTGTGTAGTGATGCTCAAATCCCACACACAGAGCCTTGGAATCTTTAATAGATAGAAGATACAAACTATATTCAATATTCATATCCCTAACAATTACAAGTAGGGAACTGTTGATAGCATCTAGATGTTTCTTCCCTGACAGAGCTGTGCGGTGATGCTGTTATGAGGAACAAGCTTGGAATTGTTATGGATAGGTGAAGTGAAAAATTGAATCAATATTTAGAATGGAGCCTTGCTGATATTTTTACAAGCATAGAATTGTTCTATGTTGTGTATAGTGTCTTGTTTTGTTGATATTGTTATTGAAATAATAGTAACAGAGCTGTGTTGTGTTTAAGATAAGAATACATACCTGGATCTGTATACATATTTAATAATATCCCTATCCCTGACAGAGCTGTGCTGTGATGCTGTTATTAGGTACAGGCTTCAGGAAATTATACCCAAGCAAATATCAAAAATGTATGTACCATTGCAAGTGTCATGCCTGTTCCTTTATAAACGTTTCAACATACGTTCCAGCTTGTGCATGCAAATTATTAAAAATTACAAGGCTCTGTATCTGTGTGGGATTTGAGCATCAACACACAGCTCTGTCAGGGATAAAATATTTCAGCAATAGTTCCATGCCTGTATCAATATTTATAATTGTTAGGGATAGGGATATTGAATATAGATTTAATTAAGTATGTATCTTCTATCTATTAAAATATCTAGATTCCAAGCCTCTGTATCTGTGTGGAATTTGAAGATTGTTCCTCACCGCACAGCTCTGTCAGGGGTGAAACATCTAGATGTTATTCCAGCAACAGTTCCATGCTTGTATAAATATTTGTAATTGTTCAAGATAGGAATATTAAAATATCTAGAATCCAAGCCTCTGTGTCTGTGTGGAATTTGAAGCAGCACAGCTCTGTCAGGGATGAAACATCTAGATTTAGTTCAAACAGTTCCATGATTGTAATTGTTAGGATAGAAATATTGAGTATAAATTTAATTAATTATATATCTTCGATCTATTAAAATCTCTAGATTCCAAGGCTCTGTATCTGTGTAGGATTTGAGGCTTAGTCCCAATAACAGCACAGCTCTGTTATGTATAGGAAACATGTAAATGTTGTAGAAATATTTGTAATTGTTAGGGATAGGAATATTAAGTATAGATTTAATTAAGTATGTATCTTCTATCTATTAAAATCTCTAGATTCCAAGACTCTGTATCTGTGTGGGATTTGATGCTTAGTCCCAATAACAGCACAGCTCTGTTAGGGATGAAACATCTAGATGTTACAGCAACAATTTCGTGCTTGTAGAAATATCAGCAAGGCTCTGTGTCTGTATGATTTGTAATTGTTGGGGATAGAGATAGGATATTGAGTATAGATTTAATTAAGTAGGTATATATCTTCTATGTATTAAAATATCTAGATTCCAAGTTTGAAGCTTGTTCCCAATAACACGACAGCTCTGTTAGGGATGAAACATCTAGATGTTATTTCAGCAACAGTTCCGAGCAAGGCTCTGTATCTGTGTGATTTGTAATTGTTAGGTATAGAGATATTGAGTATAGATTTAATTAAGAATGTATCTTCTATCTATTAAAATATCTAGATTCCAAGTTTGAAGCTTGTTCCCAATAACACGACAGCTCTGTCAGGGATGAAACATCTAGATGTTATTTCAGCAACAGTTCCGAGCAAGGCTCTGTGTCTGTGTGATTTGTAATTGTTAGGGATAGGGATATTGAGTATAGATTTAAGTATGTATCTTTTATATATTAAAATATCTAGATTCCAAAACTTGTTCCCAATAACAGCACAGCTCTGTCAGAGACGAAGCATCTAGATGTTATTTCAGCAGCAGTTTCAAGCAAGGCTCTGTATCTGTTTGTGTTTGTGTCTAATATCTATATTCATGACAATCACCTATCCATAATAATTCCGCTCTGTATTTGTGTAAGATTTGAATCCTGTTCCCAATAATTATATCACCGCACAGCTTTGTTAGGTATAGGGCAATCACCTATCCATGATTTGAATCCTGTTCCCAATAACAGCATCACTACACAGCTCTATTAAATCGAGTATAGATTTATGGATAAATATTATTTTTATATCTATATCTAATATCTATCCTCATGGCAATCACCTATCCATGATTTGAATCCTGTTCCCAATAACAGCGTCACTACACAGCTCTGTTAGGTGTAGGGATATTGAGTATAGATTTATGATTTCATTCTCTGTATTTGTGTCCAATAACAGCAGAGATATTGAGTATCTATCCTCATGGCAATCACCTATCCATAATAATTCCGCTCTATATCTGTGTAAGATTTAAACCTTGTTCCTAATAATATTAACCACACAGTTCTGTCAGGTATAAGGATATTGAGTATAGATTGATAGAAAATATTATTTCTGTATCTGTATCTAATATCTATCCTCATGACAATCACCTATCCATGATTTGAATCCTGTTCCCAATAACAACATCACCGCACAGCTCTGTCAGGTATAGGGATATTAAGTATAGATTTATGGAAAATATTATTTCTGTATCTGTATCTAATATCTATCTTCATGACAATCACCTATCCATGATTTGAATCCTGTTCCCAATAACAACATCACCGCACAGCTCTATTAAATTATAAATTTATTGATACTGTGTTAGTGTCTAATATCTATCTTCATGGCAATCACTTATCTATAATAATTCCAAAGCTCTATATCTGTGTGAGATTTGAAGCTTGTTCCCAATAACAGCATCACTGCACAGTATAGGATATTAAGTATAAATTTATAGAAACTACAGCTCTGTTAACTAGATATTATTTCCGTGTCTGTATCTGTGTAATTGAATCTTGTACCTAAGTTCCAATTCCCAATAATTGCACAGCTCTGTCATGTAAAGGGATATTGAGTATCTATCTTCATGGCAATCACCTATCCATAATAATTCCAAGGCTCTGTATCTGTGTAGGATTTGAATCCTGTTCCCAATAACAACATCACCGCACAGCTCTGTTAATGAATATTTTTGTATCTGTATTGTACCTAATAACAAAAATATTGAGTATCTTCATAGTAATCACCTATCCATAATTTGAATCCTGTTCCCAATAATTATATCACTGGTATCTTCACTCTAAGCTCAGCAAGAATCTGTATTTGTGCGAGGATTTGAAGCTTGTTCCCAATAATTATATCACCTTGTTCATGGCATAGTTCTAAGTTTAGCAAGGATCTGTATATTTGAATCCTGTTCCAATAACAGCATCACTACACAGCTCTGTCAGGTATAGGGATATTGAGTATGGAAACTACAGCTCTGTTACAATTGTTCCCAATAACAGCATCACTGCACAGCTCTGTCAGGTATTATTTCATGGCAATCACCTATCCATAATAGTTCTAAGCCCAGCAAAAATCTGTTTCTGTGTGGGATTTGAATCTTGTTCCCAATAACAGCATCACCGCACATCTGTCAGGTATAGGAATATTAAATATAGATTTATAGAAACCACAGTTCCGTATGCATCTAGATATTATATCTATGTCTGTGTAATTAAATTTTGTACCTAATAACAGCATAAATCTTCCATGACAATCACCTATTAAGCTCAGCAAGAATCTGTATCTGTGTAGGATTTGAATCCTGTTCCCAATAACAGCATTATTGCATAGGGATCTAGATATAATTTCATGGCAATCACTGCTATCCATAAATCTGTGTAGGATTTGAATTCTGTTCCCAATAACAACATCACTGCACAGCTCTGTTAGGTTTAGGGACTAGATATTCATCGTCACAACATGCAGCAGAGCTGTTCATAATTGATAAGATACTCAGAACAAACCTCTATACCAACAAATATTATAAACACATCACCTCTTGCTCAAATATATCATGCAAAAGCTGAGATAGACCCGCTTGTAGAATGGCTTCACTTTTATGAACTTCCAGACAGTTTGGATTCTGTTTCAAATTTAAGAAACCTGAAATACATAAGCTTTGGGAGTTTTGTTTGCAACCCGGACAATATTATTTTTCCTACACTTGTAGACAATATATTGCACAGTCCCGAACTGCTGAAGCTCCAATTGCAGTATGTACGTGGAAAAATAATTACTCCATGCCATCGCTTGGAATTATGATTTTATGCGTGCCTTGTAATAGTACTTGTGATATTAATTGTATTAGAATAGGTGTGACAGAATCTATGGACTTAACTTATAATCTGGTGGAGGTTCCATCTACAAAAAAAATATTTTGTGTAATTATTTAAGTCCATCTTGTATTGAATGAGCCAGAATTGATATTGTTTTTAAGCAGGTACATAATCAACTCATTAAAATATAAACCAGAATTTACATCCAATTTTCCTGCCTCATCAAGTATAGAAATTGTTGTGTCATCAACAGGCCCCCTGCTGTTTGTATAAATTTTATGATCATGGAAAAATTTGTAAAACCTAAATTTTTCTAAACTTGAAGTACTTTTTGTAAAAAAAGCAACATATTTTCCCCAATAACAATGCAACAGGTATGCATCAATTCTATGCCAGTATGTATTGGATTCAAAATCATTATATTCAGAACCCAATTCTATGCTCACATACCCAAACCCAACATCACTGTTAAGTACCCATCTTGCCTCTGTTTCATTTTGCACTTTAAAAAAATCATAATCTGATAGATTTTCAAATTTTTCCCTAAAACAATCCAACAGGTGGTCTGATTTTATATATCTTGCAATGTTTCTTCTTTCAAAATATGTTTGCATGTTCAGGTCCTGGAAGATATTATTCTGATTGTTTTTTTAACGTTGAAACGTTTGGTAAATATTTACTGCTGTTGAAATAGCCCAGCCTAACATGTAATGTTGTTTGCAGGTTGATTCAAGATGCAAAAATATTTCCAGATACATCAAATCCAAATCTCTTGTTCCTGAATTTAAATTGAGATTGTAAAATGTATTGTGTGCTCCATGATGTTCACATAATTTGTGGAGAGCCTGTTTCTGGTGCACAGGGTCAAGTTCCTAGTCTACAAAATTACAAAATATGGTCTTGCATTCCAAGCTATACAGGGCAATCACACAATAAAAAATATCTGTTGGGTTTAGCTGTGTGATTTGTGTATGTATGTATGTGTGTGTGTTAATATTTTTGGCTTTGGTATTTATATAAAATTTCCCGGGCTTCAATTCAAAACTCTATGCTGGATAAAAATATCAGTTGGGTTCAGCACTGTGCTTTGTGTGTGTGTATATATATGTATGTGTGTATGTGTGTTAATATTTTTGGCTTTAGTATTTATATAAAATTTCTTGGGGTTCAAATCAAAACTCTATGCTGGATCAGTTGGGTTCAGCACTGTGCTTTGTGTGTGTGTGTATGTATGTATGTATGTATGTGTATGTGTGTATGTGGGTGTGTATGTGGGTGTGTATGTGGGTGGGTGTGGGTGTGTATGTGGGTGGGTGTGGTCAAGGTCAAGGTCAAGGTCAAGGTCAAGGTCAATGTCAAGGTCAAGGTCAAGGTCAAGGTCAAGGTCAAGGTCGGGGTCAAGGTCAAGGTCAAGGTCAAGGTCGGGGTCAAGGTCAAGGTCAAGGTCAAGGTCAAGGTCAAGGTCAAGGTCGGGGTCAAGGTCAAGGTCAAGGTCAATATGTGTGTGTGTGTGTGTGTGTGTGTATGTGTGTGTGTATGTGTGGGTGGGTGTGGGTGGGTGTGTCTTGGCCTAGTTTTAGGTGTGGCCAAAAAAATATCAAGAGGGGCATATTTTTGACAGGATTATGGACAACAATCTCACAGAAGTGCCTTTTGTAAGTATAGGCACTTCAATCTGAGGAGGGTCATACTTTCTGATGGAGTCCATGAGGGCTTTTTTACAAAAATCTTGGATTAGACAGGGTTCCACACTTGAGCAAAAAGCTCATATGGGCATGTTGAGCTTGTTTTAAGTGTAAGCAAATCTGCTGGAGGGGGGTTCATACTTTCTTGGGTTTATAATAGCACAAGTCCCACTACTTTAACA